>NW_017537267.1:2627589-2712471 GCF_001853355.1 Bactrocera latifrons | reverse complement strand
CTGTAAAATATGCCGTATTTTCTCTTTAGTTTGCTCCATGTTTGCGATGCTATAACTCACGAACGATTTAAAAGAAACGACAATCAAGCACGTGTTAGCGCGTGAAACGAGCTTTCCAAAATGGTATAGCATGACCCGATATGACGATAAAACTAGAACTACGCGCTCTCAGCGCCAACTAGCGAAAATACCGCAAGACTTTTATACTATCTCAGCTGTTTAATTCTGAGTGTTACAAACCTCTTGCAAAACTTTATATATCCTGTTCATAGTACGGAAAGGACAAAGGATAGAATAGGTGTGGTCTTGTAAAATAATTTTTTGTAAATTTCTGATATTACAATCTTTCCTTTATTTGCTAAAGATTGCCATGCAAATATAGAATCCATAATAAAGAATAGATCATGTAAAATTTTACCATTCTTCGAAATCTGTTCATTTATGATTTGATGTCATAAGAAAGACTAAATTTGTTTTGATAATGTGGTTAAAAGTTGCCAGGCATTAATTCGTATACTTTTATATTCTTCATATACTTATATGATTCAACGACAATAAATAATGAAATCATAAAGGATTAAGGCATATTATGGAGTGAGCAGAAAAGCCGAATGATTTAGAACTACGAGTATATTTTTTTCTTATTTAAGAACATCCCAGTTAAATGCGAACTTAGTCTTTTTATTTTAGGCCGTAAGGAGGGTTTACAATGTGCTCGCATCCATATTGATCGTCATACTATGTAAGTGGTGTACACACTAAAACATTCTCCTTGTACTATGGAGTGCTTGCGCATTACTTCAGGGCAAGTTTTACAAGATGTAGGGTCTATTGCGTAGTACATATTCTAAATACCAGGTTATTTTATGTCAATTTTCGCCAGTGAATATAATTTTTTTCAACTAGATTTTCTGTATTGTGTTGTCCAAGCTTATTTTCTAATGTTCTCCGTGCCTCTCTCCATTCCCTAAACTTAAAAAGGAATGGTTTGAGACGCCAAGTGTCTCAACTCCGTGCTTTCTACTTTTCTCATGATGTATGGAAACTGCAGAAAAAGACTAAATTTGTTATTTTTTGTTCAAACTGCTGCCATTTTGTGAAATATCACAACAAAATAAAAAAAAAAAACTTCGGTAGCGCGATGGAGAATTTCCTACAGATTAATAATCCTTTTGAAATTTTTACTTTAGATTTTTTTTTTTACTTTTTTTACGTGTCAACTCAACAATTTATTTAATTATTATACACCAAAAAAGTAAACATAAAAACTCGGACTAGTTAGTTAATTCGAACATTAAAAAAATAGAATCGTGAAAATCAATGATTTTTCGGAGGGTCACACTGAGACGATCCCTTAAATAAAACTTTCCGATATCATGATGGAACCCTTGTTAAATGCGACATATAAAGAAAATTAACTCAAAATGTTCAATTTAAGTGTGCTGAGAACCGAGCATGATTGACATCAGTTCACACCAATTTTTGTCGAAAACTTTACACCTTATATACCGACTGCTTTGATGTTGAGTAATCATAAACCAACCAATATTAAAGACAACCCAATAGAATTTAGCAACCTCTTTCTTTCTTGTTCAAAACTTAGACTAAGTGGCTTCATTTTTTATTGAAATCCTCAATGTATTATGCTCCACAATTTCATTGATATATAGCCAAACTCATTTCCAATTTTAGTACTCTACTCTGATCTATAAATTGCTGAAAATTTCCACAGCAATTTTGCAGATGTGATATTTTCTAAATCATTTATAATAATATGAGGGTAATCCGTTAAAAATATTTAATTAAAATATGTCTTTTTGATGAATTTTAGGATTTGATTTTACAAAAACAAAAACAAATAAAATTAAAAAAAAAATTATTTCAAATATTTTCTTTTTATTAAAATAGTTTATCCAAATATAATATAAATTAAATCCTTCAATGCATCTAGCTATAACTATCTCAAATATTTGCTGATAATCTCTATTAATACTTCCACAACCCAACAAATGCTAAGCTGAAATTAATTTTGTTTTTAATACGCAATAAATATATATACTACATACATATGTATGAGTGTATGTGTGTTTATGTGTATATTTCGCAATTTCAATTAACAACTTCGTGTAAAAATTTGCTTTTCATTAACTCGTTTTGAGCTGGGTTTTCGGAGCTTTCACTTTTCTAAAATAAACCATTATTATTTGCCGAAAAGTACGCTTTGACAGGCGAAAAACTATGCTAGGTCAACAAGTACCAGCTAACATTGTTGTTCTTAGTTGTTTCTGTGTGTAAGTTGAGTAGCACTGAACCAACACCCACATATACATGTGTGTGTATTCTCGTATATAGCACATAAGTGGCGCTTTGAAAATTGTGTGCCAAAAATGCGTTGTCCGGAATTTTTAATTAAATCAGGAATGTGTGGATGCGGCTGTCGTTCAAACAAGTGTACATATGTTACACATTTCAGCACATGTGTGCGTGTGTGTGTGTGTGAGCTAATCAGTGCTTTTTCGTTACATGAGCTTGTAACAGAAAGCGGACGCGTGTGTGTGGTAGCTTAATATATTGGTTGAAGGACCCCAATGAAATCTGAGCCGCTTTGCTATTTATATGTTTTACTTTGTCCCTCCCAGAAACCAAATTTTGGCATTGTATATACATATGTTTAGTACACGCGCATCAAATCATTAATAAAAGATGAAAAACCACAGTGTGAGTGTGAGCTGATGCCTGCACATACACTTTTATGTATATACATATGTATAGTTGTAGATAAATGTATGTGTGAGTGTAATTTGTACGTGACACTTTGTTGGTCCCTAACAACGTAAATAAACATATTTTATAGCAAATACTGTCGTTTTCAATGAGACGTCCGACCAAGGTCAGTAGCTTCAACGCTGCCATCAATAATGAGAAATCATTGATCATCAGCGGTTTGTTGTCAGATTCAACGGAGTGTAAATTCCGCTTTCAACCAAACACATATAAATACAAGCATATAAGGACAAGAGTGTTCCAAAGTAAACAGGACTTTAAATGAAAAAAGCACAGAACAAATGGTTTTTTCGGCAAAATAAATTTATTTCATTCAAAATAGTCTCCCTCTGCTTCCGTACAACTTTTGGCACGGTTCAAAAGCATGTCGAACGAGTGTTTTAGCGCGTTGGTCGTTATGGCCGCCAGTATGCCGGTACAAGCCTTTTGAATGGCCTCTACGTTTGCATAACGCTTTCCTGTCATGGACAAATGTATTTTTCCGGAAAGGAACAAGACGCACGGTGCCATATCAGGTGAATACGGGGAGTGGTTAATGATTAAAATGTGAATTTTGGTCCTTTGACCTCTTTAATGATGTCCTTCGAATGTTGAATTCTGAGCAAACATGAAAAGAAGCGAAATTTAAACAAAACTTTGTTTGCGTTGCATATTTTTTAGGTCAAAAACTGAAAGTTCAGGTGGCGTTTGCAAGAAAACAAAAAAACAAAAAAAAAAACTTGAGAAATAACGCACTCCCTAATATACATACATACAGACATATACTATGTGATTATACTAGCCACTTGCTGCTGTACAAATATTGCTACTTCAAGCTAGTTCAATTATGTATCTTGTATGTTATCACGTCCAAGTTCGTCCCATGTGACTTCTATGACTGCGAGGCATGCTGCCCCGAACATTGTTGGGTCATTTGTTTGACGGCTGAAACAAGAATTTTATTTGACATAAGGCGTAAACTAATTTCCAAAAGGTTTTAATAGCATTCCTATCGAGGACGGGTTTAGTAGGCCACAAACATAAACGCACACACACACACACACACACACATATCAATACGTACGCTTCCATAAAGACAACAATCAGGCCTATAAATACTACACTAATCTGACAGGCGAAACGTGACACACACACACAAATCACGGAGAAGCTGCATGCTGGAAGGTTACGTAAGGCGCAAGCATGCTCTGTTGGTACTCGGCTCCCATGCGGGTATCCTGCGGCGAGGCTGATAACGCAAATGCTTTGTTTGTCAGCCCCTGTCCGCCCTTAGTAGCGCCCAAACATTTCTGTTGTACTTTTTTTTCTCTTCAGTTGTTTACAACCTTTTGTTGTTGTCCCCTGGGAGTGTGTTAAATGGGCGTCGATTTGTTTATGCCATGCAAAATGCCCCCGCATGTGTGTATGTGTGCGCCTTGTTGGTTGTTGTTTTTGCGCAAAAGTTTGTTTAACCACTGCAGAACAGGAGTGCTACGTATAAGCAACAACCGAAATGAGACACTGCTCGTCCGATTAACATTCGACCCGAGGCGTTATTTCGTAGCGTTAACGTGCATTTGCTGATTCCATTTATCTGCCTATGTACACACACTTGTCGATTTGCATATGTATCTTTTGCGCCCGTTCGATACCACTGCAAGCCTGTGGCTTTTTTCTGTGGTTCCTGTGTGTGGCGACCGCTGTCAGCTGTTGCTGACATTATAATTAACAACAACAACGTAAGCGATAACTTGTAGCCTTTATTTGAAAAACTCGGTTCAGTTCTAAATTAAGCTAACTTTCGATTTAGCAACAACCGAACTCACTCGGAAAAACAACGGTTGATCCCAGTAGAAGTATTTCTTTCCATAGCCGTTTTTTGAGAGTTCACTAATGAGTCGTGTTGAGTTAGCATGTTATTATTAGTTCGTTTTCGAGTAAAATTTTCTGACTCAAAAAATTATTCTAGTGAGAGAACGTAGCTGTCTATGGCGTTCGTTATCGCGCCATGTTAACCAAGTGTTTGATTTGATCAATTTCAATTTAAGCTCGTGACCTCGGTGACATTTGGTTTCAACAAGACGGCCCCACTTCCTACACATCGCATAAATCAATGTATTTATTGAGAGAACACTTCGGTGAGCAGATAATTTCACATTTTTGGCCGTTTGATCGGTCATTAAGTCGTGCGATATCACACCGTTCTTGTGGGCATATATTAAATCTAAAGTCTGTGTAGACAATCCCGCTTCGATTTAGGCTCTGGAACAAAACATTACGCTTGTAATTCCTCAGTTATCAGTCGAAATGCTCGAACGAGTCATCGAAAAGCGGACTCAACGGATGACACGTGGACGCGGCCAACATTTGAAAGAGATAATGTTCCAAAAAATATTTAAAAATAACGTTTTTTTCGAATGATAATAAACATTCTCCATTAAATTTGAAGTTTCAGCGTTTTTTCTTAAANATAAAGATTGTTCTCTCGTTTGATAATAAACATTCTCCATTATTTTTGTAATTTCTGTGTTCTTTAAAAAAGTAGAGAACCTCGGATTGGAGAACCCATTGCAGGAAAATAGTATCTATGTTATATTTGGCTTCTGGATTTTTGTGAACTTTTTTAATGGCGCTGTAGTTTTAATATACACATAAAAGAAATCGTTTATAAAGTAATAGACATCATCGAGTCCGACCATCATGTAATCACTGTTTCAATTCCCCAGGATGTATGAGAGTCACAGAAATTGATGGAAAAAGAACCTGTTGGACTGTTCGCTGATAAATCATTACAAAAGCTGATAGTTACTGGTGATGAAAAGTGGGTCATTTACGACCGCATCAAGTGAAAATGGTCTCTGTCGATTGGCGATAAGCCGACAAAGCCAAGATCACGAAAATGCTATGTATTTCGTCTACTCTAAGCTGCTCGTTTACGGTCAAACTCGTAAATCTGTTATATTCAGTTAATAATTGAATCGTTTGATGGGAGTAAGCACCTAGAAGTGAACAATTTGGCCAATAAGGGTGAAATTGTGTTCCATCAGGATAACGCCAGATCACAAATATCGATAGTGACTTCCCAAAAGCACCGTGAGTTTGGTTGGGAGGTTTTTATGCATACATCTCATAGTCCCGAGCTGGCGTCAAATGATTACTACTCATATCTGTATAAATCGAATGATTCCCCTCAATAGAAGCTTGTGTACTGCCAAGTTCTTTGCTCTAAAGCGAGAATTCTATTATTTCAAAGTGGCAACGAATTATTGAACAAAGCGAGTATTCGACCGAAATCGAAATTTGCATGAAATGGCCGTGAACTTAAAAATCGTAAATTCGTAGTTTTTAACTGTTATCACTTGCACTACATATATATGCATATAAGAACAACTGTTTCCTTACAAACAAAAGCTCATCGTTTTCATTGGATTAAATTTGCAAGTCGGCTGCTGGCGGCTGGTCAGTCCAGGCGTATACGTAACATTAAATACCTACATATGCAAATATTTATATGCGGCGCCTGCGGCCGTTGCTGGTTTCAGCAACTGTGCTTACTTTTCGGCTGAACAACAGCTACTTTTGCCAACTCTCTTTGAATTCGGCGAGTGAGTGCGCTGGTCGCCGCATTGGCAATGAATAGTTTATTTCCTGCTCCCATAGGTTTCACACTCGACCGCCTGGCAAATTGACTTTTACCACTACGTGTGTTGTTGCTGTTTTGCGTCTGCTTACTGCGCCAGATTTGTGTTATTGTTGCTACTTACGAGTGCTTTGCTTGTTGGCTCCTGACTTCTTGCCACAAATTGACAGCGCGTGCATACATACATACTCGTATTATGTACTTCTGAGTATTCGTATGTATGGGAACCGGCAGACGCCTAATCAAGAAGCGTTCAGCAGGTAATGATTGCCATCGTTTAGAAATTGCGCATACGTTTGGTGAATTTCCAATTGTTTTTTCATGACAATTACACATTTTTCTTTGTTTTCGTTTGTTTTTGTTGCTACGGCAAACAATTGATATGATTGCGGAAATTTTGTATGCCTCTCTATTATCCACAATAAGTGAAAGGGACTTTCTTCGATTAAATAGCACTGATTATTTATCCTCCCCTAATGATATGAGTATTTTGTCCGCGTGCAGTTTTCCTTTGTCTCACTTCCAGCTGTAGTGGAAGAAACTATAAAGTCATTGCCTGGGGCTTTGCTAATGGCAAATTGTCATTCCCTCTAATTGTGCGGAAGTTCCAACTCACAAATTATTCTGCTGAGGAATTGCATGTGCGAATGTATTTTGTTGACTTCTGTGCTGCTCACTGCCAAGTTAAAAGTTTGAAAAGTATAAAGAAAAATTTACTTACACTCTTCTAATTACGTGTGCCCTACAAATTTACGGGGATACATGGATTTCACGACTTAAAATAAATATTTTATTGACTATCTTATTTGATTCTATAACATCTCTGGAATGTTATCCTAAATGCTGAAGTTGTTCCGAGTAGTAGTTTGGATATGCAGACTTGAAAAGCTGCGCACTCAAGGTCAGCCATATAGTCGAGTAAAATTTTAAACTCGTTTTTCTCGAAACGCTGTTATCAATGATTTAAAACCTTAATTTTAACATTTACAATCGTAGAAATATGACTTCTGACAATAATTTTTTTTTTTTTTTTTTTTTTGAAGCCAAATTGACTTTTTCACAAACAAGCCTTTTTTGTGAAGCCGCCATTTTGTTAAAAAATCAAAATTTTTATCCTTATTATTATTATAATTTTTTTTTTTTTTTGTATTGCAGATAGTTTTAAGTGAAACCACCTTCCTCACTGTCAAAGATCTTTATCGAAGTTTCTCCTAGAGATCGACTATGCGATCGAGGGAATCTAAAGTTTTTCAAAATGTGTCTTCAATTATACCGAACAACACGATTTGAGAGGTTTGGCTTCCTCATGCACATCAAAAATGTGTAAAAATGTTTGCATAGATTAAAGTTTGCTCTTATAGAAACAAGAGTATTTTTGCAATTTTTGGGTAAAAATAATTGAATTTCAGATTTTTTATAATTTTACCTAAAATTATCATAATAGTGAATCGTGTCAATACTAATAAAAAGATTTTGAAACTTTCTTTTAGTTCACAATGAAAATCAGAGAACGTATTTAACACATAAGAGTATATATTTGCGCCTAAAATAGGTAAAAAGGGGCGAAAGTTTGGCCAAGAACTCATATAACCAACATAAGGATTTTCAAACATCCCGCAGACTATACTTAATTGGTGATTGTGGCATATTAATTGTACGCACGATTTTTACGTATCTGAGAGAATTTTCCGGTCTTTGATCGTCGCTAGTTCTTCTAGGCATTATTATTGATATTGAGATTCATATTTTTTCATTACTTTCATATTCATATTCATAGAAATATTCTTCAATCATATCACTCATACTATTTTATAATTTTTTATTCATACTCATTCTCATATTCACCTATGTATTCGGGTCATAGTCTTAATTATTTACATATGTATTTATAACCCTTCATAATCATATACTTTTTTATATATTCGTACATGCAGATTTAGGATGATGATCCGATATTCTGACTGCAAATGCAATGTATCATTCCACTTATCCCTCCTATTATTATTCTTTCATGGTCATATTTGCTTCATTATTTTTCATATTGACATTTGGAGGATCAGACGCATATACCCACATGTGTATTATTCCTATGTTTACCTATTTTCATGTGCACCAGCCAGCTACCAAATAAGGTTGTGTCGCCTTGTGCACAACCTTACTCTGCCGAATATTATGGCTACCATATAGTTTTTGTTTTATTTATTAATATGGTTGCTTCTCACCAACTCTACTCTGAGCCATCATTCGACGTATTTGAGTATTTTGTCTACCGTCTGGCGTTAATTTCATGTTTTTCTTTGTGTCCCAAAAGCATTTTGCATTATTTACGCACTTTGGCGCTTGACATTTGTGCTTTTATTGGTGTTTACTTTGTTTGTACTAGCATGTAAGTAAGCAAATATTGTAGCTATTGTGGATAAATATTTATTTACACTCTTCACGAGTGATTAATACTGAACATTGTTGGAAAACATAATTAATGTCAAGAATTTGTATGGAATGTAAGGTTAGGCAATTATGAAATAAAGATGTAAGTCCCTGATATGTATGTATCATAAAACTATGATAATTCAATCTGATTTGACCTCGTTCTCTGTGTCATTGTCGTTTCATTAATCCACCTTGAACCAAGTTAATTGAGGCAATTGCATGATAAAATAGCGTAAAATAACCAGTATTTTCCTTTGGCATTACGACCGTGGTTTAGTTTGCGTCGAGAACTCAAAATATTATAAGATCACAACAATTGTCCTTGTAGCACCATTTTCAATGCAAAGTCATGACCTAACCATTACATTCGTTGGATTTGTATCCGCTTTTCCGTATTCATGTCGACGTAGGGCTCACACTGTTCATGGTGCTATCTTTTTTGAGGTTCATCGTTTCCGCGGATGGCTCCAATAGTTTTCTCGTACCGATTCGTCGTTGTCCATGTTCCTGCGGCGTATAATAGAACGAGAATGATGAGGGTTCATAGCGCGTAGTTTTCGTTTGTCGAGAGAGGAAACTGCTTTTGTCTGCCTACCAACCACAAAGTAGCACCTGTTGTCATAGGTTATTATGCGCTTGATATCCATGCTTTAGTGGCTGATGGACTTTATGCCTTCACTTTTTCAAATGTAGATCCTTATGGTTCCTATTAATTAAGGTGATCCTATTTACAATTTCATGGATATTATAACTAAAACTTACAATTATCCAATATTTCATTATAATCACTCTTCCTATATACGAAAACGAACATCTCATTTGTAGACTCGAAATGATGATAAACAAAAATATTTATCAAGTAGACAATAATAAATTGAAATAAATAACTAAGTTGAATAATAAATACTGAAATATTTGCTCATATGTTTGTCTAGTTGAGGTCATCGGTGCGAAGCTAAACAGTTGTGACTTTTCTGGAGGTGTTTTTGGTTTGTTCTGGGAAAAGTGGGACAATCGAGTAGAAAGTGTAAAGATTTATCTTATATTCTATATATGCATTTATACAACGTGTGTTCCAAAGTAAATAGGACATTTAGAATCTAGCGCCTCCTGGTGGCGCCATCTATACGTCGATGGGTGTGTTAGAATCTGCTATCTTTATCAATTATCCAGTGAGAATTTTATGACATTTCATCTATAGGAAGTGAAGTTATTGCGTTTTAAGTGTCAGTATATTTGTGTTATCGGTGCGAAAATGAGCTTCGAACAAAGAGCCAACATTAAATTTTGTTTCAAAAACCGTGATCATCGGAAATTCCATCGCAACTGTGCGTGAATTCATCAAAATCAGAAGAAGTCGTCATTGAAATTCGTGGAAATGGAATTGAACATGTCCAAAACATCGCATTTAATGCATTTTGACCGAAAATTTGGACTTACGAAAGGTGTGTACACGGTTTGTTCCGCACAAATTGACTGACAACCAAAAACTGCTCAGAATCCAACATTCGAAGGACGATTATTTGACAAAAAATCACATTTTAAACATTAAACACTCCCCGTATTCACCCGATATGGCACCGTGCGTCTTGTTTCTTTTCGGCAAAATGCGTTTGCCCATGAAAGGAAAGCGTTATGCGGACGTGGAGGCCATTCAGAAGGATTGCACTGGCATACTGGCGGCCAAAAAACAATTTTTTTAAGTCCTGTTTACTTTGGAACGCACTTTGTACCTTTCGAATGCGCAGCTGCTGGTAGTTGACCAACGCTCTGGGGCTCAGCGCTTCAGTAGGAACATACATGAATCCAACGTAGCTCATTTCCGTCCCTACTCCGCAGTTATTTAGACGGAAATACCGGCACTAGCAAACTCGTCAGATTAACACTTTTCTGCAATACCGCTGTGGCGAGGTAAAACAACTCGATAATAGGGGTAAGGCGTCTAGATATCTTTTCACTAGTCTTGGGCGCACAGTCAGTGAACTCAAGGCTATTATCGCTGTCTTACTATCGAAGTGGATAGTCAGCACTTTGAAGGAGGCAACGCTATGTAGAAGCAGATATAATGCTTCTTTTATGGCAGCCACATCTGCTTGGATGCAATGGTCAGAAAGCCTTAAACAAAGTTTCTGACAAACTGAATCTGAGGGCAGCATGCGCGGCCATATAAATTGAGGTTATGTCCATTGGTGCTATAAGCAGCAAGGCGTTCAGAGCAATAATTAATTTGGCTCGCACAAATACTGATAAGAACCGCCCTTTGAATACTCGTCAATTTGTTTTTTTTTTTTCTTGGAACCTCCAATCTGGCCCCTTTCAATACTCCTTCCATAAGAGACATTGCCTTCTTATAGAGAATTGTCTACCGCTTATCATCACACCGTATAAATGTGTGGAACCCATTCTGCCATCTGGCACTTTTACACTTTGGAAGTGGCCTCAGGTTCCCTCGGACCAACTAGAACCGCATAAATGGCCGCAGCTTCCCTTTTCCTTTCTTCTCGAAGATGGCATCATCCTCTCTAATGCAGTCGCAAGCGCCGACTTCAACGGACATCGCGAGCTTAGTGTTTGTGTACCATTTTCCTAGAGAGGCTTCACCCTCATGCGTGTAACCTTTGTCAGATATCTACTCAGCCTTACTGCTCTGCATGCACACTTCGTGCCGCATGTTTATTTCTAAAATACCCACTGGAATGCCTCAAGTCGGCTGTATGTTTGGAGCAACAAAATATGTAAATTTCGTTTATGAAGTTTTTTGTCATATTAAGCAATTTACTTATAGCGTTCTTCTTCTTACATACCGCTCGTTGGAACACACACACAGTTCATATAAAGTTCTTAAATATTTTAATTTTTCTCGCTGCTTTACATCTCAATACCATGTAAGTTCTGTTATTGCTACATGAATTATTAATGCTATATCGATTCAACCATTGTTATGAATTTATTTATTATGTGGTTAAAATTGTTTGCGTAATTTGCTGCGTTTATGCAGTATCATTGGCAACTGCTTCAAGTGAATCGAACTTGAAACAGTTCTCCACTACATCATATTGATAAAAAATAGGTTTTTCGTTCGTTCTACCAACTTTTCTTTTTATTTTTGTTTTTCTGAGTTTGAATTTTTTATTCTGTGGAGTAATTTGCATGATTGTAGTGTGAGTTAGTAGATTCTGCATTATTATGCATAAGGAAGGGAATAATTATATATGTAAAAATTATTATGTAAAAATTTAGCAAACAATTGGCGCAAACGCTTCAGCAATCAACGACAAAACGAAGTTGTGAATAATGAAAGGTAATAAGGGCCAAGTATTTGCTAAAAACCCACGAGAAAAGTGGCCTTCTTTTTCTCGGTTCGCGGGAAATAATCGCAATGAACATTTAGCTTGATAAAATTCCTCAAACCACAAGAGATATAGCATAAATTCTCGCTAATCGATTTTATTATATTATATCGACATTCGAGGCAGGAAAAATCGCAAAAATCTTATGTCGTGCGCCATCATTGATGTCACTATATAACACTAGAAGTAGTTCTCTAGTCTACAAGTCGTTTTTGGTCTCTACAATGTCTTTGAACTATATTTTGTATACGACTTCAAGCAGTTGGTCGTCCCTTACGAAGATTTTAGTACCTATTGTATAATAATTACCTAATTTATTTATTAATTACAACAACAAAAATTTTTTTATTGTCCTTTAAAAGTCCTTTATTGCGTGCCGCTGCCCTAACTTCATAGTTATAATTATAATATCGCGCTTTCGACGTATTGTGAATATTGATCAATCTGATCCACTTTATCAAAATTTCTTGAAGCAATTTCTTAACTAAAGCTGTTTTATTAATATTTTGGTACTTTATTTTAAAGAAATTTCAATTTAATATTACTTGAGCAGCGTGAGACCCTTCACATTTTTTCATAAATTATGAATAAGAGAATGAGCTGATAGCCTTAACTTTTAAGTAAAATTTGCTTTCACGAAAATTGAACTTAATTTGGTTTTAAAGTTAGATAAACAGACTCGGATGCTAGTTGTGTAGCTACGCATTTAATATTTCGTTTTTTTTTTTTTTTTTGTTTTTTTTTGATACCAGGATGTCATAACGCTGTACGAGGATTTTCCTTCAAAGTGTTTAGATGAGTAAATCATATACATTTAAGTTATAAAAATTTTTTGTTAGCCAGCTAAAGCAAAATATTCTTGTTTTTAAAACTTTTTACTATGACTAAACCTTTAATATTTTAATATTTTTTATTTTCAAGTTATTTTCTTTTTTTTACTCTGTAAGAGCTAAGTGAATTTATATAAGATCATTGGGATGCATTTTTCTAAAACGAAGTACTTCATGTTTTCGAATCCTTCATATTCTAACTAATTACAGCGTCTTTTACAAGTTTTATACATATAAAATAGGTTTTTTTCCTTCGATCATCACATCAGAAGCCTCATCACCACTTTTCCATCATATACACATTTGAAAGGAATATAAATTTAATATTATCATGGTTTAGTTTACTACAGAGTTGATATCTTATTCGGATAATTCATCCACATAAACTACGAAGATGCAGAGGAGATGTTTCAGCGTGTCTCTCAAGTCTACTTCCTTGCAGTTTCCACATGTGTCATCGTTAATAATGGTCATAGGGTCTTGGGGATCCTGCACGCCTTTAAGGCATTCCATCTCATGCCGCACCGTCTGTCAGCCCTTTCGGAAATTTCATTATATATCGTATTTCACAATTTGTGCATTTCTTGAACTGGTTCGTTAGCCAAGTGGATGGCCATTTTAGGCGGCGGATGACTTCTGGTTTCCTTTCCCGAAAAGCTCTTGTGGCTTTAAAACTAGTATATCTGCAATCGCTTTCCGGCAGTCATCTACTACTTCCCTGGTTCCAATAACATTTCCTGACACACAACGATGCGACGTTATTGCTTTATTGACGCTTAACTTGATTTTCTTTCTTTCTCTCTCTCATTTCATGATTGCTAAGCCTTCTGTCATTAAGATACTGCAGTATTCCGTCAAGTTGACGGGTCGCCTGAGATCTAGCTCTTCTAAATAGATGCCAGCACCACTCCATCAGCCATTTTTGTTCCGCCCGTGTAGGTGTTGAAAACTCCGCTGTTGGTTGCGCTATCCACTGCCTTTTAATGTGGCTTGAAACCTTCTTCCACATATAAACCGTTGGCCGTCATTTTCTCGGGTCAAAACCCATTCAGCAGACTGACGATCAAGTTTATGCACATAATGATGTTTCAGAGGCATTACTGCATCTTGTGATCTTCTTGAGTATGTCACTGCATTTATGCCAGGACGTACACGAAGAAATTTAGTAATCTAGTGCGTAATCATTGAATATACTCATCTAGATTACTTAGCATTGACGGTGTTTTTTACATTCCCAATTGAAGTAGGTTTCCTTTGAAAGGATTGGCTGATTCTTGAGTCCTGAAGTTTTCTTTGAGCTTAATACTATAAAACAATGAACTAGATTTTTAGTTTTTACGCAACTTTTTCTGAATATCTTTTAGCTTAATTGAAAGCAGAGTTTCCGAGGATTTTTCTTGTTATTTTTACTAAAAGTATGAACCTGAATTAAATATGCTTATTGTCTCCAGACAAATTGAACTGCCTGTTTTAATAATTAATAAATAAATTCTTATTCACTTTTCCTTCCAGGCATATTTAAGCTATAAATAAAAAACAACTGGATACTGTGAAGCAAATACGACAATTTTAGGCATGTGGGGGCATCAACTTCATCTTATGACCCACGTAAGTATGAGCTTATGTTTACATGTTTATAGAGCAACACTTAAGTAATGAAAAAGCACATGTATTTCTGGTAATATGTACACTCGTGAGTACAAAAGTGGCAACACACACACGCGAACTGAAGAAAACGGTGAAAGCAAACAACTTGAAGTCACAAACAAAACTCGTGGCAACAAAGTGAAAACGCTGCTGTTGCATGCAGCACAAAAGAGGCAACTACATGCCCACTGCGTGTACATAAAACAATGTCAACATAAAGCACACACACACAACAAAAGTTGCAAGCACTAAAGCTAAAGTTTTAATGAGTGAGCGGAAGAGGAAATGCATATAAAATTGGCAAAGAAACGCGGTAAGGTAAATGAAAACGATGTAAGAAGTGAGGAACGAAAAATGGCTCGAATACAAAATGATGAAGTGCAGAAAAAATAAACAAAAGTCAAATATAACAAAAAGGCATATGAAAGCAACTTTAAGAAATAAACAACTAACAAAAAAATAAGTAAAAGATAAAACGAAAAACCTATGAAAAAGCTATCTTCCTTGGACCGAAGATATACCCCTAACAGGTGCATTTCTTATAGCATAAAAGGGTATAGAAAGATCTTTAACTTGATTGTGATCCATTTGAATTGCAGAAATAATAAGTAGTTGTCAGATCAGAATCGGAGATCATAGTATTGCCATGTATAATTATATACACCTAGTTCCATGATGATACGGATATGTTGTCAAGAATATTGCATGGTTACCTTGAACAATATCCCGTGGCAAACTTCATGAAGATATCTCATTTCAAGATTTTGATTCCGATCGTTCAGCCTGTGTGATAGCTCTATGCTATAGTGGTCCGATATTGGCAGTTAAAATAAATCAGCAACTTCTTGATAAGAAATGGAGTGTACAAAATTTCAAATCGATATCACTAAGAGTGAGGGACTAGTTCGTGAATCTATAGAAACACAAATATCGATAAATCGGCTTAGCTCTACACGCTAGTCATTTATATTATATATATATAAATATATATATATATATATACTTTTGGGTTCTTCAACTTTCCCTTCAGGGTGTTACAGACATCACTGCAAACAAAATATATCCTGTTCAGGGTAACAAAAAATGTACTTAGTAGAATAAACCAAACAAAGCTTGAGTGCCAAAGTGACAGAGTAACTGTCGCGCAGAAATGTGTCCGCAAAGACGGTTATTAACAAGCGGCTGAACAAAAGAGAGAAAACCTTTTATAAATGAGTTAGAGAAATAAATACGGTTGTTAACCCCATGCAAATGCAAATGGTGTGGTTTGACTCTGTTTATAATTTCGTAGTAAATATTTTTCCATTTGCGTTGTGGTAGGAGCCGAAATATTTAAGCATTAATTGAGCTTTACCACGCAAATGCGGTAGCAATGTTGGTGGCATAACGGAAAGCGTTAAAGTATGTAGTTTCTACACTGACATGATTGACATGCTAACTGTTGAATAAATATACAAATGCGATTAATGCACATTAATTATTAAAAAAATTTCAGATTAATGGATGAAAGTTGAGGATTTGAATGTGTTCATACAAAATCTATAATGTTACCTCGACGACCAGTTGTCAACCATTAATGGTTTGAAGAATAAAATTACTGTATTTAGTCGGAAATTCCATTACGAAAATGCGTTTATTCTGAGATATGAGCTACTAAATCCATTCGTGCCAATGATACGGCCTGATGATTTGATATCGTCGGCACACTTCTTAACTCCCATTTTGTCTGCCACGGTCTTTTTTATGGGACGTTGGGTTTGTTGAGAGTGTTCCAGACTTCAAATTTTGTCTCAGTATGGGTTTTCTGCTTAGGGTGCATGGACCTTTGAATGCATTTTTGCTTTAGAGGCACCTACCTGATAGGTATGGATGCATGTAAATGCAGAATGCCCGATGTACTCGGACATTAGGGATCTGGGTGGTATGGGGATTAGCTGGACTGATGGACCTTTAAATTTTAGCAGTGTGATCTCAACTCGTCGGAATGTCAAGATGTTAGGACAGTTTATTTAGCTTCTTGTGTGAATGGTGTGTGCGTGCAATGTGCGTGTGAGTGTGGGGTTGGCCCCTCGTCGCCAATCCAGAGCAGTATGGTCTGGCCGGAGACTTAATTCTGGTACCAGGGGGAGCAGTAGTCTTCGGAGTTCGCTTCAACCAGCTCGTACGGTCTGGTCCGTCGCGGAGTATCGTGGTGATTGTGATTAAAGACCGAATGCGGGAAGAACTGAGACTTTGACAGTTTAATTTGGAGTTCCATTGCTACCGGTTGCCGGACCCGAAATACGACAGAAGTTTTAGATGGGGTCTCGAACCCTACCAAGATGGTAAGGGTGTCCATTCCACACTGGCAATTAGTACTGAATATGCCTGGCATTTTTAGGTTGCTGATCAGCGCGTTCTTTTGATCCGCTGTACTTTTGAACGCTGTAGGGTAGGGCTGCCGTCAGCAGGTACTCCTGTTAAACACCCCGGAAGGGTCACTACCTCAGCCCCAAGTACACAGCACATTAGAATTTAGAAAATGCTTCATTTAATCCCAGATATCGGACAGTAAAAAATGGAGTTGGCAAAACCAACGTATGGTTCTGCATTTTTTACTTTGGTCCATTAAAGAAAACACAGATGCGACTATGCTACCCCAAACATACCATACCAGAAAGTTGACAAAAGATAGATTTACTTCAAATGGAGTTGAGGTTATGAGCTGGGCGGCCTAGTCACCTGACCTAAATAAAATTGAGAACCTTTGGGTATAGGACAAATTTGAAGCTGTTATGTAGTGCTGTGAAGGAGGCGTGAAAGTCTATTACTCTCGAAAAATGTAGGCGTTTTATGGACTCCATGCTTCATTACTACTATTATTAATAACATTCGAAATTTATTTACACCCTTTTTTATTTATTTAAAGAAGCACTTCATGTTATTTTTGAAAGAACCCAACCCAGAAGAAGCTAGAATATCAGGAAGTTAAATGAAATAATAATGAACTATAAAAGAACACATACATTATTATTTAATTTTGGTTTAATTTCCTGGTTATTACACTGTTAGTATTTCGAACACAGTTGTAACCACCCTTTCATTTAAGAACATACTTTTGGTTCACCCTGTATGGCTTAACGACAAAATTATCTTTTCTTATTATAAAAGTAACTTACTTCTCAAAACATCTGCTTAGATATACATACATACATATGCATGTAGAGATCTGCTCTTAAGATAAGCTTTATTGTGCAGACAATTAATTTCTTTAATGTAATTGCTTTGCAGGCCTTTGGGAGTTGAGCAAGTGCCGCAGGCCACTTTGTGTTAATGGCATATGGATAAATTGTATGTTGCCGCTTGTATATGCCTACAAATGTAAATGTGTTTGATGTATGTAATAATGTAATATGCTGACACCTATCAATTATTAATTCACTCAATAAATTATGCAGCTGTAAATATGGTGCCACGAAAATTCAGACATTATTGAAACAGTATAGAAAAGAAATTTTCAAANTATTAATTCACTCAATAAATTATGCAGCTGTAAATATGGTGCCACGAAAATTCAGACATTATTGAAACAGTATAGAAAAGAAATTTTCAAAAAAAAAAAAAAAAACCGAGAATCTTGACAAAAAGATTTCTAAATATAAGTCAGTTTTCGTACAACTTTCTATGAGTCAAGTACACTTACAGCAACGACATATGTCTAGCGACGTAGTTGAAAGCACTCGCCAGTGCACAGTTCGCTTTCGGTGCTTTGCTGCTGTTTTGTGTTGCACGAGTTATTATCTAAGTGAAAGAAAAATACAACTGAAAATACTCCTAGCACATTTGGCCGGTATTCTTCGGTGCCCGGCACCAAAACACCGCAAACTGTACTGCAACGACAAAGCAGCGCACCGCACGCCGACAGGCAAAGCAAACACGACTTGTGGCAGTCAGCGAGTTCAAACAAAAAGCAAAGGCGCGCGTATGTAGGTTACGAGTGGAACGCAGTCAAGCGCGTAAATAGACAATGGAAGCAAAATAGAAGAAGAAGAAGAAGATCGGCAGCGATATACCTACTATATAAAAACCAGTATACAAACAACGATTATGGGACAAATTTGTGCTGCGCAAGAGGAAGCAGCCCGTGTGCAGTCAAAGTTGTGCGAAAATAGGAAAATAGTTGAAAGCTAAATAATGCGGTTTCTGTTCGTGTTTTCTTCTATCTTGTTGTTGGATTTGTGTCCTTTAGACGCATTGCTGGCGTATACTCGTTTAGCAGCAATAACAACAACAACAAACCACTTAACCACGAAGCATTTTGCAATGTTTATTTTTAATTTTGCGCCTGTGTGTGATATGCTTGTGTGCTGCTGTGTGTGCGTATGATAGTCGTTGAAATCGTACAGACCCATGCCCAGACTCAGGTGGGTATAAAACAAAATTTATCTTCAGCAATGACTCCTGGTGTGAAGGCAGTGCTAGTTGTGTTCATAACGCTGTTGCTTAAGGTTGAATGCTGCAGTTATTGATTTAGTTGTTTCTTGCAGAAAATCTTCTTTTAAGACTTTTACATAACGTTTCACGCAGTTGTGTGTGTGCCTGCTTGAGGCTAATGTTGTGTCATGCAATTTATTGCACTCGGTGAAAATTTACTTCTTCACAATTAAATGTAGAGAAGTGAAATTGAATTGAAAACTAAGTATTGGCAAATCCTACAATAATTGCTTTATTTTATAAAACAAAATAATCTTTGTACTTTTGTACTTTTTAAAGTTTTGTACTTTTTAAGTTTAGTTAAAAGATATAATGAACTTTTTCACGAGTTAAAAAAATATCGATCATTAAACTGGTATTTTCGTTTTATTTTTTATTTATTGCCAATTCTAAGCACTCTTATTTAATTTGTCTGTGAAGTGAAAAAATTTACTCCACAGTATTTTAATTAAAGCAAATATGGACTTAACAATAAAATGAAAAGGTTTATGTTTTAATTATGTTCTTAGCTTTTTCTTGCAAACATTTGAATATGTAGTTTGGTGTCTTTCTGACGCCTGCTGCGTGTCGTCTGAAAGCTATCAGCTCTACCGTGGTATCCCTTTCAGAACAGAACACGTAAGCATTCAATTGAAGTCAACAACACACTTCTCCCCAGCAGTATCTGTTCTGGTGTTTTCGTACAAATCACCTTTGCAATTGCTTTCCTGGAACATTTGTCGACGAAATACATCAACTCACCGACCAAAGTTCGTTCGCGACAAAATTCAGTCATGCACTGATCGCTGTCTACAGCGCGGACAAGTATTAATACTATTTTCACTGAATCTGTCTCAGTGACCAGCGTTTTTGGAGCTTAATCAAAGTTCATTGAAACGACAACAGCTCATAATTTCTTGGACACTAATCACCTCTGCGCATGCCCTTCACATACACTAATCTACCAGCCATCTCCAAATTATCCAACATTAACGAATGCTAATTACCAGAACCTTCTAATCGATGGCTTAAGTGGCTATAACTGTGTGATTTCTCCCAAGCAAGGGTTATACTACTATGGGCAACAAATAGTAAGACCTTGTTCATAATTTTAAATTCCTAATTTATATTTTAAAATCTATGCTATCCCTCTCAAAGTAATTCCCTTTGGCCCCAGTAGACATGTGCTGACGTTTCTTGACCATCAACGAAACTGTTGTTAAGGTGGTGAGGAACAACCTTCAAGTTTAATGTCTTCAATTGACACAAAACGGTTTTCCCGGAGCGGTCGTTTGAGTTTGCTGGACAGTCAGAAGTCACACGGAGCTAAATCAGGCGAATAACTTCATGCAAACGACGCATAACACACAAATAGTACTAATTGTTAACAGTTTGGCCGGTCGGAAGGAATTCGGAGTGGACCACACATCGATAATCGCAGCAAAGTGACAACATAACCTACATTTTTGACCTGCTTTGACGTGGGTTTTTCGGCTTCGGTTAACTTTGGCTGATTGATCATCCGGGTCGTAAGTATAGACCCAAGACTCATTGCCAGAAATAATACGTTTCATGACATGCTGGTAGACAGAAAGCATTGTTTTGCAGATGCTAACGTTATGCTATTTTTCTAAAAATTTAGTGATTTGGAAACCAATCGTGCTTTCACTTTCCTTAGGCTCAAATGGTCTTTTAATCGCTGATCCTTTCCATATTCCACCGCTGCCTGTAAAATCTTTGACTGTTAATCGTCGCTTCTCAAGCACCAGTTCCTTTATTTTATTGATTTGTTGATCATAAGTTGAAGTTGTGGTCCGTCTTATAAGTGGTTCATTGTCAACTCCCGTTGTCGTTTCCCCATCCTCTTTGAATAATTTGTAGCAACCGAAAACACTTATTCGTCACACATAATTATCACCGAAGGCCTTTTCCA
This sequence comes from Bactrocera latifrons, assembly GCF_001853355.1. NCBI lineage: Eukaryota > Metazoa > Arthropoda > Insecta > Diptera > Tephritidae > Bactrocera > Bactrocera latifrons. The sequence goes on along the minus strand of NW_017537267.1, from coordinate 2,691,426 downwards.
ACATTCTGAACATTTCAACACCTGAAATTTGATTCCGCACACACAGTTTAATGGAACTAATTTTTGGAATAATTTCATTAATCGTAAACATCGCCGAATGCACTACAAGCGTATACTAAGCACTAATAATTATTTTGATTTGACAATTGGCACCGAACCCACTGACTGTCAAATGAGCCTAGAAAACAAGTATTTGGAAGAATGCGCGATATTTAAATTAAATGCCCATAGTAGTATAAGTACTAAGCTACAACAACAGCAACTGTATTTGGGCTAAAATACAAACATGGAACAAACAAAGGTATATTACTTTATAAGTTTTATTTTACTTTACCGCGGGATATAGGGCCAGTCTCACCATCCATATGGTGAGTGCCTTGAAGTTTTTTAATAAATATAAATTAAAGATGGGATTATTTTTATGTCGAAAATTCGTAGAAGGTCTTATATTCTTGCCAAAGGTCAAAAAAAGAATGTGTTGTATGAAGTTTTTTCGGCTTCCATATTATAAAAGGTATTGCGAAATAAAATGGGTTCTACGATTCCCAAAAGCTTGAGAACCTCTCATTTAATATGACTAGCAAACAAGTTAAACTAATGATGAGTTAACACAAAAGTATATATACATCTTTACAGTGTATAGGATATTGTCCTGCTAATTCAATGTATTCAACTACTAAGCACTGTTGGAAATATTATTAAGAGTGACTCTAGAATTATGGGAAATGATTGATGTGTTAAACAAAAAAAAATTCACATGGAGAAACAAAAATGCGCAAATAGTTTGTCATTTGTCAATAAAGTTCTAAGTTTTGTGTTGCTGAAAAATGTTTATTAGTGTCTTAATTATTATATTTTTTTAACTGTAATTTTTATGCATGGCAACTGGCTAAAACTCCATTTTATTTATTTTCTTTTTCTGTTCTCTTTTCAGCAATCCAATTCTCAAGTAATTAACTCTGAAGTCTTGGAAGACGCTGAATGAATTGACAATTGTAAAATATTAACTAACGGTAAGTCCGACCATATATAAGGTACAGTTAATAGTAGCAACTAAATAAAAGAAGCTGCTTGAAAATGATTACGTGAGAAACCGCACTTATTAACGAATTAAATGGACAGCAATCGCTGGCGCAATAAAAGCAAAGCGAACCGAAAACGAAAAAAGCAACTAAAGCCACCAACAAATGCTTCGAGCTCCACTGGAAGTTGGTGCTAACGGCATATGCAGCAATTGCAAATAAAAAGTGTGCCACCGAAGACAAATCAAAAATCAGTTATATACAACATTCCCGCTTATATCGACGCTTAGACAACTTAGCCACAGCTGAGCGCAAAATGTCCCGGACCACTTGCGGGTTTACCAAGAGTTGTTGTTGTGCGTGAGTGTAAAATCGAAACGAATGTGTAAGCTGAGGAAAAATGCGTTTGCAGGGCAATAAACGCCAAAAACTAAAAAAACAGCAACAACAACGATGCAGCAATACAAGTAAACACAACAGCGAAAGCAACTTCGACGCAGCGATAAATCGCCAGCAACGAGGTAATAAAAAACGCCAGCAAAGAGAGCAATCACAGCAAGTCAAGCAATTCGTTGAACGGCAGCCGAGTATTGAACGTGCGAGCAAAGGAAGGGCGCGCTTTGAGGTAGAAGCAGCTGCAACTAAAATAAAAGAAACTACTTTGGCGGAGAGTAGACTCACCGGGAAGCACACAGCAATCCAACTTTCTGCAGCGCAGAGTCGTCATCACACACGCACTACTGCGGCGCCAACACACTTTGCACCGTCGCTGCTGTACACCGTCCCTCGATTCCTCATACTCTTCGTGCTTTGCTGCACGATGCCGCCACAAGCGCATGGCGACTGGTTGATGGACTGTGGCGATTGCCAGTGTAAATGGCAGTCGGGCAAAAAGACCGCCGATTGTAAGAATCTTACATTGAACGCCGTGCCGGAGAACCTGAGCAATGAGGTACAGGTGCTGGATCTCTCTTTCAATCGTGTTGCCATACTGGAGCAGAATGCCTTTCTCAATGCTGACTTGCATAATCTACACAAGCTCTTCATCCGTAACGCATCGCTGCAACAGATCGACGCGCGCACATTTACCCAACTCGAGATCTTGATCGAAGTGGATTTCTCAAATAATTTATTGCGTAATCTACAAGCGAATGTCTTTGCGCGGTTGGTGAAAGTGCGCGCAATCGTGCTGAACGGTAATCTCTTGGAGACGCTCTCCGATGGTGTCTTCCAGAACCTCAAGTACCTGCATAAGGTCGAGCTGAAACACAATCGGCTGATGCGTATTGGACAGCAGGCGTTCAACAACGTACCGCTCCTATCGCAGATCTACTTGGATGGCAATCGTCTGAGCTTTCTGCGTAAGGAGTCATTCGAATCGCTCAAACGACTGACAGCGCTATCACTCGATTCGAATCCGTGGAACTGCACCTGCGAACTGCAAATATTCCGTGACTTTGTGCTGAAACGCAATCTCTACACACCGCCGACGGCCTGTTATTACCCCATACACCTGCGTGGCATGTTGTGGGTCGAAGATCAGCCCGAGGCTTTTGCGTGTAAACCACGCATCATATTTCCGGCACGCGGCGCTTCCATCAGCACGTCGAAGGCGAATGTAACGCTGGTGTGTCGCGTGCATGCGTCGCCGAATACACACATAACCTGGGACTACAACCGTCAACAATATCGTTCGTCCACCAGTAATATTGGCGGCAACGGCATTAATACAGTCACCACCAACAGCGGCGCTAGTTGTTGCGCCAACGGCCAGGCGCAGCGTTTGCATATAGAATTGCTGCGCGATGAGCAATCAAAGGAGAAAGAGTTCGGACGTGATGTATTCATATCGCGTCTTACCATTGTGGCTGCCGAAAAGAGTGATGAAGGTACGTACACGTGCGCTGCGGAGAATGCTGGTGGCAAGGATGCAGTGCAAATTAATCTACTGGTGCAACGGCCGAGTCCGCGCGAGCTGCTGTTGCAAGGCAATTTAGTCGTTGTTGTTTCACTGATGGCGCTGGGCCTGCTCGGCGTATCCGTGTTTCTCGCGCTCGTCACTTGCTGCATTTATAAGCGCTTTAAGGCAATGAGTCCCACAAGTCATCGGCATCATCATCATCATCTCGATGGCGCAGACCAATTGACGCCCGGCATGGATGGTCAGCATACGACGACGACTACGGTGACCGGTGGCACTGACGTGGTGCTCGGCATGGATGATACAGTGGGCAGTTACAAACATCATTTGCAGAAGAAGAATGCGAATGGTGATGTAGTTGAGGGAAAGGGTGGTGGTGGTGGCGTAGATAGTGGCAAATACTCGGAGGTGATAAAACATGGCGTGACTGTGATGGATAATGGCGGTATGCTGTCAGGCGTCGGCGGCCGTAATATTGGAGTGGATGGCACTGGTGCGCACAGAAGTGGCCCACATGCGGACAAAATGTACTTGGAGCGAAGCAATGACGGTAAGTGGCTAAGTTAATGGAACATTGTTGCTCAATATGTTGCAACACATATGTACGTAGTGAGCAGTGAATTTATCTGTGAGTGTGTGAGATAGAATTGTATGCTTGAATATATGTGGGTGAAGTTGCTTGAGAATCGAAATCAGTTTCTTAGTATTTGTGAAACCTGAAGTGGGACTATCTTCTATGGCTTCACCACAAGAACTGGTACATATAGTATATCCTTATGTTGCCTAGATAATGATTTAATCTCAAATATCTACAAAGCACCTCACTAAGCGGCTTGGCGTTTTATTTCTCACACTCAGATAAATCTTTTGCTTTGACAGTACGTCCTGTTCGAGGGACCATCTATTGGGTAGTCGAAAAATACTTTTCGTATTTCTAATCAAAACTCAACTTCCTTTTTTTTATTTTTAATGAACTCTAATGAACCAAATATGCGTGATTTTGATCGAACACTTTTTGCCATATTTCCGCTAGAGACATTATTCCATCAGTGTAAAACTTTTATGGTTTCAAGGCGAAAAACTGCGACAAGTAATTTTCACAGGCATTGACGGAAATAAATGGTAGTCCGATGATGCAAGGTTTTTCCCCAGTTATCAGAGATGTGTGTGGTCTAGTGTTGCTCTGATGGAAGACGAAATCTTTGCTGTTAATCAGTTCTGGCCGTTTTTTTCGATTGCTTGCTTCAATCTCCTCAGTTGTTTGCAGTAAAATGTAGAAGCAATCGTTCGCCCAGGCCGGAGCAGATCATTGTGGATGATTCCTTTCCAATTTCACCCAACTTTTCGAGGCGTCAATTGCGACCATTCGTTTAACGTCATCACGCTTGGACCATGATCTTTTTCTCACATTATTGTCGTATTTGATCCACTTTCTCTCCTGCTACCAATCGCTTCAAAAATGATGCGATTTCATTTCGTTTCAGCAAAGAATCGCAGATTTTAATTCGATCCATTCAATTTTTCATAGACAATTCTTGTTTTAGCCAAACATCGAACTTCTTTTCGTAGCCAGCCGTTTTTTAAATTGTTCTAAACCGTTTGATGATGAATCTTAAGTTTCTTAGCGATTTCATGGCTGCTCCGTCGCTTAGTCCTGGGCAACCTTTTCCATAATTTCATCGACTTTTTCACTGATGGGTCGATAGTTTTCCCAACTTCCCCGAATTTAAATTTTCTAGTTATATCAAGCTTAAAATATTATCTTTCTAACACTATATGGTATGACACAATGTGATTGGTAGCACTGGAGATATAGAACGACATACCCAATATTTTGCCGATATACCACAATCCACACCAGATGTCTATTTTTGGATATCTTGAGGATCATGTGAGAAGATCATTCTCATTCAATTTAAAGCCTTGTACCAGCTTGTGAATCGCGACATGATGAAATGGCAAACCTTACTGAATACATGGTCGCTATGAACTATCAAAAGCACTTCATCCCTATTGGTAGGCGTTGCATATTTAGAGCAAATTTTTAATATTTGATACCGAACTTTGTCTTATGAACTTTTTTTTTATATTATTCTACCTTTTATTATAAAATTAGCTAGAATACTACCCACGACCTATATATATATATTTACGTGACTTCCAGCTATTTATCACATATGTGGCTCTGTCCTTATAACCTCACGATAGCTGGAATGTCTCTCCATAACTTCGCAGTAGAATGTTTTTCTCTCCGTCTATTTTTCTAATACTTCAGAGGACTCTCCGAATAGGAAATCTAACAAAATTTCATTTGCTTGCGGCAGAGCAGACATAAAAATTAATAGGTCAGCCATCATTTTTATTTCTTGCTGTTTGACTTTCGGCTCCTTTATTATTTTCATTGTGGGTGTTTTTTACGTGGCAGGTCCCAAACCCATAGCACCACCTTATTGAAGGATGCTTCGCCTTTTCACTTCAACTCCCTTTGAAACAGATGTTTTTTTCCTACACTGAGCATCTTTAATCTAAAGCCGGAAGTCGTAAACTGCATGACCCACATATAAAATAATTGTTTTTGACCATTCCCAAGTGAATTTCACCCAGAGAGCTCTCCTCAATTACTTCTACTCATTAATGAACTCTATTAAGCAAGTGGAGTACTTGTGGAAAAATATTAAAGTATTTGTTCATATAATCATTAATTATCTATACTATCTGCTACTTAGCGGCGACAACGTTGTTCTTACCATTCCAAATGCTGTATTATTTGAAACATTCATGCAACTTATCCTGTAGCCTTCCATTTCTTATGCTGTTATCTTTTTTCTTTTTGTTGCGCCATCGCATTTGCAACACCTGAGCTCGCATTTAATGATTGCTATTATTGTTGCAGTTAATTTTTTTGGTGTTTTTATGCAATTGTTGCGATAAGTAATTTTTCTCCTTTTTCTGCCAAGCCAACCTTTTTGTTATTATCACAGCTGTTTTTGTTGTCTTTCACCAGCGACTTTATTGTTATTGCAGTCGTAATGGGGTTTTCACGTTTGCGGTCGCCATTCGTGTTCTTTGACGTGATCATTGTCGTCATTATTGCTGTAGATGGTGGCTTTCTCGTAAATCCTTCGTTTATGGCGTGACCATTCACGCCAAGCTGAGCCAAACCAAGCAATGCCACGCCACGTCACGCCAATTTATTCGCACACAACTCTTCCCCCCCAAACACCACACACACACACACACAAGTGTACCCAGTACCACACACATTCACAGCTGTGCCCTCAACAATGCGCACACAATTATTTTCCAGTCTTTTCCGCCTGTCCGGTGGCGCGTTATTGTCTCAATGATAAATATGGTAATTAATTCTCGCTGCGAATTGTTGAAATGCCGTAATGAAAATGAAAATGAAAATGTTTTCACCGCTACCGCGCCCTACTTTCGAAAAAATTAAACAGCAGCACGCTCCACGTCTTTTTCAGTGGGAAATTTTATGACTCTTTTCACTGTCCAGCATTGCTTCTACGGTTTATAGCGTTTGGCGAGGGGGTTTGGGTTTGTTGTGGCATAAAAATTTAAACAATAACATATCGCCCGCACATTTGCGCGCGCAAAGCAGGAGATAATATTCGTAACAAAAAGTTATATTATTTATTTAATGTCCGAAGTAACGATTCGCAGCTGCGCACTTATACGATGTGGGCTTCTGCTCGTTTTTTCATTTTTGTTTTTCGAATGCATATTTCTTGCCCGCCTCTGTAATTGTCGCATTTATCATGCGCGACCACTTAAGTGCCTTGGAACGGTTGAATCCGTCGAGATGAATTGCTCTGGGTTTATTATTAGTCTGTCTATCTGTCTCTTTTATGTAACGTTACTCACAATTACATATGTACACACTATTTGTCTATACAAGAAACTTCATATATCTGGGCATTATGCAAATCGTTTTGTCTCCAGTGTCCAGTAGTCAGTGGTTAATAAGCGAGATATTGAATGAAAGCTGTAATTGCTTGCTGAAAATAAGCCACATATATGTATGTATTTAAGTAGTGGTTGAGGTTTGCATCCAAAGTCAAAAATTTCCAATAAGACGTTTTTACAATATTCTCCGAAATTATGTACATGACATTCGGGATTTCGTAAAAATTTATAAAATCTAAGAGTCTACTTATAGATTTTCTTAAATGATACTTAGGAAATCTTCATCACTTTGTAAATTCACAAGCTTACGAGTACTACAAAGCCTTCAAAAACGATAGAGCGACGGTTGAAGACATGTTACGTGCTGGACGACGTTCGACCTCTTCAAATGATGAAAATATTAAAATAAAGTGAAGGTTCTTGAAAATCGTCAGGCAAGTGTTAAGGAGGAGCGAGTCCGTAAGAATGATTTTGGTGGATATTTGGGTACGAAACGCGTTCTTGTACGACTCGTCCCGATAAAGCTGAATGCTTTTCAAAAGAGTACCGTGAATTGGTCTCTTTGGATATGCCTAATTGTGCGAATTGCGATTCCACATTCATGGAGAGCAATATAACTACTGATGAGACATGGGTTACTGAGTCTGACATGCAAAGAAATCAAGAATCTTTGGAATGGATGAAAAAAAAACGAGCTGAAACCAAACAAGCGCAACAAAATCAAGGTTATGGTCATTATCGATGTTGGTAGTTTGGTTTAACATGAGTTTCTTCCGGAGGTACAGATTGTCAAGAAGGAACTCTATTTAGCCGTATTGAGGCATTTGCGTGAGAACATCCATCGAGAACGTCTGGAATTGAGGAAGAACAATTCATGGATTTTACACGAAGATAATGCCAAACGCAAATAATACCATCGATCAGCCACCCTATTCACTGGACTTAGTCCAAACTGAAATTGCTGCTCCTTTAAACATCTTTTCAGTCAATCGAAGAGATAAAACAAAATGAGTGGCAACCTTTCCCACCATCATTTCCTCCGTTGTTCCCCAGCTTGGAAGCGATCTCCCGCAACCTGATAGCGGACCTTTCGTTCTTGCATTCCACATGCAGTATATCTCCTCTGAAGTGGACCCCATGGAAGAACGCTGCATCTACAGATCCTCTGAACACTTTTTCCATGAGATGATCGTAGAGGACGGTAAGTTCTTCCAGCACCAACGTCTCCACCGGGCAGTTGAAAGGCAGCACAGCCAATTATATACTTTAGAGACCATTCGCATATCTGAGCCGTCCCTTCTCCTCCTGGAGGGAATTTGGTACGGAGGGTTGGCTTGAGCACTGCTGCCCCTCAGCCTTTTAGAGCTGTGCTGTGCGAAAGCGTTGCCTTTTCGGGGTGGGGGGGTCCGAACCCCGTTGTGTCGGACGCGAACGGACGCGGATTTGCCTTGTTTGCAGTCTTCTTTGTCTTGTGACCATTGGCTCAATGTGGTGAGCTGTCAGGTTTACGCTATTGTAGGGGACTAAAAAAGTCAAAGCCGCATACGCAGTATCACCACCGTTATTTCCCAATACTACCCGCTATTTAAAAGGCTCCGTTGGGAGATACTGTGAATACCTTGTAGTTCTAATTGCATATAGAAAACTCTATTGGCTCTTTTACGATACGTAATTGAGAAATATTCAGGCGTTGTTCATTTTGACTGTGTTAGCTTTTGAAAATCTTGTTTTTGAAAAGCAATCTCGGAGAGCTGTACTAAAAGATAGCTTTCATAGAGATTTACCACTTATTTTTGGATTAAATTTAATCTATCTTCCATTCTAAATATCTTCTAAGAAAGGGTTCCTCCTTTAAACCACTTGAAATTAAATTGAAATTAATAAAATGAAAATAAGGAAAGAGTAACTTTGTCAGCATTGTGCGCGTAATTCAATTTATTTTCATCTTATATCATAAAATATGAGCGCTGTCACCGTCGGCCGAACATCTTATTTGTAGGTTCGTAGTGTAAATTATGAATTAATATGCACAGCACGCGTCGGCGTTTTATTTCGCGGCCAACAGCTGTTTACTAAATGTTAACCAAACGAAACACTCAAGCTGGATTTATTGCTGAGTTATTATTGTTTTAGGACCGTAATCCGCAAAGGCTACTTGAGCCTTTTTTGCAAAATTTTTATGGCCTATGAGCAGATGCCCTGCCTGCATGCGTTAGCGTGTGTGCGTGTGGATGCACGTGCGTGCTGTTTTGGCCGTTAGGAAACGGCCTACAAATGTGAGAAACACGGAAAATAATACCCACGATTTGTACAGTCGACCGCGTGCTAACAAACGCAATCTAAGATTCTTAAAATGCTGGAAATAATTCAGCATAATCGTGTCCATTAAAATGTGGGGCATTTCATTTTCATTTCTACTTTTTTTATGTGTATGTAGGGGAGAGAGGAAGCAGGTCGTTAATTTCTCGTGTGCTTGCCAATCAACAAGGCGGTAACTTTTACGGCTGGCAATAAGAAAATTGGTAATTTGCTTGCGTTCCTGTGCGCAGGTGCGAACGTGTGCGTGCGCCAGTATAAGCTATGGCGATGTGTGCTGTTGGCAGGGGTATATGTGTGGATTGAAGAATTAAAGAAATACGTAGAAATAAGAAAATGCTAAAATAATATAAATAATCTTACAAGTTAGCGTTAGGGCTATTTACTTGTATTTATAACATATTATAAGTGGTGAAAAAAATTACTATGACTGAGACCTTGGTTAAGGGGCAAAACTAGTGTGACAACCTTAAACAAAGCGAGTTTTGGGGAAATATAGTACAATTGCCTTAAAACTATACGTCGACAAAAGTTTTAAATATATATATTAACCGCCGACGTTTTTGAAGAAACCCCAAAGTTTATGGACGTTTTTGGCCTGCCTGATCAATCAAAAAAACCTGATAGATCTTTGCATGAAGAACTATACCAAGTTGTTCAATAAGTTTTGTCGTTCGATAAGAGAGGGTGCTGCTACTAGTCCACATTTTTTTTTTTTTTTTTTTTTTTTTTTTTTTTTTTTTTTTTTTTTTTTTTTTTTTTTTTTTTGTTTGCTTCGTTAGTACACTCACCATATAAACGTGATGTTTTATTTCAATCTGACAATTCATTCTTTGTTTATGCGCCATTTAGTGCCGCCGTGTCACAGTATTTTTTCGACAATGGAAAAAATTGAATACCATGCAGTGATAAAATTCTTATTTTTAGAGAACGTAACACCAAAAGAAATTCACAATACAATTAGCAGAAAGATGCATCAACACCCGAAATCATAGCCAAAATACGCGAAATGGTTTTGGAAGATCGCCGATTGACTGATAGAGATTTACTAGAGGCGCTACTCATCTCATTAGGCAGTTTGAGAGTCATATTTTAAGTGCAAGTTTGGGTTTTAGAAAGCTGTATACACAATGGTGCCGCATTCGCTAACAATGAAACAGAAACACATTCGAATGCGACTTTCTCAACAACATTTGGGGCGTTTTAAAAAAAATAAAGTAGATTTTGTGAGCCGATTCAGCACTATGGATGAGATTTGAATCTATCACCATGATATCCTGAATCAAAACAAGAGGCTAAAGAGTGGTGTGAACCTGGTTGTCTGGCTTCGAAACGTGTTTGTGTTCGGAAATCGGCCAAAAAGGTTATAGCGCCAGTTTTTTGGGTTGCGAGAGGAATTTTGTTTGAAAACAGTTATTTCAGAATATTATTGCAATCCTTTGGACCAGTTGATGAAAAAAATTCGTGAAAAAGGCCCGGTTTGCAGAAGAAAAAAATAATTTTTTATCAGGACAATGCATCGTGTCACAAGAGCATTTTGACAATGGCTAAAATCCCTGAATTAAAGTTGGAATTGATGGAGCATCCACCGTATTCACTCCCTCGACTTCCATTTATTTCGAGAACTCAAAAAATGTATGCAGGGCAAGCGTTCTTCAATCTCCATGTCAAATTCGTAAAGATAACTATTATATTAGGTTGTCAAAGAAGTCTTGCGTTATTTTCGCTAGTTGGCGCTGAGAGCGCGTAGTTCTAGTTTTATTCGTCATATCGGGTCAGGCTATACCATTTTGGAAAGCTCGTTTCACGCGCTAACACGTGTTTGATTGATTGTCGTTTCTTTTAAGTCGTTCGTGAGTTATAGCTTCTCAAATATGGAGCAAAATAAAGAGAAAATACGGCATATTTTACAGTACTACTACTACAAAGGCAAAAATGCATCTCAAGCCGCCAATACAATTTGTGCATTTTATTGGACCCGATACAGTTTCCATTTCCACCGCACAACGATGGTTTTAACGTTTTCATTCTGGTGTAGAGGTGGTCGAAGATGCGCCACGCTCCGGAAGGCCTGTCGTCGAAAATTGCGATAAAATCGCTAAATTGAGCGAAAGAGACCGGCAGAGTAGCAGCCGTAGCATCGGTCAAGAGCTGAGCATGAGTCATCAAATAAAATTTTATGAACAATTGAAAATTCAATAAAAATACCGCATAAATGCCGCAAGCCTTTTTTGACAACCTAATATTTACATGCTGTCACATAAGTACATGCAAATTCTCATTTAAAATTTTCCCGCTGAGAAAAGTCCAAATTTTTTTTTCCCCAGCTTTGCACAACTGTCAGCCATTATTCTGTAAATTTTTATTGCTATGTGTCATATATTTTGTTTACGGCGTCATTAGGAACAAGTCAAGGTTAAAAATATTGAACAAAGAGTTTGTGTGAAATTTTGTATTTCTTATTAACGAAATTTCTTGTGCCAAAACGATGGAAATGTTAAGAAAGACATTTGGTGATTCAACCATGTCGGAAACTCAAGTTTACAATTCCTATAAATCGTTCAAAGAGGGGCGAAAAGAAGTGAACAATTTGCCACGTTCAAGACGCAATTCGACCTCTTCAACTGAAGAAAACGTCGACAAAGTACAAGAAATGGTTTCTTCATAAGGTGAATCGCAGTAAGGTGGCTGAAGACATGCTTGAACGCGTAAATTCCGATCCAACATTCATCGAACGCATCATAAATGGTGACCAGACTTTCGAGTACGACATACAAACAAGTCAACAATCTTCTTCGTGAAACCCGTTTTGAGAGCATTGAAGACATCAAAACTAAAAAAAAGTGTATCGATGATTGGATTGTTCGTTGGAAGAAGTGATTGTCTCAGAAGGGGCCTATTATGAAGAGGATATAATAAATTTAGATGATTGATAAGTTGTTTGTGTTTTATTTCAAATTTCCTAGTACTTTTTTGACAGATTTTTATATTATTTATTTATAAAATTTTCAATACGAAACCATGATTTTAAGGATCAATTTTCATTAGGGCGTTATGCTATACTGATCCTATATCGGCGCTTCCGCCAAATAAACTGTAGGCATTGAAAAGTGGCCTGACTGAGGCATTTCTGCAAATGGTAATATATACACCAGAAGTGGCGACTCTCACTATCCTGCTCTTTAATTGTTGCTGGTTGCCTAACATCTACTATACTTGCGTTTGTTGTCACACATAATAGCTGTGGATAAAATTTCCAGTACAAACTTAAGCCATTGCTTAGCTTTACTTGTATGTATATGGAAGTCTTTCGACGGCATCTCCCGGAAACTGGCTACACAGAGTTATTTTTGACACCCCTATACAGTGACTACGCCACCCAATAACTCTAGTGCACATATCCACCTAAATTTGTACACCCACATACATACATACATTAGTCTAAAAAATCTGTGGGGTCCTGCCTTTTCGCCATTTCAGCACATTCCGCCTCATTATTCATCATGAATTCCATTTCGTATATTTAATGCATTGAATACAAATTTTCCACTCGCGTTGCAATTTCCAAATCTAATTTTCCATAAGAAAGCCAAAAGAAATAACACTGGCGTAGCACATAAAAGAGCTTATGTAATTTTGCTGACTACTTTCAAATAATGTTTTCGCTTCCACTTTTACAGCGTTCAGCATAATTTTTTGCTGCGCTTCTTTTGTAGAATTTTCTTTTTAACTTTTTTATTTACGTTCACAATGAAATTTATTTCCGCCCACAACAACAAGTTGAACGGCAAGTGTTGCTTTGTTTAAGCACAAAATTGTCGATTGTTGTTGTTACCAAAGGCATTGCAAAAATCAGCAGCAATCCGTGGAATACGGCGATGCCTAAGTGTGTGTGTGTGTGTAAATATGTATGAGGGTGCGTGAATATGTATATCTCTCTGCGGTCTCAGTATCCGCATTCGCTTTGCAGAAACGAATCAACCAACGCCAGTGGCATTGCCTTCTGCCTCGCTGCGCGGTGCCGTACTATGTTGCGGTTTCTGCTGCCTGTGTTGCCATATTCCTGCATAATTTACAACATGCACTCCCATACAGGCGGCTGGAATGAAAACATACAAAATGTATGCGAGCATGCTGGTGAATTCAGATTGCTTCTGCTGCAAAAACAGACTTATTTTCCTGCTTGTTCGCTCAAAATAATTACAAGTGCACATATATTTGCTGTGTGGCATGCTTGACGTACAGTGTTGCAAGCAGCAGTTCAAAACTCAAACCTGTTTAATATTTTTTGCCATCACTCACCCACCACTTCGTGCTGTATCTGTCAGTCTGTTTTCCTCTAAGTGTTTTTCTTTAGTTTTTCCATTTTGCAATTTGTTCCAAGAACGAGTTGAGGTTAGTGCTTCTCCGTCCTGTTTTCTAAAAGTATACGATATTTTTTTTTTCTCTCACACATCCTTGTTTCAAACCAAGACAATACAGCCGAAAACCCAATGTCAGTGCCAAACCATAAAGTTGCACAAATTTTTCACGAGCTATCTATATCGCTCAAATATCATCTGTATTACGTTTAGTACTACAAATATATATACTTTAAATGTGAATACTATAAATTACTTATTATGGTCAAGTGTCGCTATTCTAATCAATAAAAAATAGTAAGATTCCGTACTTGTACGTCGAGAACTTGTAAAACTATCTAATGGAATTGATTTCTCGATTTCATTTCTAAAAATCACTACACAGGGTACGGGATTACCAATTAATCAGTTCATCAGCGTAACTTATGTTGTCTATATAGGTCGCCAAGGGACATATTTAATTCGATATAGTATATTTATTGATAGCATAGCTTAAGGTACAAATTAGATATTTAGCACAGACTCGAACCCATATTGTAGTAGCATATTCTAATATGTGTGTTCTACCTGAATTATATTAAATTATAGCGTTGTTGCTTCAGTTTTAGTAGTATAAAATTCTGCTCATGAAAATTTTGCTAGGTAATATCTCCTGATCGGCTATAAATCCGGGTCTTTCACGATTACTTGGACAATATTACCGCGGCTACGAATAGGCCTATAAGTATCTTTGAAAGAACGTAACAATAACTGTTAAGAAGTCGTAGCTTCTAGAGAGCATCTTCATGTAAATATCAGATTCGATAGGTTCAGCCATGACTTAGCCTAGTGTGTGATAAACGTATTTATACCGTGAGCCTTGTAATAAGCGGAAAGAAACGGCGGTGTATGAACCAGATGGATCAGACCAGCACAGTCGATTCAGCTATGTTCGAATATTTGTCTGCGTGTCCGTATGTATTACACGAACTTGTTCCGGAACAGCCATCATCGCAACAAAATATAGAATATGAGTATAGTTCTTTTTTCCTAAAAACGTAACGTTCGACTTGTTGGTTGTTTATATCAAACAACTTGTCCGGGAAACATTTTGTTTGCCGTAGTTCTGATTGATTGTATCAAGTTCTTATTTGTGCTTCGAGTTAGCATTCTATAAAAAATATTTAATGCCGATTTTCTTGGAAGTTATGTGATTGATTTTATACAGTGAAAGAGTCGAGATGGCTTGAGTTTGACTATGGGTGGAGAAGATTTTTCGGAAAGTTCGACCCCAGAAATGCCGTAGGTCTTTCTTCCGCGCTGGTCGTATAAGTCCTGTTGCATCTCTTGATTTACAATACTGTGTCAGGCTTACCTCTGGCTTACCTCTGGCCAGAGGCTTCTGTAGTCTAGCTGCTTCTGGTGTAGATGTAACGTTTTCACAGAACTTCCTAAAGTTTGCTTATTTTGCATATATAGTCTCCGTGTTATATACTATATATGAGATTAAGTTGCATTTTCTGTATTGCTCAGATCTCCATAAGTTTCACCTTATTGAATAGCCTACGTACCTTTCTCTTAAAATCTGAGAGTCTGCTTGTCTATTAGACTGCCCTACCCCGCTCACATTCTTTCTTAGTGTATCCCAGAAGTTATTCCAGTTTGCTACCCCTTCCCTAGGATCACGGGTAGCTTGTGTCAGCTGCAGTGACTCACCACAATAGGATCGGTTCAATGAGGAGCTCATCCATCACCGTCGTCGCTCCCCTCTTTGTACGCATATCATTATGCCAGAGACTTCCAGCGTCGCAGCCTGCTTTGAGACGCTAGCGGTGGGATGAGTGACAGCTTCTCCTCCGTTGCTTCGCTCTCGGTGGCCATTTTAGGTTTATAAGGCCTCATGACCTCAAGATGTTCACTCTCAATTCGGAGCCCTCTACTTTTTTACTGACTGTACGCCAGAACGAGCTACTAAGGTCTTCGTTCTGATTTCCGAGAGCAAACTCGTACTTGCCTGCGCATCCTGGGAGAACACCGCCTCGCTTTACATGGCCGAAATGTCTTTTCTTATTTTTGTGCAGAGGACGGGATCTTTCCAGCTTTCCGGCTTGGGAGCGATCTTCCACAGCCATGTAACGGACTTCTCGTCCTTACAATCTACCTGCAGAATGCCTCCTCCGAAGTGTACCCCATAGAAGGACCCTGGGTATCCGTATCCTCTGAACACCTCTTCTATGAGGAGATGTTGGAGCATGCATGATTGCTACCTCTAACAAATTCTACAAAGAAATCTATATTTAGCTTATCTAATTACTGAGATACTAAATCAAAAATATCTACTAAACTCATTGCTGAAAAGTCTGGGGAATGAGTATAATTATAGCACTGCGCTCAGTGCCCCACGGTGTGGCAATTTTAATAATATTTTATTTTCGTTAAACACGTGATGTCATTTCGTTGCTTCAAATTCCATTACCTTAAATCATTTCCCAACCATAAAATGCGCACCATCGCTTTGTAATTCTAATTATCGCTATTATTTATGTCTGGCGCTTTTGCGAAAAGGGCTCACTGTGTGCGCTGCTTTGCATATCCAACGAAGGGCAGTTGGCTGTCTTTGCAGCGCGTTCGAAGCTTTCGTTTTGCCATTATTATTGTTATTATTATTTTCTCATTTCGCCATTCTTCGGCAAAATAGAATTTTAGTAGCTAAGCCACAAAAGCAGCAGGCGAATCTCGACAATGCCAAAAAATTGCATACGCGTGCTCTGCGCCATTTTCTTTGCGCCAAAATCCAGAAGATTTCTGCATGCATAGTTTATGTGCCGGAGAGGGAAGCGGTGCTTAAACGATTTCATACAACAACAGCGACTGCCACGCCGCTCAGCAGGCATACACGAACGCGCCAGCGTACAGATACTCCTTGCATTGGACTTAGACGATTTACTCATATCCTGTCGGCTTTTTGGTTTGCCGCCTCAGCAAATGCTGGCTGCCGGTGACTTTATTCACATCACAGAATTTCTATTTCATTCTCGCCTTAAAATTGCTATTTTTATAGCTCATTAAATTTTTGATTTATTCCCGCCATGGTTACAAGCGCCACTTTTTCGAACTCCGCTTGAATTCTTAGCGCATTGCTTTGTTCTTTTTGCGCCGAATCCGAAGCACTGGTAGTCAGTATTCTTAGCAATGTGTGTGTGCTCTTGGTATATGTGGCAAAGGATAGCCCTTCAACTAAATGTACTCGTTTATTGAAATCCTCACACACATATAGACAGCGTAATAAATAAATTTCAAGACGAATTATTATACGCGCCCAAAAGCAGACTTCAATTCAGTGCACGTTAAATAACGCGCTCGTGGTTCGTTGTTCTGAATGCCAGGCTGTGTGTGCGCCGAAAGCATGCAAGCATTCCAATATTTATGTGGATTTCATCAGCTGATAACACATTTGCAAATTATTTCGCGTAAAACACTTTAGGCCGAAATCGCAATCATTGGCCGCTCCATTCTACAGTCCTTGCCGCAGCCAACAAGTCGCTTTGCCCCAACAGCTAGCACTAGCAGCTAGATGGCCTATCAATTTAACGAAGCAAGTCAGCCATAATAGCTCGGCAATTCAACCTTCGGCAATGTTTTACTGCTGGTGAGTTCGCGGCGTCAGGCTTAGTTGGCGCTGAGTTGCCAATCTGTGGTGCACCGCGCCACTCGCCAGCCTCATAACATTTTGTGGTGCTAGCATGGTAGCAAATTTTCGCAAAAAAAAATTCAAATTTGTCTGTCGTTTTTGCCTTTTTCATACTCTCTCCCCCCACTTCTACCATAATTTCGATCCACAAGTGACTTCTTCATTTTGTTTTTCGTAATTTGCAATTTTTATTCTTCTGCGCATACGAATTAATTCAGTCGATTTCACATTAGCATAATGATTATTAATTTAGATTTTTTCCTTTTTTTATTGCAGTTAGATTTAGCTTTGTGTTGTGTTTAATATGCGCAATCAATTATGAATCGCTCGATTAAATCAATAAGTAGATGCAAAGATTTTTAAACAAATTCAATTTGTTTTGCATATTAATGGGACAACGGTTAAAAGATTGAAATTAAAATGAGATGCACGAGAAAGAGGAAATTTATAAATTTGTTCGAAGTTTAAAGTTGCCACATTCTTATTCACTTGGAGATTTTCATTATCTTTGTTTATTGTTGTATTGTATTAGCGCACATTCACTTTTTTTACCCTGAACAGGGTATACTAAGTTTGCCACGATGTTTGTAACATGCAGAATCAAGCGTGGGAGACCCTATAAAGTGTATATTAGGTTGTCAAATAGCTCCCTTCCGCCTTTTTGTCTTTTAAATTTCGCGGCTATGTATAAAGCGCTACAAAGCTCGTATCTGTCAATACTATACGTCGTTCGAAGGTCTTGACATAACTCACAAAACGACGCAATGCATAATTAGTTTGGTTATTGCGTTCAACAGTTATAGACGTGTAACCATTGAGTTCACTAACGCCGAATTTCGCGCTATTTTACAGTTGTCCATCGTTAAAGGCAAATCCGCTGGAGAAACGTTCCGTGAGATTAATGTTGTTTTGGGGGATGGTACTCTATCACTTTGAACTGCGGAGGAATGATTTCGACGATTCACGAAAAAGGGATCACATATCATATAATCGTCCCAAACAGTGTCCAAGCCGGGATTGACGGCCAGGAAGGTTTTGCTGTGTGTTTAGTGGGGCTGGAAGGTAATCATCCACTATGAGCTGCTCCCATATGGCCAGACGCTTAATTCTGCCTTCTGCTGCGAACAACTGGACCGCTTGAAGCTCTCGATAGACCAGAAACGTCCAGAATTTTGCAACAGGAGGGTGTAGTGGTCCACCAAGACAACGCCAGACCACACACTTCATTGATGACTCGTTAGAAGCTACGGAAGCTCGGATGGGTGGTTTTATCGCATCCACCATATAGCCGGGACAAAGCGCTAAACGATTACCACCTGTTCCTGTCCATGGTGACAGCCCTTGTTGGTGTAAAGTGGAACTCAAAGAGGTTTGTGAAAAGTGGCTGTTCGAGTTTTTCGCAACTAAGGAGGGGGGTTTCTGCGAGGGGGACATAATGAAGTTGCCGTCAAAATAGAAATATATTATCAAACGGAATGGCGCACATTTGAACTAAGTCCGATCACAGTAACACCTTTTATAAAGCCTTGAATAAAGAGCAAAAAAGCGGAAGGGAGATATTTGACAACCTGATATATAAATGATCAGTATGTTGAACTGAGTCGACTTAGCCATGTCCGTCTGTCCGTCTATCTTTATTTATACAAACTAATCCCTCAGTTTTTAAGATACCGTTTTGAAATTTTGCAAACGTCGTTTTTTCTTCAAGAAGCTGCTCATTTGTTGGAACTGACGATATCGAAATACTATAACATATAGCTGCCATACAAGCTGAACGATTGGAATCAAGTTCTTATATGGAAAACTTTCGTATTTGACGTGGTATCTTCACGAAATTTGACATGGATTTCTGACTAAGCTAACAATGTAATCTCCGAAGAAATTGTTCAGATCGGATTGCTATAGCATAAATATAAGTTAACGTTCTTTCTAGTTTATTTTTAAGAAAGGAAAAGAACGCATATGTATTAATAATTATATATATTGGTGCTTTGCGTGTTACGGATAATATATTTTGATTTAAAACAGCGGGGTTTTATAATTTTGTAAAAGCAAAAATAAGAGGAATATTCGAGACACTCGAGACGTAATATGATCGCTTTCGTTACCGAATGTGTGAGTGCTCTCTCAAGGATCAGGAATTCGATAGTGTGATCTATGTGATGTGATTCTGGTTGGTGTATTTGAGTATTGTATATGTAGATTTTAAGTGGTGATATGATGATTGTGGTGATGGTTGGGTATCAGTATTGTGAATCTAAGCGGATGTTGTGCGCTAGTGTGCTCTGTGTGTTAAGGTCGGGGATAAGACTCATTTAGCCAAATATAACACCAGCATTGAGACAGTTTAATGTATTATATAAGCTATAGCGTCAAAGATATAAGCATATTCCTAAAAGTTTTTTAACTTTGCGAACATTGCACGATCAATAAATTGTTTACAAGTCGTATCCAATCACACTTTTTCACTACTATGGTCTCACTTTTCGCACTCGAAAGACTTTTTGATCTTAATTTTTCCAAACAAATCTTGGCGCAACCTCATAACCGAGCAAATTAATCAGCAATATAAATAAATGTATATATTTGCTATGCATTGATGCTTGATAATGTACTTTCGTAAACAGTTAATTTCATCGAAAAATTTTTATATAAGACCACTTTTTAGAGAAGTAAATTTCGTACAAAACCTTAACTTTTGACCTGCTTTGGCATGATTTTTTCGACTTTGGCTCACCTTTGTCATGATATTCGACCGATTGATCGTCGCACGCATAGATCCAAGGCTCATCCCATTAATAGTACTTTTCATTACAACCTAGTAGTCGGTTTCGCAGACGTTAAAGCGAAGTTGTTTTCGAGTGATTCATTCAAAATAGTTTTCACTAATCCTTTCGATATACCAACGATGCCCGAAAGCACGCTGGCTGTTAATTGTCAATTCTCAAGCACCAATCCCTTTATTTTATTTACATTTTGATCATCAGTTG
Source organism: Bactrocera latifrons (assembly GCF_001853355.1). NCBI lineage: Eukaryota > Metazoa > Arthropoda > Insecta > Diptera > Tephritidae > Bactrocera > Bactrocera latifrons. Next base: position 2,671,225 of record NW_017537267.1, on the reverse strand, counting down.
ATTGATGACCGTCCTATATGGAGTTCATCATCAACGCGTTTTCAACCCCCTTTATGTAACTTGTGCCAATGCAAAGCACTTCCTCAAGAGAAACAATTATCACCAAAGGCTTTTTCCAAAATTCTGAATGTTTTGGCAAGAGAAATTTGAAAATTTGAAAAAAAAAGAATATTTCGACGAACGAAATTTTAAAGAAAAGGTCTATTTTTGGTCTATGGTAAAATATTTTTCCAGCCAGACTATTGTTCTATTCTTCCTCACCTCAATTTTTTCTCTACTTGGTTTTTAATCGTTTTTTGTTATTTTACTTGAGTGTAATATTATTAATGTTTTATTGATTGTTGTAGCAAGTATTTTGTATAAAAAAGGTCAATTTATGATTAAATTTCTTGATTGTCTTGTCAATCAAATCGTTTGCTGAAAAGAAAGAATAATAATGGGATTATTTTTCATACAATTTTCTAATTTGAAGTAATTGTGTGCCTTTAAGAAGGTCCCATTTTGATATTTAGTTAAAAAGTTCTCTGATTGGTAATTTGAACAGTCCTTTACGGACTTATATGTTTACATAGTATGCCATACATTTTTACCGACTAATGCTAAATAATGCTGACTTCTATCATAAGCTCTTGTGTTATCTATAATTAGTATTATGTATACGTAATTAAACGTCAAATAACAAATGTTCGATTTCATTTCCTTGTGTTTTGTTGAATAATTATGCAATAGTATTTTGACTTGTTGCTGCAAAAGATTTTAGATTAGGTTCCCTGTCATTTATTGTTAGCTACATGCACGTTGTGTACCTAAATGATGTTAATTCTACAGGCTGTTATGCCGGTTAACATTACATTGCGAGTAAAGCGCCTTTCAAAGTTTATAGCGCCTCTATGATTAGGTTTTAATAAATTCAAGTAATAAGTTAATTCGTATGATTATTCTAAGTAATCGAAAGAAGGGATAACTAGAGGAAAAAATTAATTATAATTGTGTTATTATAAATTATCGTGCGAGAAAAGTAGATAAATGGAGAAATAGCGAGTGCTGCTATGTTATGAAAGGTTTTGAAGTATCTCTGGACCCCTACTCTCTTTTTAATAGCTGTATTGATTATTTTTCATTTAAATATTAATCTTGATTTATATTACTATTTGAGTAGTTTCCTGGGTTTATTAACCAGTTATATATTAAGTCGTTTTTAAAATTATATATGTATCATATAAAACTACTGCTAGGACCCAAATTCCATATGGCTGTCGCACCTTGACTTCCAACCAGGCATTTTTGGTAAGGTATCAGTTATAACTAAAATATTACATTGGTTTGCTTTATTTGAAAGGATAGTCCCTAAAAACTACTACTACTATTTAAGAGCCAAATAATTCTATTCATCAGATTTGCAAACGCTATTAGTAGCTTATCTTCAGCCATATTTTTAGAACGATCTCATTAATTGACTTCAGGATACATAGTCTGTATATATTCATATATAAATATTTATAAATACGTATACGAGTATGCTCCTGCATATTCACGTATGTATTTATATAGTAACCCATATGTACGTTGTAGAAAGCAATTATTTACAAGTTGGATGACATAACGAGAGAGATAAGTGAGGTGTTGACATTTGGAATTAGAGCTTTGTTAGTAATCGTGCATTTATTTGCAATTTAGGGTAGTTCTGAAAAGTAGAAAAGATTTTTTTTTAGTTCCAACTATCAGTTGTTATGATGCACCAGTATACTGGATTTGATAAACCCTTCCGAATAGACTGTGGGCAAAAAATAGTAAGACTTTGTAATTTAAATTTCGCGAAGAAACCCATTCGTCAAACAATCTTTTTTCTAGGTTAGTATGACTGTCAGTGGCTTTTGTGACTAACCTCTCATTAAAATAATAATTAGTGTTTAGCATACGTTTGTACATTCAGCGATTTTTACAATGAGTGAAATTATTCAAAAAAGGAGTTCCATTAGATTTTGTGTGGCGAATCAAATTTCTGGTGCCAAAACAGCTAGGACTTTGGGAAACTCTTTCGGTCATAAGTTTTTGTCGCGAGAAAGTGTTTTTTATTGGTACAAATCATGATTGGTAAAGGACGAAGCACGGCCAGAACGGTCATCAACATCAACTGATGATCAACACGTCAATAAAATAAAGGAATTTGTGCTTGAAAATCGACGATTAACACTCAGAGATATTACTGGCATCGTTAGATTATCGGAAGGATCGGTGAAACCCATTTTAATAGAGCATTTGGGTATAAGAAGGGGGAAAGCACAATTGGTTCCATAATCACTCAATTTCTTCGAAAAACAGCGCTGATTATCGTGGCAAAGATGAGCAGATGCCGACTATTTTGAGGAATAATGTACGAATTTTAAAATTATGAACAAAGTTTTACTATTTTTTACGGTTTGAAAACTGTTGCTGGTTGGCTAGGTTTTGCACAGAAGTTTTTGCGTTTAGGGTTGTTATAATGGATTAATATTTTATCAGCAATCATAATACAATTAGCGTTAGCCTTTCTCATATGAAAAATCAGCTGTCAACAACATCTCTTGGCTTCATTTCAACTAGCACCAAATTTCCTTTCCGTACTTAATATCCTTGCTCTCCAGTGTTTTTAAATGTTTGTTTGAGGGACTCTCAAAGCTTCTAGGGGCTTTTCTTATGTTGGGTAGCAATCCTTGTCGAATAATGCTTCCAGTTCTTCATTTTCAAACTTTTTTGAGCGGCTGCTTTTAAATGCAGGAGACCACATTTGGAAGCTAGAGCATGATCACCATAAATGATGACACTTTCGGCTGAGCTTTTCTTTATATTGCCGTAATGAAGAAGAACTTCCCGCAGTAACACTTTTTGAGGTACAAAGTTTGACATATTTGACATGACAAAAACAAAAAAATTATTGTGGTAATAATAAACAAGTTACACCAACTGGGAGTAGAGTTTTAGGACTGCCCTATAGTACTTAGATGATGTATAATATATCGATTATGCAGGTAAGCGTTAATGCGATGCCGACGATTCAAAAGCTGATTAAAATGTTGGCGCTATACTCTGTTATGCGATTACGATTATGATTACACAACTATTTGCATGTCTGCCTATGTGTGTGTGTGTGTGTGGTATGTTTGCGAGAGATTTAATATGGTGTAGTAAATATTTACAAAAGTGTTCAATACTAACGAGATGATATTTAACAAGACGCCACAATAAATTTACGCCTGCCATGCAAATGCAAGCAAATAAAATAAAGCGCAAAGGACAAAGGATAACGAAACTATATATATACACAGTAGGAACATGACTCACTGGTATTTATTTAAGTGTGTGTTTGCGTGAGTACTGTGGTGATCAAGTAGTAAAAAGAGTGTAGAGAATATATTTGCGGAAGATTAATGTATAAGCTGCACAACTAAAGCTATTTATGGAACAAAGTGAAATGCTGCATGCAGCAAACCATTCTTGTGGCAGTCTTTATTTATGCGCTTTGTTTGTTTGCCCTAGCACGGCAATTCATGCCACATAATTTCATTCGTGCAACCCACGCAGCTCAACTGAATGTGAGCATGCCGCTGACTGACTGCTTTTCACTGTCATTGTTTCTTTCTTTGCCGCAGATACGCTCCACAACAAGTACCCGCATGGACCGTCCGCAGCGGATATAAATCGTCTTCTCAATGCGACATCAACAACAACACTGGACATGACGGTTGGCGGCAAAGGTGCGCACGCCGGTGTCGGTGGTGGCAAGTGGCGCACCGAAGTACAGTTCACTGAAGGTCAGCTGGGCGGCGGTGGGCGCGCCGGCGAATACCAACCCGACCTGCTGCCCGCATACAGCACCCACAAAGCCGTCAACAATAGTTGTAGTAACAGTAACATTAACGGTCATGCCAACAGTGCGGTCAGCAATCAGCAGCAAGGACAGCTTTATAGTCCGATAAAAGCAACGAGGACAATAAATCTGCACGATGACCAGCAAATGTCACAGCAGCAACTTCAACACCAACAACAACCACCCATTGTGGCCAAGAGTAAATATAATATCAATGCGCAAGAGTATCTGCAGTCCAGGTATGGTGCCGCCAGCAAGCCTCACGAGAAGACATTGCGCCGCGGTGACGTGATTGCGGTGGCGACGACCAGCATCGCCCTCACCACGACCGGTTCAATGCCAACGACGACTGTTAGCGCGTCCAGTGGCGTGGCGCCGCAAGCGGAAAGTGGCTTCTCGACGCTACAACGACACAGTAAATCAGTTGCGCTACCGCCGCGCACACCCACCGATACACATGCTGTGACAGCGGCAGCGTCGAGCAGCAGCACCGGTTATGGCTACGAGTATCGGCAGCCACCGCCGCCACCTTACAATTCGGCGCATCGCACTGCGAGCGGCCTACAGCTGTTACAGCGACGCACCAGCATCAACAGCGAGGCGAATAACGAACAAACGAGCGCGACGAAGGACCTTGGCTATCGGGAGACAATAGGCGGCAGTAGTTATGGTGGCGCCGGCGGTGTTGGTATGGGGGATGGCGCACGTCAGACCATTGTGACAGCATCCTCATCACTGCAATTCCTCACGACCACTGGGTACGGTGGCAATGCGGCGCCGCAACGGCAACTGCTTTGATTGTCTACGCAGGCTGGTGTGCTGAGGTAGAATATCGGGCGGTTGCTCTAAGCGGCGCGCACCGTTGTGGTGATTTGTACAGGCGGTTGCGAACTGGAGAATGGTAAGTGAAACTATATAATAAATTCATTAAAAAGGGACTACTAAAAAAATATTGGTCTGACCTTGCACTAAAATATAGACAATTTATAGTGGGAACATACAAACCGCGTAGAATAATTAACATTCTGCATTGCCACATCAATTTATTGGAATTAGGACAGTGAAAAATGTGTGTTGTTCTTTCAGTACCTGGCAGATAATACCATTCCATTATTTAATGAATACGAATACTTATTTTGTTAAACCAGAGTTACATTTGAAACCAATATCATCATAAACCATTCTAACCTCGATAACAAAGAAAATTGTAGACTAATTTAGTTTTATCGCAATTGAAAAAGACGTTTAATTTTACACAAATTATAAGAGTGTTTTTCTATTAAAACTCGATTTTTGATCAGATCAAAAAGCCAATTTATTACATTTATTATATCCTCGCAACATGTTCTTACAGAGTTTAATACTTTTATTCCCCAAACGGTGAATAAGATTTTATTGGAGCTGGTGTCAAAAGGAGCAATGTGTGTAGCACCGTTCACATTGAAGTCAAATATTTATTCTTTTGACATTTCCATGTTACATTTCGTAAATAGGCGAATCTTGTCAAGTTCCCATGTAACGCAACTTTATATTCCGTCTGATTATTTCACTTTACAGTACATAATTCAAGCCCTAATTAACTTAGTGCCTTCAAAGTATGCCATCTAACCATAACTATTTAAACACCCACATACCGGAAGTGTGGAATCTAAAATCCTTGTCTGATTTTTTACCGAAAATATCGGCAAATGTGAGAGGTATATGACTAAAATTAGTTACGAATCCGTTCTTAAAAATATTATACCCATATGTCAATATCTCCCTTATCGTTTATGCTATATATCTTATAGAAAGATTATCGAACTTTCGGCTGACTTTATATACCATACATCGGCCACCATGTGAGTTATCTTAATAAAATTGAAAAAGTGTGTTGTTCGTACAACGGTGCATATTTGTTGTTAGAATGAATGAAATCAGATGCAAACTTGCCAAAGATCCAAGTAAGTAATATCAGGAATTTCAAATTCCGTGTGTATTTTATGTAATTTATAATACGAGCACAAGGTCGGGTTAGTGGCCAACATGGTTTGCATACTGAGTTTTTCCAGAAAGTAATAAGACTGAGTCGATTTAAAAAAAAAATTTATTGATTGAACAATAAATACTTTCAAAATAGGCTCCTTCTGCGTCAATACAGCGCAGCCAGCCCGATTTCAAAGCATTGACGGCGTCACGGAAGACATTCTCCGGAATAGCCTTGAGAGCGGTGCATGCTGCTTGGATCCTCTCTGTCGATTCAAAATGCCTGCTTTTCATCGGCCTTATCAGCCGGGAAGCAAAAAAATTCCGAAGTAGAACATCTGGGATGTAAGGTCGCTACGGAAGCATTGAGATGTCGGCCTTGGTTAGATAGCTATTCACAAGAAAGGCGGTGTGATCCTATTCACAAGAAAGGAGGTGTACAACTCTAAGTCTCTTCAGAGCTTCCACGTAAAACTTGGCGTTGATGGTTTGTCCAGGAGTTGCAAATTTATGGTGGACGATGCCTTTAATCGTTTTCACTTTGGATTTGCTCATTCCTCCCTTTTTCGGCCGAGGAGACGCTAGCGTGTGCCACTCCGAAGATTGCTTCTTAGCCTCGGGATCATATTCAAAGATTCATGACTCATTATCTGTGATTAAGTTATTAAAAAAAAGTGGTTCACTTTCCCACATGTTGAAATTTTCTTGGCATACTTCCACCTCTGCTCTAACGAACGCTGCATTTTCGGCCTGACTCTCCAGGTGCTCAGAAACAACTGACCAGCCGCTCGTTCGTTAGCTAGAAACACACTCTACCGAATCCAGTCGGTGCGCGCATGCTCCGAAGTACAGTCGCGGCGGAAGAAAATGAGTCTTATTACTTTCCGGACAAACCCCCCCCCTATCCTTTCCCTTAGTCCCATTATACCTAATGTAAAGATTTTCAAACTTCGAGGATATATCGGTCAATATTTGAGTTATGTCAATGAAAATTACTGAATATATTTTACTCATAACAGTAGGCATAGCACCCTTATAGCCATTACTAGGGTTTCCAAGCATCCGGCTGGCTGTGCTCCGTATGATTGGTAATTGTATGTGAGGTACCTTAATGAAACCCAAGAAAAATTATTTAGTATGTGACATGATAATAGTTAATGGCTCAAATCGGTTCGACTACCCCAACTCTTGTGACGTATGAATATTTTTGGAAATTTACAGGGGAGAGAATGAAACACGACATTAAATGAAATATGAGTGAAACAAAATTTAAATATTGGTTACAACTGGGTTATATCTAAGGTAATACAATTAACCGACAGGTGAACAAAACTTTAATACTTTTTCGCAACATGTTGCAAGTGTCTAAAAATCTTACTCATGTAAATAATAACTGAAAGTGTATGAAATGAACGAATGCTCTAATTTATTGAACGTGCTAATCATGATACGACAATCTTACTTGAGTGGAAATCACCAATTTTGTCTCAGAATATGCGTTTGTAATTCTAATATTTTTCATACATGTAAACCTATTTGCATTTAGCTTTGAGGGAACGGAAATTATGGACTGTGCAACATAATAGGTTAATTATAGCAGATGATGTCAAAAATACTTATAATTTGAGGTCCTTCCGTGTTCCAGAGTATTATATTTCTGAGAATCGTACACAAGCGTTTATATATGCATAAAAGTGTATAACCAGCATAGCAGCATCTATATCGGTCCATCAAAGCAGGTTAAAAGTAAAAAAGAGGACATGTATTCGCACCCTTACTACACTTGTGGAATCGCTTTGAGAAGAATATTTAGCATATACGAGTATTGGCAACATACTTGCGCAGATCACAAACGACATATCCTGCAGATATCCATAGCTAAGATTATATGCGCACACATGCATGCATGTCTTGTTGAGAAAAACACTTTCATCTAAATGTTGTACGCTCATATTTAGGACAGTTCAGCTGCGCCGGCTGCTGAAGTTATTGGCACGTAAGTATGTGCTTCTGTATGAGTGCAAATGCTCGAATGCGCTCAAGTGGATGAGTGTGTGTGTGTGTGTTGCAGATGATGATGATGATGACGATTGCACATTTCGTTTGCAACATGGCACAACAGCAAACCGCGGCAACTTGCATTGCTGATTTGTCATTGAACCATTCGAGCGCAACGCCATTTTCGCATTTCATTTTGCTGCACTCCGGCGATATTTCACTTTTGCTTTTGCACTCTCTGCACACAACAACAGGCATTGACTGTTATTGTCGGAGGATTTGTTGTGTGTGTTTCCATTGTGTGGCGGTTGTCGGCGTTATTTGTAAGCCACACAGCCTGCTGCTTGCAGCGGGCAAACGCTTTTCGCAAAGGTATGCAAAATGGCCGAAATGCGAGTGATGAGAGTGCGTTGCAGAGCAGCAGCGCTGGAACAGATAGGGTGACAGCCAAAGAACTACAGAATGCTTTGCGTTTACAGTTCCATTTACCGCCACCGCCACCAACGCTAGCATACAACACACCAGGCGCGGTGTGTTGCCGGAGCTGTTGCTGGCATTTGATTTTCATGGCGTTGCGAATATCGCCAAAAACTGGGTCAATTTTACAGTCGGCAATAAACTGCCGATGCATTGCGTTGTACCGATGTACAAAGCGGCTATGTGTAAGTACAGCCATGGATGGGTGTGTGTGTGTGTGTGTATGTGGTGTGGTGTTGTAATAACGCTGCTTCTTTGGCCGGAGTGTATCAAAGTGGAATTGCTAAAATGTTCACGCATTGCACTAAAGCGAGTGCTGCAATCTTTGCTGCGGAAATATTTGTGCAGCTCGCAATTGAGAGAATTCAGCTGGAATCGTGTAATTAGTAGTTGATGCTCCGTTGGCGTCCCGTACGTATTTTTTTCATACTCTAATTACTTCCGGAAAGCTGCGGGTGTAGGTGTCGCTAAAAAAGGAAAAGCTGGATGTTGCTCTTTAAATGTAATGAAAATTTTGAGTTTGTGCTTCAATGGTATTTTTTAACAGAAAGAAGTCAGTTCTACAATTACTACGAGCAAGCTTTTATCGTCAGTTCAGACCACTTGCAACATAAATTTAACAAAGTGAACAAAATCGAGTAGTTACTACGCCCAACTCCAATGTAATAATATCGCAGACAGAAGAAAAGCGAGCTTTACATGCTGATACGGCTACTACGAGTCAATAAAAGCCGCCACAACTCTCTGGGTGCAAATTTCTCTCAACGGAAACAGCCAATCCAAACCAAGTGTGATACAATGTGAACAAGATGAATATCGTCGAAGAAATTGTAGCATTTAACCCGAAAATGGTTAAAATGGATGTGGCTTTCAGTAGTTTTTCCTTAGCCTGTGGTATCTCTGGTAAGCCTAGACTAATCCCTCAGAACCTGCTGTCAACAAGCGACAATTGTGGAACCGATTTATGTTTCTTAAGGCTAAGGGAAGACCAGTTCCATTTTCCATGTCATACAACCTTTGGTTTAGTGTAGCAACTCCATTTTCTTGCTTGAAATTTTATAAATATTTCTGTGGGGTGCTCGTTCTTAAAAGCATTCGATAGCGTTCGGTGTTCATTTCATTTCTCAATTCATTTTTTAACAAATTGAACTGCTCAGTGGTTCACTCAATGTATTCACGGTACAGTTTTGATAAATTGTTGGCTACAGCATTCCTTGGGAAAAGCCTGTTTGCGACGTGAAGAGAGCTTTCAACAGAGAGATTACTCGTCTACAAACAAACTTCGCCTTTGTTAGCTATGAACGACTGTAGCTGGACCCCAAGCTGCAAGATTTCTCGCAACTGAATTTCTACGTATTGTCGGAAAGAAAGTCTAAATTACAAACTAAATAATATTAACCTTGACTTGTAAGGAAGAATTTTGCTGAAAGGCGATCTAACTCAGAGTTGTTGGAAAAGTCCCAAGTCAAGTCGACACTTAACAAATTAAAAAGTTATTTGTAAAATTTAATCTCTTTCTAATTTATTTATAAAATATCATGATTGCAAATCTTCTTTATGTTACAATAAAAACATTATGTTATTAATTTAAAGGGAATTTAAAATGTTCTGCGTGCTCAAGCTGAAGTAAAAAGTTTATGTTTTACAACTAGCAATCTCGTACACTCCAGATTTAAAAGTAAATTTTTACCCACTAAATGAATACATGAACTGCTTGCAATTAATATTTATATTCAATCAAAGTAAAAACCTGCATAGTGTATATCATGAAAGTTTAGTGGTAAGCGGCATTGAACTAGGAACAGAAGTCTTTCACCTTCGCACATTTTGTGATATAAAAAACCGAAGTCATCGAATTTCATAGCAGTAACCCTTAATCAGTAATGAATTATTGAATAGCTTTGAAGCGTCTACTTAGACATTGCAGGATTACTCAAGAGGCAATATAAAGCTATTTATTATAATTACATTTACTTAAGAGGGTCACATTCCTTTTTAGGTCGTGAGTGACATGCAAGACAGTTAAGGTGACAAAAAAATTAATTACGATTTTGAAAAGGAATCGAATTTCTAAAAAAAAAACAAAAACGAAATGAAAAAAATTTGAGAATAGATACTTTGGAAGTTTGACAAATGACAGTACGTTTGAAAATAATTGCAATCAACGACAACGAAAATTGTACTTCACAGTTTTTTTATTATTTGGCTGAGCAAATAATAGCCCTAAAATATCCTAAATTCAACGTAATAAATGGGGATACAGCTTTATTCCTTTTTATAATACAATATATATATATGTACTATGTAATCATCAAAAGATATAGTCCAAAAGCACATAAAAAATTCACACAGTACGCCATGTCGTATGAGCAACATATAATTTAGAAGGCTGTTGTATATGTACATATGTTCAGTTCAATAAATTTGATGTTTATTTTTAAATGTGAAGCCATTTCTTAAGAAAAAAAGGAAACCGAAGTAATCAGTGTACACAAGCACACGAGTGTTTTACCACAGAATGGCTTTTACAAAGTTATTCCTTCACGTTATACGTATACTGGGCATTTAATAATGTATACGGTTTGTTTTGTGAACCAAATAATCGTTATTTAATTGCGACTAGTTCAGAGAGAGAGGACATAATTTTGTATAATATGAAATTTATGAATTAAATATATTTAAAGAAGAAGTCAAAGTTCAATATCAAATTAAAAGGCTTTGTAGAAGAAAAGTGGTCCTAAATCGTTTTTATAAATATTAAACTTTGCTGAACACATTACTTTTCCAATAAAAGTCAGTAATTCGCGCAATCATGGATCGGTGTCGCACCACGTTTACTCATGTTTATAGTCTCCATTCTTATATATATCGTACAGTATGCACGGAGGATACTATTATTGCTGTGCAGCAGAATAACGTAGAAGACCCGAATGGAGCTGTGCCCATATTTTGTATTGAAGATTTTGCAGAAGGATCTTTCTTTGCGGGCTTACGTGATCATGCAAGAATTGAAGCCGAACGACCAACTAGCGCGTCGTATGTTCGGTGCATCGGCCCAGTAGTAGATGGCCACAGATCCGGTTTTTCCACAAGAAATTTTTTTTTTCTCTATGAAGCTCAATTTAGGTTGATTGGGTACGATAGTATACTAAATTGTCGCATTTGGAGTGATGACAGTCTCCAATTTACTGTTTGGTGTGCAATATAGGCAGAGCGGATTTTGGGTGTTTTATCTTCAAAAGTGAAGCCGTCCATAATATTACAATCAGTGGGAACGTTTTAGAGCCACGATTAATGTGTTTTTCTCATGCCAGATTCACCAAGTTGAAGTAGACGAATTTTGGTTTTAACAAGACCACGCTACATGCCATAAAGCCAGCGAAACAATCAATAAATTGAAAAAAAAAAACTTTAGCATGGTCACTATGGTCGTGCAATTTAACAATGCTGGAATATTTTGTGGGAAGTGGTGAAGCAGCTTGTATTCCACGCCTTATTGACAGACTTAATATACCCTGTTTATGATGTAAAAATGAAGCGTAAAGTACATTACCATTGTTATTGATATTACACGGCTGCTTCAGTCGGTAGAACTTCATGATTATAATAATAGCAATTGACTCTTTCTTCGATGTGACTTATAAATTCTTATCCTTTTCTCAACATCTATCGCTGAAAGAGTGTAATTCACCAAAAAATACTGGGATATACATATGTCATATGATGATGATTTGTAGAAACTCCTACAACTTATTGAAGGAATCTGGACACCATTTTGCACTTGCAGCAGGTCGAAATCTTGTCTGACTCTCATTTTCACTCAAAACGCCAATCAGAGATGAATGTTTTGGGCACTGGTGAACTTGTTTGCATCATATTCATACAAACGAACACAGTAAATGAAACTAAATAAATCAAAACCGAATAAATGTATCACCAGCATTATGAGTAACAGTAGCTCGGCGCCAGCACTCTGCACAAGGAAATCCACAGCGAAATTGAGTTACGAAATAAAACGTCACAGAGAGTAAAATAACAAAAAAAAAAAAAAAAAAAAAAAAAAAAAAAAAAATATATATCAAAAAGAAAGATATAGAAAAATGAGACAAAATATTAAAGATAATAAAATATAAAAAAAGTAAAATAACTAAAAATATAGAGTGAAATATACAGAAATGGAAAGTAATGAATGAAAAGCTTGCTTGCCGCAAAGGAAACAGCTGTGAGGCGGCAGACAATGGACGGCGTAATGATAAAACTTACCCAAGTATATACATATATAGTAAAAATTTTCAAGCAAAAGAAGAACTAGTACGAATGCAAAGCGGGGGAAATATGAGTGAAGTAATGAAAAATTCAAAGAAATCTCATTCAATCTCGCTAAATGTATAAGCATGCCTCCAAGTGGGTGCGCGCAAATACGCTTGTGCCGTGCGTAAGTTTCCGTCTGCACACCGATTCTATTTTGGCACTTATTACAAATGCCGCTGCACACACAAACACACATAGCAGCTGTGCCTCTAACGTGGCATTGCACGGCGGCTGTGAGTATAATGCCATTGCCAAAGACTGGCGGAAGCGGATGTTTTTTTGTTTTTGTTATTTGAGCGAGCAATAATAGAAATTGTTAGACGAAGTGGTTTGCGGAAGAGTCAGTGAACGTGAGAGAGACGGGCGGCGAGAAAGGAGCGGAGTGGTGACAGCAAAACTGCTTGGAACCGAATAAGACGCATCCGCATTTCATGGAGGAGCGCTGATCCCTCACTTTTTGTGGCAACAAAGTTTTATTGTTTACTGAAGGTTAAATGTTGAAATGTTTAAAAATGCATATTTTATTCATCTGCATGGAATACTTAATTTTTTATCAGCTTCTCTAGTTGCCATATCAAGTTAGAGGAATTTTCTGCTTTGCCTATTTCTTGGAGCCTCTGCGTTTTTTACTTCCACTAAACATTTTTGTTATTATTTGTTATTTACCTTTGTGAAAAAAATGGAAATACAAACGAAAATAATTCTATTGTGTTTCCCCTGCCAGCACTTTCCTTTATTTATGTCCATTTAAGCTGGTTGATCTTCTGATCTGGCAATGCTTTTATTTTCTCCTTGAGTGTTATTCGTTAGGCGTAAAAACTTTTACCACTTAACATATTGCGCCAATATATGTGCCGCTCACAGCGTGCTGTGCATAAATGAGTAGAATAACTCAAAACTGGCTTATGAGAAAAGTTTTTGTTCTACAAATATGATGATTTCATTCGGTGGGCTTTTGAAGGAAATTTTAGCAGCTTAGATGTCGTCTCAGTTGGATTAATATAGGTTTTATAGAGCAGCTGTAAACATTCCACCAGATAATTGTTGTTTTTGTTAGAACGAGTGCTGGTACAAAGGAAACCTGGCGACTTCACCAGATGTTTCCAAGATTCCGAGTATAATTCAAAGAAACGTCGGCCTTAAAAATCTATTAGTCCTTCAAGAGCAGCTTAAACACTTTACAACAAATTTTAAAGGTATACATATGTATACATAAGTATATATATTTTATATATATTGGCTATGTTGCAAACTACTAAAGTTGTGATAATTTAGTGAAGAATGTGTGAAAAGTTCTAAATTTCACATGTAATATGGTGAAGTAAGGATAGAGGATATTTTATTGAAATTTTCCCGATAACTCAGAATTCCATTCTTCGGTGGAAGCAGCACATGAATCTTACCATAGTCAAAAGCTACCAAAACACTTATGATGTGCAATCAAATTGTTGGGAAATACTGATGTTGTAAGCTGAGGGCTATCAGGTGGTTATACACTGGCTTGAGGTTCGAAAACAACGCAAATTTCGGTAGGACTTCAGCAATCAAAACTGCAAATATTTGCCTGCATCTGCGCATCGAGCTGTGTAGGAGTGCATAGAACGACTGAATTGCCTAAAGCACCTTAACTGGCTGCCACGTCACGTGGGTATAGCCAAACTGTCTAACGAGTTTGTCCGTTCTGCAAGTGCTACTAAGACGAAAGGAGGAGAACCACATATTTCGATTGGTCCTCATACAATAAAAGGGCTGCTCTGCAAGGAGGAAACAGTGGACAGGCAAACGTATTGGCAACGACTAACTACAAGTTATGCGCCTGGCCAAGTTTTTGATGGGTGGTTACAACATCAATAGATTTAGATATGTAATCAATACCCCAAAAAGAGATAAATTCCGGCTGCTTATCACTGGATGCTACACAGCAGTCTAAAGATGCATGATTAAGGACATTATCTCCAAGTATCCGAATAGGGATCACATAGTCTGCTTAGTACATAGTAGTACTATAATAGAATTTATGAGTGTGCTGCATCTCTGTGAGCCATTGTGATAAAGGGAAGGGCAGTATAAACCTCAATTTATATCTATCTATCCATATTTGAGTTATAGTTATCTTAGCAAAGTTAAGATAATATTTCAACAATATATATAGTTTAATGTCGAGAATATGAAATCGGTCAACGAATTACCCTATTCTATCAATTGAGAAGGCAAAACCCATGAATTGGTCTTCAAAATATTCACCAGATCTGGCTCTCCTATTCTCAGATCTCAGAATAATGCTCTCTGGTACTAAACCTTTCACCTATACGACTTCTTCGCTGAAAACTGCGGGACGACTACCGCTGCTGGTGTATTTGCGTATAAAATCTTCGGGCATAGGTGGGTGGGTAATGTCGGTTGGGCAAACACCAACTATGTGACCCCACTTTTCAACTGGGAAAGCAAGTTCAAAGTGAACATAGAAAAAGATTAGCTACGTGCAACACTCTAAATATCTAAGTTTTCGAACCACTGTAGTATATTTGAAGCTGTGGTCTTTCCTATTGCGAAAGCTACGGAGATGCAGACAGCCAAGCAGCAATCAAGGCAGTAACCTCGTATTTCATATCGCTCAGAAGTATCTTAGGAAGCAGAAAAGTAGTGGAAAGTGTTGCTAGAAGAAAGCAACTTCACTCCTACTGGGTGCCAGGCCACAAATTCATTGAGAGTAATGAACTAGATTGCCAAAAACGGTGT
Organism: Bactrocera latifrons; assembly: GCF_001853355.1. Taxonomy (NCBI): domain Eukaryota; kingdom Metazoa; phylum Arthropoda; class Insecta; order Diptera; family Tephritidae; genus Bactrocera; species Bactrocera latifrons. Next base: position 2,655,888 of record NW_017537267.1, on the reverse strand, counting down.
CCGGCTAACATTCGAAAATGTGAACAACATTAGGAAACCCATCCATTGTCCTTATGAAGATCTGAACAGAAGAATGGTAAAGAAAACCAACATCCTAACCTAAACTAAACATAATAGACTAATTAGTTCACATTATCTCCCGGCGCTAATATTTTGTGGTAATTTCCGATCAGATGTAAAAGATGGTCGTTTATGTTGGTCAAATGTATAATATTTTAATAAAATGAAGTCATGCAAGTTTCCTAAAAGTAATATGATTTAGCGCTGAAAATGAAATCGGTGTAATCCTCATATTTCTAACACTGAAGTTTTCTTCACATAATCCATATATTAAATTTATCACTTATGAGTTTATTGTGAGTGAAACTATGAAACAAAATTAAGGGTACTGGTATAAGCTAACTACCTATCCCATTATTATGTAAATAATCACGGTATTTGCCTTCGGAAGTATTATATGTCGGAAATGTCAAGCCTGTAATTTACACAAGTATCCAAGATGCAATTCTGAACCTTTTGTAGACATTTTATTGCCCACTTGTAGTTATACCTTGCCCTTAGCATAACTTAAATAATGTTTGTGTATTTTAGATTTTGAAATAAAACCATTTGCGGCATGAAATTGATATTCTCCGCTCAGCCTTGCAATGATCTCATAGCCAATTTGTTGCAACTGCTACAGCCAATGTTGGCAAACGGAAAATAAATCATTCGAATCACTGGTATTTGATCAGCTGCACATTTCCTGCTCTGTTGGCAGCGCACCAACTTGTCACTGTCACACTCGTACATGACGCCACATGACGCCACATGACAGTTACGCATTGTTGCCTCGACATATCCAATAACACTTATGAAAACAAAGCACAAAGCACAAAGTGAGTGAATCAAATTGCTATCAATTTGAATGCTAAGAATTGCAGAAAAGGATTAAACTATGTGTGCGCCGGAGAGGAGGAATTAGAGCGCAAAAGTGTTGGTCTTGCAACACAACGCTTTATTGAATTTACATAAGTGCAGATCACTCTGTGTATGTGTGAATGTGCGACTGACACCCTGTGTGAGAGTGTGTGTGTGTAAGAGTGTGCCGAGGACGTTTTTCTCGTCGAGCAAACTCACTTTAAATGGAAATTTGTCTCACTGACTTGGTGATGAGTTTTTGAATTGAATTGCATTTGCTGCTAGAAAAATACTTAATACAACAACAATAGCAACAACAGTAAAATTTAAGATAGTGTGTGTTCGCAATGCAGCAAACAGCAGCAGTACGCCTTAACCCTACCGGCTGAGCTACAGCACTAGCTGACAGTTTTAACCACCCCGCCCCCCTTCCTTCCTCGACGAGTCACACAAATGACAATTGAATTCGCACACACACGCTGCAGCAACAACAAAATGCAAGAATCTAAAGAGGGAAAAAGCTTAGCCTCGGCAATATTGAGGATACAATACCCTTCACAAGTGCATTTGTTTACGATCGGAATTATATGTTCGGGAATTATAGCGATATTATGCGCTAAGATAATTTTGTTGGTAAATTTATCAAACAAAAAAGCTCATCAAAGAATTTTTGTTTTTATTTTATTTATTTATTTTTTTTTTTTTTTTTATAAGTCAGTTTGTTACCAGCTATATGCTACAGTGGTCCGATCTGAAGAATATACTCAGAGCTTGTATGATTATCTTGGATCAGTGAAATAAATGCGTTAAGATATCTTGTCAAATAAGAATGTTTTGCTTGTAGGGACATGTTGTTGTAGCGGCAGAATTTTGGCGAGTTGACAGTCCTTAACCAGAAAAAAATCCGGGTCCATTTCGGTTAGGTAGACTCGACTGTGGGGGAACAGCTTATAGGGGCTTAATATGTATCGGTTTGTTGTCCGAACTTTACAATATTTTCGCAGATTATACCACGATACTCCCCGAGGCGCCAGTCACATGAGCAGGTTGAGATGTCCTCCAGCCGCTCTAGCTCAGACCGCGAGCGAAGAAGATGTCTTCAGCATGCAAACAACACTTACAGAGTGGTTCGAGCTGCCCAAGCAGGGAGTCCATCATAAGGTTACAAATATATGGACCAAAAATGGAACTTTGCGGGCAGCTACGAACCACTCCAATCTCCACACTCCTGTTCACGCTGACTAGAGAGGCTTTTCTGTCCGAAAAGCAACTCCGCCAAAGAGTGATTGCCGGACAGCCAAGCTTCGCCAGCAATTGCACCACTGAGTCCTAGTTTATGTAGTCAAACGCCCCCTTAAATCCAACAAATATGCCAAGGACATGCTTGTTGACATTCTCTCTGACGACATTCCAAACATGAAACCATGCATCCTCTACACTGCGTCCTTTCATGAACCCATGCTGCCTATACGACTACTTGCTCCGCGTTAACTACAGAAGCCGTTCCACCATAGTTCATGGGAACAAACGTTTTTGTACAAATTTTCAGAACAGTATTTCAAGAGCTAGCATGTATTTACAGAGAGACTTGACTAAACTCAGCTCTCAAGCTGATTATTTATAATATAATACTATAATATAAACATATGTATATGTATGTATATACTATATAATTCATAGGGTCTTCGACATTTCCTCCTCGGTGGTACCAACTTCCTGGTAAGGGAATAAAAGGAAGAAAAGAAAAAGAAAAAGGAAATTATGAACTGGCACATATTAGCGCAGCTGGTGATAGCATGATCTTGACTGTATGCATTGGTGTGGGTGTGGGTGTGTGTGAACGTGTGTTAGTGTGACCATGTACGATTGCATATCCGGCAGTTGGGATTTGTTAAGGCAGCTGTGAATTGTGCAAGCTGCCAGCAGAATGTTGTCCATTGCATTTAAATTTAGGAAATAATAAAAACAACAACAACAGTGACAACAACGAAAATGAAAAAAGTTGAAATAATAATAGAAATGATAACGCCCAAAGTTGCAGCAACAGTCAAGAAGAAAACGCTAAAAATACATGCACAGCTGTGGTTGGTAAACAGCAGCAATCATACCACTACACACACACGTATAAGTACGTATGTGCAACGGGCCACATATTTGCAAAACTTTTTTCATAACTGCCACTTTTTTGCTCCAGCACTCCTGCAACAGTCTTTGCACAGCTGACAGCAAATTTGCTAGTGATTTCCCAGGCTTTTAGCCTAGTAGCTACACGACTGTGGGTAAAAATGATATCAGCAGCCACAATAGCAACAAACACACATGTCGCTGCTATTGTGCCACATTTGCAACATTTGTTGACAATTGAATTCGAATTTGGCTTTCTCCGAATTTTCGGTTGTTCTTTCTAGTTTGTTGTTTTTGCCTTCGCATTTGTCTGCTTGCTTACTTAGCTCCTTACTTTAGCTGCTCAACTGCTTCTCGATTGTCTGCGCTCCGATTGCTTGCGTTTTTCTAACGATTTGTTTTTCTTATGAACGCCTTTATTGTTGTTCTTGTACAACACGTTCACTTGCAAACGACGCACAGCTCATGAGTTGTTGTTGGTGTGTTAACAACAACAGCTTGCCGCAAGCGACATAAAAATGTGTGACTTTTGGAAAATCTAAAAGGCATTGACAGCAGCACAACGGCTGGAGAGAGCAGCATAGAGGGGCGACCAGTAGATGTGTGCGGAAAATCGATGCGGTAGAGCTTTGGAGCAGCACGAAGGCAAAAACTAGATAAGGTTCATAACATAGCAAAGTAGAAATTGATAACCTTACTTTGCAGCAGCCGATATTGAAGATGTTGGAGGCCAAATTAGATAAATAATGTTACTTACGGCTGTTTGACACAGTACAACTGGCAATGAAAATATTTTCATATAACTAGCTGGAAGTATACACATACTTGCATATTTATGTGAGAATATGTAATGCCAAAATCGATATAATCAGCAGCTGCCGGTCATAAAAGTTGAAGTTCGAATTGCGAACAACGTTTAATTTCGAGAGGGTCATTTCAATAATAATTATTTTAGAAATACCAGGGTCCGAAAAAGGGGCTTGCCGAAAGTCCCAACTGCATTCCTGAAAACTTGGATCACAGCATTACAAAGGCTTCTTGTGTGGGTCCTTTTGTTTCGAAGTGCAGCTCCTGTGTGACTGCGGGTTGGTTGTGGCTTAGAGTTGAACTCAATCTTAGAACACTGTCCAATAGGCATTTATGCGATAAACATTTTGTTAGACACTAGTAGAAAAATTTGTATGGAGGAGGCTGAGTTGGAATCATCCGGGCATTTGGAAGAAACTCAGAGAGTTCGGTCGATTTGTAGGCGTCTTAAGATGTAATACATATGAACCCACAACGCACCGGCGTTCTAAGCTGTCCAAGTGAGATTATTTTTGTAGTATCGAGCTTTTAACCGAATTTAATCTACCTTAATTTGAATTAAACGTTGTTTATATCCCGCAATGTGGCAGAAGAGATTGGCAAACCGTTTGCCATTGGTGGCGTATGGTTTCCAAGTAGAGGTACGTTTTTTTGAATACCATCACCCATCTTGAGACTAAGCGTTCATTATTGGATATTATTCGATCGAAATAGACCACGTCCCGTTTGGGGACATGTAAAGTCAAAAGCTAATGAGAACAATCCTGTTTCGGTTCAGACCTTGAAGCAAAACACAAGACAAACTACGCTAACAGTCGAAATGCTCGAACGAGTCATAGAAAGTTGAACTCAACGGATGGGCTTTCTGAGACGTAGCCAACGCCAATATTTGAAGGAGATAATACTCAAAGAATAAATGCGACAGAATGTTCTTCCGAATGGTAATAAACATTCTTCATTAAGTTTGAAGTTCTGTGTTTTTCTTTACCTCGTAATTGATCACCTATGTATATGTATGTAACTTCAATGGTATACAAACACATGGTATCCATCGTTTATATCATAGTATGAAAATGGTAGTGGACCAAATTTGAACTAACGTAGTTTAAAACCGTTATATATGAGAAGAAGGCCCGCGATACCTGCGATTTTCTTTTGTTCAACGAAAAGGTTAACAACTCTGTGTCATATAAGTATAAAAAAAGACCACTACTAGCTAGTCATCGAGCTGGATATATTGGAGCTGTTGGCCAGTTGCATACTTAGTAACTTTTACTTGCAACTTAAAGCATATGTCTTCAATAGCAGGAGTCTAAAGCTCTTCATTTTTCTTAGAATCAATTATAAATAAGTATAGCCTCCTTCCAGTTTAGCTGACTTCATAAAATAATTGAAAATATTATTCAAATAATGTTCAATAAACGCATGACAAAGATTGGAAACAAGTAAGTTTATTGCAGCCATCCAAACCAGAGGAGAACTCTTACAGGAATAATAAAGCAGTTAAAGAAAACAATTGAAGTAAGAAATAGGTAATAGAGAAACACTTTGCACACAACAAATAATAAAAAATCTCATTTTGTTTTGGATATTAAATACACTGAATTTTAAAACAACCTTAAAGAAATATATATTATATTCAATATAAATTCTCATTATTTCAAATTCTTTGCAGATCTCTTTAATAATCAAGAAAAATTTTACAACCATGTGGAAGCTCAGTCAAAATGGATTTCTTAAAGAAAGCTGCTGGAGCCGTAAAGTTAACTGGTAAACACCTTCGTATGTAAATATTGCGAGATTTGTGACGGAATTACAAAGTAATTTCAAGAAAAAGTTGAATTTTATTTGGTAACAATTTTTAAATAAATTAAATAAGTGGTTTTTGTGTTGCGTATGGCTATTGATTTCAGTTAAATTCAAAATGCAGATATCAACACCGAGTTTATAAAATGATGAAATTCAAAGGAATTTAATTTGTATTTATGCTATAATATATATATTTTCAACATATTTAAGCTCCAAAACTCGCAACCCTAAGCAACTGTTCTTGAGAAGTTTACTGTTTTAGACATTTTTATAATGTAAAAGATCCTGAGTAACCGGTAGATAAAAAATGCGGTTTGCACCGCGACTTAGGCCGATTCTAAGCCGTCAACGATGTATAATATATGTTCGGTATGCAGTTGCCTTGCGGCTGCTAAATTCGCTCTAATATCCTTACAAAATGGCAGGTTAATAATAATCGTTGGTACTTTTATATTTCAGAGTAGGTAAGAAAGTACTTTCCTATTACATATTATTATTATAGTAGGTCTCACATAATGCTAGCTTATAATGTTTACAGGAGATTATTTTTATCGAGATTTTCAATAACAAATTCACTTGGTGTTATACCGGGTTTTTCAATAAAGATGATATGACGTCTAAGTGTCGCTGTGGACATTTTTAACATGTCCGGATCTGTAATTGCTTTTCATTGTATTTAGTATTATTTAAAACTTCATCGTGGAAATTTATACGCAAGAATAACGTTCACAAATTACTCAAATTTATTATGAAAATCGTTCTCCAATTGCAACTTTTCATGCGCTTTTGCCATTTATGGTCATAATAATCATCCACCTGTGCTCCTGATTCGTCCAATTGTTGAAAATATCGAGCGTATAATTTTTTTTACATAATATTCAAGTACCATGAGACAAACAACCACTTGAGGTAATGAAAATATTATTGCCGCTCAGGCAAGTGTTACTGAAGACCGCAATTTGTCGATGCCAAGACGTTCTCAAGAATGGATGGTGGAAGTTTGAGAATGAATTTGGTCTTGCATCCATATAGAATTGTTCTCACATAAGCACTGTAGCCATTGGATCACCATTAATGTCTTGAATTTCTTGATTTTGTGTTGGAACAACTTGAAACTTAACGATAAAGATTTCTTTAAGAAAATCAGCTTCTCCGTTGTGGATAATTTTTTTGAGTGGTGCGACAGATAAACAAAACTGTCGACTCTGCTGCAAATATAATTAACAAAGTATTCATGAACAACCATTGCATTCAACTAAATTGACAATTTGGTGCGGCTTTTGGTCTGGTGGAGTCATCGGTCCGTACTTCTTTCGAAATGAAGCTGGTGACACCGTTACTGTCAGTGGAGAGCGGAATAGATCGACGATTAGCAACTTTTTATTTACCTTTCTTTGGAATAAGTTGATCTCGACAACATTTGGTTCCAACAAGACGGTGTTACGCGCCACACAAAACTTCGATTATTTCATGAAATTGTGACATTGAATGACCTCCAAGATTGTGATTTAAGAGATAACACTACCACTTGCGGGGTTATTTGTAGTCATTGGTCTTTAGCAATAAACTAGATTTTCTAGAAGCTTCAGAAGTCAATATTGAATATATAATATAACATATGACTTGATTTACTGGATTTTTAGTAAGTACTCGAAAATCGCTTTCATCGAAATCGTTGCTGTAAAAGAAGTTGTGGAGGCCATTTGAATGTTGTTACATTCAGAACTTAACTGTGTCGATTGTACGTCGGATCAAATAACAAAGATTTGAATTTCATTAAAAATTAGTGTGACTTGGTTTTGAAAAGAAATCTGGAAAACCCTGTACATAAGTAATAAAGCTTAATGTGAGACCAAATTCTCAGTTTCTTTGAGATATATTAGACAGGAAACATTCTAAAAAATATCGATAGAATCAAATGCAGACTGAGCAGAAAGTTATTAATGAAAAAATTAATGAGATTTGTCGAATTTCATAGTATTCTCTTTATTTTCTCCTATTTCAAAGACTCAAACCGTCTGGAAGTGAAGTGTGTAATTTTGTGTAACAATATGAGAAAATACTCAGTTCTTTGTCCGAGTCCGAGCTAAGTGTATACCATAAGCCCCGATTCGCGGCATACGACTTTATGCTTCTCAGAGAGAGGAATAAACATTAGGAAAATGTTAGAGACTGGCTTCTCTGAATTAAAAATTTTAATGCATTTTTATTTGATTAATTTTTTTTTATTCTCTTGAACTCCTAAACGTGAACGTAAAATTTATGTGAAAATTTCAACAACACATAACCGAATTATTTGTAAATACGATTGCACTTTTCATATATTAAAATATTTCAAATAATATTTGCGCTGTTATATGAAATATAATCAGTTGCAGATTTAGATATATAATTATTGAAATAGAGCAAAATAAAATAAAATTGAAAATGTATACAGAAAAAAAAGAATATCGTTGCATTAGAGTAAAATTATTTGAATTATTTGTAAGCGCTACTGGTACTGGTACTGGTAGGAGTGATTGTATAAATAATAGCAAGTAATTATAGATTTAACAATATATATATATATATGTACGTGTACAATATGCATAATTATGTTATTACATTGCATTCGAAAGCTAAAATATGTGGAAATTCTATGCAGAAGCAAGTATTTGTAAATATACACTCGTTTATGTAATATATACAAATTACAGTACTACATATTTATGGGCAAATAGAAATTAGCGCAGAGAAAGAAGCAAAAATTTGCAAAAATCGTTTATAATTACAATGCATATTTATTTTAATTAACATTAAAATATTTTAACAAAAATAAGATACGTATATGTATACAAACATCATATAGTAGCGCCAAGAGCGTCTGATTCCTAACACCGGGTGAGTCATAGAAAAAAAAATTGTTTCAGTATGCCGTTGGTTTTTTGAAAGCACATATATTACCATTACATGTGGATTTCAACTACTTTGACTTACGCCACCCTAAATCAGTTTTTCATTGCACAATACTGGCCTAACTATACTAAATTGTCTGTTTAATCTGGCTTCTTTGGGCGCGCACTTCGTTTTGTTGTTCCATAAACTTCGGCCTTTTTCAAAAAGAAACAACTTTACTTATAATGCTATAATTTTTTGGCGAATTGTCAGTAGAACAAAAAACAAAAATAATAATAATAATAATCGTTCCATAAAACATTCACTCCTTAATTGGTTTAGCCACGATCACGTCTAGGGTTCTCGACTCCGTACTTTCGTTTCAAGATAAGAAGATACCGAAATTCGAAAAAAATGCATATAACCGCACATTTTTCGATGGAACCCAAGCATTTGCAAAAACAATATAGATTTACTCAAATGACTCATCCCTAAAAATCTATGAAAGTATATTTTAAAAACAGAAAGTGCAATATTTTATTTTTAAAAAATAATTTTTTGAAACTCATTTTAAATTTGCAAACAGGCACTAGCCGTATGGCATTAGCGATTACTAATTACTTCAAAAGACTTAACGAAAATTAGATACTAACACTAGGACAAGCATGTATATAAGCAACAAGTGCTTATGTATTATAATATATGTATGTATTTATAACACATATTAATGTACACATATGTTAAAGTAATGTAATTATTAAACATACTTCTACATATTCGTAACAAAATTCTAGCAACTAAGTTTTGTAACTATAGACGGTAAATTAATGAAATTGGATTTATTTAGTGACTATACGAAAACTCAACCCGAAATCAATAATTAAGACATAATTGAGCTAATTAAATGATAATTTTATGTTATAAATGAAATTTAGGTGAAACAAATAATTATAATTAAAAAGAAAACAAAAGAAAAAATAAACAAAAAATGGAAGAAACTATGTCAAGGAAATGAAGTAATGCATTGGCAAAGACCAAGCAACATTTTGATGGAATGTAGAGAAACCATTTGGAATGTATGAATGATGTGCATTGAAATAGATTATCGAATAAATAATATATTTTCCTCGAATAATTAAATTAGTTGGTCTTACATTAATTACATGTAATTGCTAGTTTTAATATAAGTATTAAAGGTAAGTTTGTATTTTCGGTAATTTACTTAGCTCAACACAACAAATGTTGAAATGATGATGTTATTACCACCAAAAGACATTATCTTCATTAATTGGCATTAAAATTCTAGAGTACAACTACTACAGAACAACCAATCTAGCAGTTCAGTTTTGAATTTCTAAATAAAAGAGTATTATGACTCCACATAGCCAACATAGCTAACAAAAAGTATGAAGCAAACCTTATATTATCCTCTAAGACCTGGAGATGGGTTAGAGTCACGTACATCCCGAAGGCAGGCAGGGGCTCTCACGTGACCGCCAAGACATTTAGACCTATCAGCCGCTCCTCATTCTTACTAAAAACTACGGAAAGACTGATGCACTGGTACATAATGGGGCGCATTCCGAGGGCCCATTTATCAGAAGCAACATGCTTATTTCAAGGACAAATCAGTATATACTCCCTTGCATACTATCGCGTTATGGCTTGAGGAAGTCATTAGGATTAAGAAACTCGCTGTTGAGACCTTCCTTGTAATAGAGGGAGCTTTCAATAACGTTCTGCCGGAAGTAGTTGTAACTGCTACGGACGATCTTGGGGTTGAATCAAACCACAAAGACCTAATATTTAGTCTTTCTTCAGAGGGATCGAAACTGAATGGGAAAACGCACGTGGTGGACGAAATTTAAGTAGATGATTTTATTCACCAGTAGATACAAGATGCCGAAAATGGGAGACATCCGTCTGCAACCTGTAGATACAGTGACATATCTAGGGTTGTTTCTGGATAGAAGGCTTTCATGGAAACCGAATATCAAAAAAAGAGCACAAAAGGTATCGCTACTGTCAGCAGCTTTCTATGAACTCCAGTTTCAGATTTTCCGACTATTGCAGTGTCTTCTAGGCAGAGGTTACAGCCATTAAAGTAACAATAGATTTACTGATCCAAAGTACAGCCTCCTTCAAAGGAGTGAACATATATGCAGATATCGGAGCGGCGATACTAGCCTTGAGCTCATTAACAATGAGTTCAGGGCTGGTCAAAGAATGCCTAACCTCGCTATCAATAGCATCGAGTGCTTTTGTGATCAGACTGCTATGGCTGCCATGCCACAGCGGTATCGCAGGATACTGTAAAGCTGATGAGCAGTAGTGCGTTGCGATTTTTACAATGAATAAAATATCGAACAAAGAATTCCTCTAAAATTTTGTATAACCAAATTTTTTTTTTTTTTTGTGAAGTGGTTGCGGTGTTGAAAGGTTGAAGCTGATTCAAAAACACAACCGCTCCAATGGTGAAAGCCTTCAAAGGCGGACGAGAGTTCGCTGAAGACAGGCCTTGATCTAGACGACTTTCGACCTCTTCAACTCAAAAGTATTAAATTAGTGAAGGATAAAATCGTCAGGCAAGTTTTGTTGCGACAATTTCTATGCATTAGATGAAATAGCTAAGACTACTTCCTTGCAAAATTTGATTTTGATAACTTCATTGATGAAAATAAATAAAGTACAATTATCAGATGGAGTTTAAATGACTTGTATATAGAAAGGAAACTGAAGCACCAAATTTGATTGAAATCGGTGAAGTAGTTTCGGAAATATATGGTTTTCACCTGAAGGTAAGCGATGCAAAGCCGATTACCAATTTTTTATAACAGCTCCTTCATTGCTTCCGTTCCACCAATACGCACTGGTGATCAGATCTAGAGAATACAGTGAACGCATAGCACTTTGAAGCCCAATTTAACGACTTTCGCCAACGTTTTCACTGACTTGTGACATGGTGCATTGTCTTAATGAAACATCATTTTATTTTTCTTGGAATGCGACTTGGGGTGTTTGAGCGATTTCGTCCTTCATAAGGTCCAATAACGCTATGTAGTAATCGCTGTTGACGGTCTTTCATTTTCCAAAGTAGACAATAAAAAATATGACATGCGAATGCTAAAATACAGATGCCATAACCTTGTCAGACGACTGTTGTGTATTTCCTCGCTTTAGAGCAGGTTTTTCGTCCACTATGATCACCGTCATTGATCGACTGTCATTGCACTTGGTAGTGAAAGCATGGAGCCATGTTTCACCCATTGTCACATATAATATTGACGCAAAAAATTAGATTTTAGTATTACGCTTAAACTTCGTCCAAATGATTTTGTGGACTCTTCGATTTTTCCGTCGGTTACGACTTCTTAATGGCGTTCATCGTTCTAGGTACTCATTTCGCCTCATTCAAACTTGACAAACCACTTTCTAAGGGGGATTCCCTGGGATTACTTCAAATCATGACTTTAAATGTGTTTTCCCTTAAAAAGCAATGCTTTATTAGCACACGGTATTCCTTTTAAATAATTTTTTATAAACTGACACAAGTTACATCAACCAAAGTGCTATATCTCATAAACTAATAGTTCGACATCTATCAAGTTTATACACGCGGCTTTTGAAGATTAGGGCTAACTATATGGTTATATGATTTTAATTCTAGTATCATCAACTATGTGTCAGGCCGGGGGCTTTCAACTTGATCTGTTAAAAGAATTAACATTTTGTATAAAAAACGGTAGCGATAATCTACAAGATTAAAGACAAAACGTTATTTAACTTTTAAGAAAATCAATTTAAAACATTAAATTTGGCAAGTATAAGAACTTCTGATCAACTTTGTACGATTTTCCTTCTTTTACAAATGCCTGACACGTTGCACACATTAACCGCAAAAATAGCAGTTGTCATTCTGCCTCAGCTGTACTTGCAACACCGCATACAAAGCGCTTCGGTCGTGCATTAAAATAAAAAATATATATAAAAAATGTCGAGTTGTGGCAACACAAAGCACCCGGTACCTCGGTAAGTTGGCATATGACGCGGCAGCGGCAGCTTGAACAAATGACGCACGTTGCAATGCAAATATGCGACACTCCATCGATTGCACAATGCAGCTGAGACAACAGTGGCACCGTGGCAGCAAAGGCAAAAGAAAGCAGGGGAAAACAACAGAGGAATTTCGAATATGCGCCAATGTCGTTTTTAAGCAGAAATATGCAAATAAATACGCATTACATATGTAAATGCAATTCAAACAAAAGCAATAGTAAAAGAAACGAAACGAAGAGAAAGGAAATTGACGTTGAAACTAACGCCGAAGCAGCAATGTTATGCAGAATGCTATTGACATATTCCTAATGAAGTTCGCATTCGCTTGTGCGTTCGCGTCGCTCGTACGTTCGGGCGCTATTCGAAGATACCTGCACGAGACTTAGCTTGATGGAGCGCCTCGAAGTATGCAACGAAAGAGGCGAATTGAAAAAAAGTATTGTGTTCAGAAATCAGCGAAGAACATGGAAGCAATCAATTATATAAGAAAGATGTGAAAGCGTGTGGGTAACTTAAGGTGAACTAAATTCCATTCGCATACCACGAGTATTGTGTTTCCATTTGCTTAACAATTTGACATTTTTTTTTTTTTTTTTTTTTTGGGATTTTTATTTCTCAAGTTGAATGCATGTGGTAAAATGGAATATTTTGCTTTCATGAAAGCATTACAAGAGGAGGGAAAACTGAAATGTAAAGTTCCGACAGATACTAATTCAAGTTCAACATGTACGAATAATTGCTCTTGGTTGATGGGTATTTACAAGAAAAAAGTTTTATGAATGCAATTGTTTTACTAATTTCAGTGATTCGTTATTGAAAATTAAATACAACAAGTTTTAATAATTATTTTTAAGTGTTTTCCTTTACTAAATTATGAGAGCGCTCTTTAAAATTAAGGCATTTTTAAAGTACCGAAGACGCCTTGAACTAACAATAAGGTCCAACCAACATTGAACACGATGTACATTGTATACATGTTCGTTATATACGATCAATAAAATTCCTGTAGATAGTTTAAAATACCTACTAGAACTTTTGGTAGTCTGGAGAAGACTTTCAAGTGCCACAGTGGAACAATTACTTAGGGAAGTGGTAACCGATATGTTGGTAACCCTGTTGCATAAATTATCACCAGTCGCAGCGAAACCAGTTCCAAATGCATTTTGTAAGTCAAAATCAAACAGATTTGACGTCGTTTGCAGCCAAGCCATTTGGAAAAAAATTAATATCCTGCAGTGATAAAATTCTTACTTTGGGAAGGTGTAGCACCAAAAGAAATTCACGAACGAATATTAAAAGTGTATAACGATTATTCACCTACAATTAGAACAGAAAAGGGAGTTGCTGAATTTAAACGTGGCGCTACAAGCCTTGAAGACGATTCACGTAACGGCCGTCCAAAATGCGCATCAACACCAAAAATCATAGACAAAATACAGCACATGGTTTTGGAAGATCGTCGATTCACAGAGAGAGATTTAGTAGAGGCTCTACTCATCTCATTAGGCAGCGTGACGATTTTGGGTCTTAGAAAGCTATTTGCAAAATGGGTGCCGCGTTCGCAATGGAGTTAAAAAAGGAAAAAGTGGATTTTGTGCGTCGATTCATCACAATGGATGAGATTTGTGTCTATCACAATGATCACGAATGAAAATAAGAGGCTAAAGAGTAGTATGAACCCGGTTGTTCGGCTTCGAAACGAGTTTGTGTTCGGAAATCGGCCAAGAAGTTTATAGCGCCAGTGTTTTGGGTTGCGAGAGGAATTTTGTTTGTGGATTACTTGCAAGCTGGTAAAATAATTTATATTATTGCAACATTTTGGACCATTTGAAGGAAAAATTTGTGAAAAGAAAAAATCGATTTGCAGGAGAAAAAATCCTTTTTCATCAGGACAATGCACCGTGTCACAAGAGAAATGGCTAAAATCCAAGAATTAAAGTTCGAAATGTTGGAGCCTACACCGCATTCAATAGATTTGGCCCCCAGCGAATTCCTTTTGTTTCCAGAACTCAAAAAATGTATGCGTGGTAACCTTTTTTTTATCAAATGAAGAGGTTATAACGGCTGTTAAAGTGTATTTGGCAGACACTCCGGATTCTGCCTTCAGGGATGGGAGAGAAATGGCTCTTGGAATCTCTAATTTGCGCCAAATAACGAAAAGGAAGAACGAGCGGATGTCTACACTAATAAAGAGGAAGAAGTTCCATTTAACCAATTTCATAGTGGATTTAGCTATTGTTTTGTTCACTAATCCATGTTTAAATGCTTTAAGAATTCTTGTAAAACCAAAGAACCTCTCCTTAGAAGAACTTGATTTAGACCGGGCAGTTTGTGTGACAGGTATGTACATGCTGTAGTTCCAAAAAATGAATAAGATCTTAAGGAGAAAAGGACGTGTGTAAAATTTCTGACCGATAACTCAAAACCTAAGGAACTATTCCGCGTATATATATCGTTTGGTAAGAGGACATAGCTTAATCGAGTCAGCTCGTTCCGCTGATCATTTAAATATCTTTATATTTTAAAGGGCGCCGACATTTTCTCTGGATCTGTTAAAACTTGTGACAAGCTTAGTATAAATATCCCATTCAGGGCATAAATACAAATGCCCATTTCAGGTATAAAAGGTATAAAACCCAGATTAGGTTATAAGAAAATTAGATATCTTTACCGACCATAGCCGTATTAAGATATAAACAAATATACCAAGCAACAAGCAACAGCTGCATCAAATGCTTCGGCCTTAATAAAGAGCGATAACCAAAACGACTGTGAGAGCTTGTGCTCTAGCTATCTTTCGAAAAAGAGCACACTTCAAGTTAGAAACGCGGAGATTATGCTTGAGGCTAAACTTTTTAGATCGAATAAAATATAGAAATAAAATACCTTAAAACTATTATTATATTAAATATTTTCTGGCAACTACAGTAAATGCTGGTACTCTTCCCTAAGAGCTCTTCCTGATTTAAATACTGAGTAAGTTGTACTATATCTTCGATTCCCGTCTGACTAACGTTTGATAAACGCAAAGGTTGTAAGTCGCTAATATTCAAACATTACAAGTTCGCGATGCTGCTTCTATTAAATAATCAAACTATCAAAATTTAATGAATACCCCCGAGCAAATCCGGCAATTGAAAAAAAATCGTAAAAAAATTATTATTTTTTATTTAAAATGCTAATATTATAAACGGCAAGCATTTAATAATTTATCTGAAAATAAAAACAAGATTTAGCAAGCTAAATTTATTTGCATTTCACGAAAGAGATTGTTTGGCGAAAATTGTATTTGAACAATTGCGAGCATATTGCCACTCAATAAATATTTCATTTGTCCCTCTGGCTAATTTGAATGAGTCAAAGAATTTGTTCTGCTTTCCACTAAATGTTTGGTAATATGTACTAACCAGCAATTTCTACAGGCTTTAATACCAAACTTATTTATATCGAATTGAATAGCGAAAAACTTGCAAAGAAAAATTGAAAATTATTTTGGAAATTAATTGAATTTCAGCAAGCGCTTACCCATTACTGCACTGAGGGCAGAGAAAAAAGTGTTTGCATGCAATATTTCTCTAAATTCCAATAACATACACAGAAAATGCGAAAAACGTTTAAATTTATAGAAGTATTGCCAGCAAAAAACGAAAAATGTAAAATATTTCGCCAAAATATTGCCGAATTAAAGCCATAAATGGCAGTTGAGTGTTGCGTTAAGTGTTTGTTGTTGTGAGTGTTATTTGAGCGCATTTTAATTTGCAGCGGCAACACATATAAAACACTCATATAACCACAATTACAGCACTTCGTCCTTGAGCACACACACACACACGCATGCATGGGCACGTAAATAGGGCAGAGCAACGCCAACAACAAACAATT
Organism: Bactrocera latifrons; assembly: GCF_001853355.1. Lineage (NCBI taxonomy): Eukaryota > Metazoa > Arthropoda > Insecta > Diptera > Tephritidae > Bactrocera > Bactrocera latifrons. The sequence goes on along the minus strand of NW_017537267.1, from coordinate 2,639,436 downwards.
TGCCAGTTCAAACACATAAACAGTGCTTTGGCAGGCAGCAGGAAGCGAAAGTTGCCGACAGCTATTAGCTGTGGCAAAACACAGCGTTGCAACAAACAATAATTGCATGGCGTTGAAATCAACTACAACAATAACAAACAGCAGAAAATTGCGGAGAAATTTCAAAGCCGCGGAAATGTTCAATTTTCAATAAAGCATCATTGTTTGCAACGAGCGGGCAGTTGTTTATCGCCGTCGCCAACCGCTGCCTTCTCCTCCGCCCTTCGGCCTTGTCAATAATTAAAAGTGATAAACAAACGCAATAACTTATATAAGCACCTAGCAGTACGGGCAAATGCACATCGAGTGTATTTTACAAACACCCACACACACTCTCATACATAAATATTCGCCTGCGCACTCGTAAATAAAAAGTACTCATACGCAGTGTGGCACAAAATCATTTTCATGGCAAAGCTTAAATGTTTGCGTATTTATGGCATAAAACACCAGTGTTTGTAGTGTGTGTGCAAAGTGGTGGTCAGTGCAAGTGAATTTACTGTTTACGCATTGCAGCGCATAGTTAATAGCATTCAGGCATAACGGCAGCGGCGTTTAAACATTCTTATTGAGTGACATTGAAAAATACGAAAAATTATTTTTATGAAATCATATGTGCATTACAAATTTTTATATATTCAATACAGACCGATTTTTTCCATTAAATAAAATTATTTTTATATGTGTGGGTTCACTTTTACATATTCAATTCAGGCCGATGTTTCTATTAACAAATTGCTGGGTGCACTGAATAATAAAATTTCATACAAGAACTTTTTATATCAGCTTTAGGCTAAAGTGATTCAATTATTATATTCGGACAATATTCGGAGAAAGTTTTTCATATATGGACCGATATCGGCGGTTCCTAGAATTCGCTGCTTCATGGCGAGAAAAGGACGTATGTAAAATTTTAGATCAATATTTCAAAATTTGAGGAACAAGCTAGCGTATATAACGACTCAACTTAGCAATTTGTTTATTTATATAAACATTTTATAGGGTCAATATATTTGGTTTCAATGCCGAAGCTAGAGGTAACAAATCGGGCCGCGAGTAACTCAAAAGTACTACCGAATATTCTTCTTCGAGGTCGAGCAGATCATTTAATTAAGATAATGCTGCCTTTCGATGTGGCGTTCGAGTCTTGACCGTCAAACTGTAGTAGTCTGAATTGATGTTGATTCACCTCGCCGCTATCTAATATAGTTGAGGCATATACTAGACGACGCACGCCACATCCAACCAACACCATTATAAAAAGAAGAACAATTAGTAACGATGGTGTTAAATTTTCAACATTATTGTATATAGTAACACGTACATACTCGTAAGTATATAGTATACACATATGTCACCACAAGCAATTTGTTAGCTTTCGGATGTCACCGTCGCATTTGCATATTTGTTTTTGGCTTATTGCTATTTTTACTATCGCTGTCATCGCATGCACTCAATATATGTATGTCCATACCAATATGTATGTATGTAGATACATGCATGGAACTTCTTTGTTGAAATCAACTGCATATATTATTTTATTTTAGGTTTAAAAGTGCACACATGTCTATACGATTTTGGACCAATTTTTATACCCTCGCAACAAAGTTGCTAAAGAGAGTATTATAGTTTTGTTCACATAACGGTTGTTTGTAAGTCCTAAAACTAAAAGAGTCAGATATAGGGTTATATATACCAAAGTGATCAGGGTGACGAGTAGAGTTGAAATCCGGATGTCTGTCTGTCCRTCCGTCCGTCTGTCCGTCTGTCCGTCCGTCCGTGCAAGCTGTAACKTGAGTAAAAATTGAGATATCATGATGAAACTTGGTACACGTATTTCTTGGCTCCATAAGAAGGTTAAGTTCGAAGATGGGCAAAATCGGCCCACTGCCACGCCCACAAAATGGCCAACAAAATGGCCAAAACCGAAAACCTATAAAGTGTCATAACAAAGCCGTAAATAAAGATATTAAAATGAAGGGATCGCATTAGGGAGTGGCATATTTGAATGTAATTTTTTTTGGAAAGTGGGCGTGGTCCCGCCCCTTACTAAGTTTTTTATACATATCTCGAAAACTACTATAGCTATATAAACGAAACTATATAGAGTCGTTTCCTTCAGGCACTACCATATACAGTTCAATAATGGAAGAAATCGAATAATAACCACGCTCACCTCCCATACAAAGGTTATGTTGAAAATCACTAAAAGTGCGCTAACCGACTAACAAAAAATGTCAGATACACTAAATTTTACGGAAGAAATGTCAGAAAGCTGCACGCAGGCTTTTTTTTAAATTTAAAATGGGCGTGGCGTCGCCCACTTATGGGACCAAAAACCATATCTCAGGAAGTATGTAATATTTTCTTAACACCCTGATGACATGTACCAAATATGGGTGAAATCGGTTCACAACCACGCCTTATTCCAATATAACGCTATTTTGAACTCCATCTGATGCCTTATCTGTATAATATATCCATTAGGAATCAATGATGATAGCGGAATAAAACTTTACACAAATACTGTATTTGAGCTGAGGTATCCCTTGTGGAAAAATTGTCGTGATTGGACTATAAATTTTCAAGATCCCTGATATCGAACGCGAAGAACTCAGTGCCTAACCTAACGTAAACTAATTTTTCACCGAAAATATCGCTAAATCAATACAGTTAAAATAAATGAAAATACAAGTCAATACTCAAAGTACACAAATTGATCTAATCTAATTAATTTTACAGCAAAATAAAAAAATATGTAAATGACGGATAACGAAATCACTTTATCATGAGAGAATATAAAATGTTCGGTGACATTAGCCCTTCCTTACTTGTTTCTATTACATTAATTGCGAATATCATGCATTTGCCCGTTCGAGCGCAATTTAATTTTATGCTCACAGGAGCAGCTTAATAAGTGAATCACTATACAAAAAAGAAAAAAAAAAATGTTTACACAAAGACATTTCCATTCGGGCTTTACTTTTTCATCCCATAGATCGTTTCTCTAAATATATGATTAAAGATCATATTTCAATAACATCTTCTCGTTTTTATCGAGATTTTGTCAAATTTTCTTAGAAACTTTATATTATTATACTCGTAGTTGTTATTTGTAATTTAAAGTCTTTCACCGCACATTTTCAAGCCAGGGACTTTTTAGATAATTTCTGACCATGATGATCTCAAGTCAAATATTTAACACATATTATATTTAACACTACGCCTGACCTACCAATAGTAAAAGTTCAAGATTTTCCCAGATTTGGTGACATTAAGTACCTTATGTGGTTTTCATCTCACATACATTTTGATTAAACTTTTGAAATTCGGTGTTTTTGGTTTCAGCATAACCCGTAAAAAAACAAGTAATTAAATGCTAAGTTCGGGTGTCACCGAACATTTTATACTCTCGCATGATAAAGTGATAATCGAGATTTCAGGCGTGGTTGTGAATCGATTTCACTCATATTTGGTACATGTCATGGGTGTTAAGAAAATATTATGTACCGAATTTCATTGAAATCGGTTGAGTACTTCCTGAGATATRGTTTTTGGTCCATAAGTGGGCGACGCCACGCCCATTTTCAATTTTTAAAAAAGGCCTGGATGCAGCTTTCTTCTGACATTTCTTCCGTAAAATTTAGTGTTTCTGACGTTTTATGTTAGTCGGTTAACGCACTTTTAGTGATTTTCAACATAACCTTTGTATGGGAGGTGGGCGTGGTTATTATCCGATTTCTTCCATTTTTGAACTGTATATGGAAATGTCTAAAGGAAACGACTCTATACAGTTTGGTTGACATAGCTATAGTAGTTTTCGAGATATGTACAAAAAAGTTAGTAGGGGGCGGGGCCACTCCCACTTTTCCAAAAAATTTACGTCCTAATATGTCCCTCCCTAATGCGATCCTCTGTACCAAATTTAATTTTAATATATTTATTTATGACACTTTATAGGTTTTCGGTTTCCGCCATTTTGTGGGCGTGGCAGTGGGCCGATTTTGCCCATCTTCGAACTTAACCTTCTTATGGAGCCAAGAAATACGTGTACCAAGTTTCATCATGATATCTCAATTTTTACTCAAGTTACAGCTTGCACGGACGGACGGACAGACGGACGGACACTTTGGTATATATAACCCTATATCTGACTCTTTTAGTTTTAGGACTTACAAACAACCGTTATGTGAATAAAACTATAATACTCTTTTTACCAACTTTGTTGCGAGAGTATAAAAATTCCGGTGGTTTCAAACTTCAACATTTGTTGGTATCACATGCTGATAGTCGTTAAAATTGAATTCATTGAGGAAATATATTTATATAAAATCGAAAGTAGGTTTCTTTCTTTTAATTTCCAGCTATTTTATTCAGTTATTATGTACAAATCCATAACGCTCAGGGAGCAAAATCACAAAACTGAATACCCAAATAAAACTAAGTGAGCCTGAGCAGTCTTTCGCCAAATGTCGCTTCATAATTATGTTTAGTATAGTTTAGTATACGCTTGTTTTTCTGAAGTACATAAAGTGCATTTGGCAATTTTTACGATCAGTGAAATTATACAACAAAGAACTTCCATTTAATTTTGTGGGTGGAGTCAATGTGCTGGTGTCGAAATATTCAGAGTGTTGAAAAAACACTTCGGTGATAACTGTTTGACGCTAGCAAGTGTTTCGATAAAACGCGTTGACGACGAACCGTATCTAGGACGGCCATCAACATCAACTGATGACCAACATGTCAATAAAATAAAGAAATTGGTGCTTAAGAATCGTCGTTTAATAGTCAGAGAAATAACTGGCATCGTTGGAAGGATCAGTGAAAACCAGTTTAAAAGATCATTTGGGCCTATGAAAAGTGAAAGCACGATTGGTTCCAAAACCACTTAATATTTCCGAAAAATATCGTCGCGTTAATGTCTGTGAAACAATGCTTTCCGACTACCAAGATGTCATGAAACGTATTATTACTGGCGACGAGTCTTGAGTCTATGCTTATGACCCGGAAGCAGATGAACAATCGGCCGAATATTGTGCCCAACGTGAACCGAGGCCGAAAAAAACCACGGCAAAGCAGATCAATCAAGGTTATGTTATAACAGTTTTCTTTGATTAACAAGGTGTGTTGCACTCCGAATTCCTTCCGACAAGCCAAACGGCCAAAAGCCATATGTGTTATGCGAGTGTGTGAATTTTGGCTATTCAACAAATTTACGAAAGCTCCATGGAAATTGCTTTGAAACAAGTGAAGATATTAAACGTTAATCGCATTGAAGGTTATTCTGGAGATTGACCTTAACAACTGTTTCCAGGATTAGAAAAAACGTTGCCGCAAATGTTTTGGGATCAAGGGAGATGAGATCCATATTTCAAGTTATTGTAAAAAAATCAAATAGCGGTTGTATATCAAAAAGTTCTGGCTATGCATACCAAAAAAAAATGTCAAAATATATGACAAAGTTGTGAGTTACCAGATTGCAAAACTTTGGTTATCTATCTTAAAATTATTACAGACTGAGCTACAACCATTTTAAAAGAATGCTATTACACTCTGCAACAAGAGTATAAAAATTAGTAAATTCAGTTCCTAAATTACAAGCATATGACCACAGCAGCTGCAGCTTACAAAAGCCTTAAGGTGGTATTCTACTCTAGAAATCAAATTAGGGCAGTCTTTGAATTTTATTAAAAAAAAAAAACCAAAAATCTTTTTACTATCCATTTTTTATGGTGTTGTTTTTATTGATATCCAAGAATACAGAAAAAAATTTACAAAAAAATAAACAGGTGTTAAAAAATCTGGTCTGGATCATCCTGGTGACATTGATTCTGACTCTCCAGGTGTTCTGAAACAAAGAAATCAAAACAAATTCTTAATCAGTAAGGAGTCCCTATTTCAGGGATGGCCACTGCCACTGGCCACTGCCTGAAAATAAAAAGAATTTTATGCTTTCCTTTTTTTGTAAATTCCTGATTTTTTTTAAATATTAAAAACAAAGGATTCAGGATTATATAAAGATAAAGGATAAAGGATAAAGGATTATATAAAGACGGTTCACACAAAATTTCAAGTAAATCGGTTATATAGAACTTGAGATAATGCCGGTACCGTGTGGAAAAAAGTAGTTTCGAGAAAAACACGTTTAAAAAGTGAATCTACCTACCTACCGGGCTAGGTACTGCGTCACTAAATTAACTGTAGCTCTTAAAATAATTTTAATTTTTAAAAATCCTTTGGAAGATATGCCCTTAAGGGTCTAAACTTTAAATATATGAAAAAAAAATCGAATTTTTTAAAATTCTAGAGTAAAATACCCCCTTAAGAGTGATTTTTAGACAACAATAACCCCAGTGTACGTTTCCATTTAGTTAGTCGTAGAGTGTGGTTTAACATATAAGTATGCCTCCACAAAAAGTAATGCAACTGTACATAAACGTGAAACGCGGACAGTTTTCATCCTAGGAAATTGTATAGCCGTATACATACATAAATTGGTTGAGAGTAGTATTTCAATTATCTGCATCGTTGTGGAAAAATTTAATGCTGGTCAGGATTTATAATAGTGTCATACACTTCGCCGCATTATCAATATGCGCTAGAAGAAATGAACTTCTTCGCAATAATCTTCATAGTTGCTACGTTCTTCAAATTTATTTAACCAATATTCCGCTTAATTTTTATTTCAAGCGGCGCACGTGCTCTAACAAATTCGCTTACGCACCGTCGTATTACATTGGTTGTAGTTGTTGAGAGAGCGCTCGCTCTTGCCGGAAAATTGAAATTTAATGCACTCGTCATGAAGAGAATTTTAAATGGGAAACTAGATACAGAAGTGGAGCAAGTGCAACTTGGGTAAGTCATGTGGCGCACAAACACACACATACAAATATATAACTGGTGAGTTCGCTTGGAGACACCGAACTAGTTTCTGTGCGGTACAACAGAGGAGAGAAGAAGAAGAGCAGAAGTTGAATTTATACCAGCGTTGCTGTTGTAACAAGAAAGTTGCAAATTGTCTAAAGAAAGTTACGTGCAGCAGACACTACTATGAAGTGGTACACGCACACGCGCCTTCATGTCGACATAGATTTTTTTGAAGAAGCAGCGACAGAAATTTAAGCAGTGCAACAACAATGATGTTTGTAGAATGGTGCAATGATGTCAAAAGCCGACGAGACGCTATGAGTATATTGCGCGACAATAGCTCTCCCTCTAGTTGGAGAAATAGTTGCTGTGCCTTGAAAATATGCACGAAAAGTACTCTGTGCTCCACTACAAGCAATTGCAATGCAAATATGTTGCCAGTGATAGGCAATAACAAAAACAAACTTTATGCCACAAAAATGCAAGTAAAAGACATAGTGGTAACTAAAGCAAGCAAAACCAACTAACTACCTGCGCATGTCCCTATCTTTTGAATTTGGTTGACAATAGTCGCATATTTATGTGGTTGTGTGTGTAGCCAGAACTTCAGCTCCTACTTGCGTGAGATCAGCATGACGTTCATCTATACCAGCTGCATCATTTTTCATAAGTATGTGTGTTTGTTGTTATACGCAAAACTTATGAGTTAAATATGGCAGCGTGTAACCACATATTGCATGTTGCAGCAACATATATATGTATGTATATATTAATAGAAGAGCAGGTGTGTATCTGCGTTTACAGGTGGGCTGCAGTTACCATATAACATATTTACTTGTTTGTTGCACGACAGCTAACAGATTCTTTAGTTGCAAATAAGAAACTATACGAATTTAAACACATGAGTATAACACAATTTGTTAGAGTTAAAGAGTCTAGGGTTTTAGATATATTGAAAATTCTTAGAATGTGAAGAGAGAATAATGAATTCTAACCAAAGGGACACCAATTTGATTATATTTGTGAAGAACGATATTTTAGAGCTTAGACTGACTTAGAAACATGACTGTGTCACTACGGTATCGGTTATATTCCATTTATTTTGACTCAAATTGAAGTTATCAACTTTGACATAGGTTATTGTCTTAGGCATTGGCGTAATCTAATAAAAAATTGTTGAGATCAGATCTATCTATCATATAGCTGGCATACAAACTGAACGATCGCAATCAACAACTTGCATTAAAAAATGTTAATTTGTTGAGATATATTCAGGACATTTAGCATAGATTATTGCCTAGGCCAATAGTGCAATTTCCGCAATAGTTGATCAGACCGAGTCACTATAGAATAGTATATGGCAGCCATAAAAACTAATCTATGAAATTCATGTAAGAAATCTTATGCATTTGTATACTTTTGTCTTATTAAATTCGCTAATCGTTTCGGAGATACAGCCTTGCTTTTTTGCGTGCGAGGCTAACTTTGTGAAAAAAAATATCGGAAAATTTTCCGATTTTGTTTGGAAAACTGGCAAGCAATCCAATTTTTCCTTCGTCAAAGTTCTAAGTTAAGGTTTTAAATAAAGCACTTATGTTTTCATTATACAGGATCCTGTAAAGAGTTATCCTGACAAGGCGGGCGAATATTTTTTTCGAAAGGTTACCGGAAATGGCATTTTAAATATTTGTTTTTCCCAAAATTTCAGAATTTCTTCGTTAAGTGTATGTTTGTAATAATAAAAAATTTAAATAAAAAATTTTATTTTTTGTACTAGAAAAAATTTATGAAAAATGCTGTTCTTAACCCAAGGAAAMACAATAACCTTTAAAGTCGTGCTTTTTAATAATATTTTTTTTTTTTTTTTTTATTTTTATTTTATAAAAGCTTACATAATAATACAATTATTATACAAACTTAAGAAAATACGCAGCACTAGCATCATGGGCTATCGGCCAATAATATTTACTATAGGAATATTTGCAAACATACTGAGCATTCATAAAAGTGCATACAAATTATTTGTTACTCATACGACATGGTGTACTCTATTAACACTGTGTATTTGATGTTTAAATTGCTTGTAACTCTTGCAGGAGAGTTTTTACGGAAATTCTAATGAAAACAAATCAAGTTAAAAAACATTGGTAAACAACCTACTCTTTCATGCAGCGACGGTTAACGATACACTGCACACAATTAACTACAAAATATTTACATCTACAAGCCCAAGCAAGGCATTGATACCTTTTAAATAAATATTTAGCTTGCTTTGTCTTATTTGTACTCGAGCAATAATTTACTTTGAAAGTAAATTAAATAATTTTAACAGATCAAATATTAAGGATATTCAACAACAATGCTTTGTTTAAAAGTTTGAACAGAAGTTTCTAACGTACGAGTGACCGCTAAAATTACAAGTATAATTAGACTCAGCATTGTGCTTACAACAATCTCATCTGATGTCAAACTAGATAGGCATTTACCTTTTAATATGGTTCCTTTCTATGTTAATTTAAATGTTTTCAAGAAAATCGCATTTTTTTACAAGGACATTATTTAAAAAACTTATTTTTAAATTTTTAACTAAACTTTATACAAATTGAAAATTTCTTCAAATAATAATATAATATTAACACGCTTTAGGGTTTATATAGAGCGCCCTAATATGATGAAAGCAAAGTTGAACTTTTTTCAGACAATAACGACAGCGAATACAGAAGAAAGTCTTTCGGCAATATCTCTCGCTCTAAGCCCAAAGAACAGCGACTTATTTCAATGAATTTAAGAAGAGAACGAATCAGAATTTATTTATTTATTAATTTATAGAGACTATTAGAAAATTACGACTTAATTCGGAGTTAGAAAATAATAAAATTACAATTAAACAAATAGATAACTCAGCTCAAAAACAGAATTAAATTTGTTAATGAGGGAAGCACTAGAGTGCGTAAAATTAAGTAGAACTTTTCAGAAATATCTTACATATAAGAACATCCAATAGCTCCATTAATATTATCGAAAATCAAATGAAAGACAGTTGAAAGGCCATCGATTTTCGAGGGATTTAAGGTCTCATAACAAAAAAACGAGATTCGTAAGACGGTATGGGCTTCACAAAATTTAAGGAGCGGAGGGCGGTGAAAATATAAAGAGAACAACTTTTTAATTGGAATGTAATAGGAGCTCCATTCCTTCTACCACCTTTAAGGATAGCGGTAATGAATGTCAATTTCCAGTCTAAGCTCAAGCTAAGAAGCTTGAGAAGATAAACAAAAGCCGAAGTTTGTATAAGTATCAGTTTTAAGAGAAGTCTTGATATCACAATTACGCTTGGCAATATCATTCTGCGAAAGACACAATGTGCCAAATTTACATAAGAAAAATTAGTAGTAGTTCCAAGCTCACCATGCACACAAATTGATTCGAAGAATTCAGCAAACCTTTAGTAGAGTATTTTTGATTTAAAAAATTTTCAGCTTATTTTTCAATAACATTTATTGAAATTATGAAATAAAAAACTTGCGTTTTTGAATTGTCTAACCCGCTACTTCATTTTTATATACCAAATGTGCTGTCTGCACACTTTTTACCATTCTCATATATTCGCAGCACTAATGCATTCATTTCATATAATTTACAAAACTTTTGCATTTGAAAGTATTGCCTTGGCTTTGAGCTTAGCAATTTGCAATTGTGTGAAATGATCGGCTACTTTCGAACTTAACCCTTCCTTATTTCTTTTTTTTTCTTTTAATGTAATTCCTACTACTTCTTACTTACTTTCTCATCTAGATTCTCATAACAAGAAAACACTCAATCGAAATGAACAAAATTATATAAGAAATTATAAATATTTAACTGCAGTGTGAAAGAAAACTGTGCTTACACGCATATGAGCCAATAACACTGTGCTTTCGAAAAACTTTTTAATCCTGACTGAACAAAAAGTGATTGAAATTTGCAACAAGCTACACGACGTTCAAAGTCACCCGTTACAGTGACAATATCTAGCATAGAGTTTAAATATGCAGTTCCTTGAGCAGCGAGTACTCTCTTGAGCTTCCAAAAACTTCAAATGCTTTCTGACCTGGCATCTTAGCGAATCCAACACAGTTTACTCATTCACTATACTTAGAGGCACACACACATTTGCAAGGATTTCGGCAGCAACACGAAGATGAGAATGTACAAATAAAGAATGCAATAATAATAGTTGTCATAAGTAACGATTCAAAGTGTGTGCATTGCAACAGCCATATATGAATATTTGAGTAGAGACAAAGCAGATTTATGCGGAGCACAGTGCGTATACGTAACTTGCGTGGCTGTGTAAAACTTGGAGGGCGGGCAAATAAAAGTAAAATTAGAATGGGACTGCGGCTGCAGCTAAGTGAAGTAAATGTAAATAAACGCAGCTAACATGCATTGTGTGCGGTATAGAGGATGCAGCGCTAGAAAATTTCATCTGCATTTTAGATGCTGCGGTGTAAAACACACACAATCTCCCTATTAGAGTTGCTTTCCACGAAGCAACACTGAGGAATTGTAATTTGTTTAAGCACATAAGGTACACAAAAGTAGTTTAGGATGCTAACTTTTGTGTGGAAAGTGTATGCATAACAACTTTTTCATATTTACTCGTAATAAATATGTATGTAAGATACATATATACTTATGTTACCAAATTGCAGTTAAATTTTATTGCAGTTGACGCAAGTTACTTGAAAAGAGTTGCACTGCATGCCACATATTATGAGATAAGTATAGGCATGTAAAATGGGATTATAGGGTGGGTGTGTGCTGTGAATGATTCATATACGAAGTAGGTGTAAAGGCAAGCGAATTGCGCAAAAAGTATTAAAAAAAGACTTATTTTAAATTTCTTCCAATCTTAAAACAATATATAAAAATTTAAGAAATTTAAATTTTAAGTTA
>NW_017537267.1:2595231-2627534 GCF_001853355.1 Bactrocera latifrons | reverse complement strand
TTTGCATTTTAGCTTTGCAACCAACAACTTCTGTGCTCACTTTTATATACGTACATACATATATATATGTATATAAATATTACTCCACAATAATATTTCCTATTTATGCAGCTGTGCAACCATTATTTATTTGTTATTTGCGATATTTTCATATTAAATATTTACAATCACATAAACGTTCAGCAGAGAATATAAAAATGCTTTTGCACTACTCCTGCATTACTTGGATTAACAAGGGTGCACTTGCTTACAACAACGCATGGAACACGTGTGATTTTTATTTTAAGCAAAGCAATATGTGATATGGAAAATCAGTTCGATTTATTCCACTTTGCAGCGCATGCGAGCGCATTCCAAATACTTATGTAAAAATTCCGAAAAATATATGAAAATATACAAAATTATATGCTGAAAAATGCCAAAACACTCGCATTTAGTTATCGTACCGACATACTTTGTATACCATACATACATATATGGCTGCTTGTGTTTATTTGAACTGAAAAATCGGGAAAAGTAAGAACTGTAATGTATTTATTTTATTAATGGAAGATATTCAATAGCCTTGTAGAAAAGGAATTAAGCCCCATTTTATTGAGAGTTTGCATGCATTTTTAGACACGCGAATGCCAGGTCGTCAGCACCTCTTTAATACCGGTTTTTGCATAAGCCTTTCACATTATCGATAAAAGTACGGAAATAGGTAAGTTTTTCCAGTAAAAAGGGGAAAGTAATGCTTATAAAGATGGAGTCTTCATAATGCTTGAAAATCGTCAGACACTGTTAAAGAGCTGACTCTCGCAAGTGCTTTGAAGCATGTTCTGAGCAGCTTAACCATCCTATTTGGGTAAGATGATTTTGTAGTCTAGAAATCTGAGAAAATTTAAATTTTTTCACATTTCCAGGCATTAGCCAAAAGCCTCGTTAAGTTCACAATTATAGCCCTTTACTTTTAGTGAAACTCGGACAATTTGGTTTTAACATAAAGCTTTAAACCCGTTTTTCTTGAAACTACCTTTTTTGTATGAATATTCTTTGAGTACCTCTTTATTTTACAAATCAACAAAAAACATTTAAAATTTGTGATATTTTTATATTATATAGTCTTGCAACTGGCAATGATTAAAGCCAGCTAGTACCTTGAGGAACATAAAAACCAAGAGTTGTCAACATCATCAGCCTCATTGTTCGAATACCTTTTTGTTGACAGTTTGGCCAGTCAGAAGGAGTTCGGACTGCACCACATCTGTATAATCAAAAAAGATAGTCATCGTCTGTTTCCGTATCCTAAACATAGATCCAATACCCTCGCCAGTAATAATACGTTTCTTGACATACTTGTAGCCGGAAAGTATTGTCTCACAGATGATCACCCGACGCTGTGTTTTGAAAAGATGTAATTATTTTATAACCATTCGTTTTTTTATTTTCTTAGGCCCAAAGTTACTTTCAAAATTGTGTACACTGATCCAGCGAAGCCAGTAAAAGCTCTTGTTTTATTGGCCATCCGGGACGAATGTCGACAACCCTTGTTGAATTAATTGTACAAATAAAAAACAATCGTTCGCGACTAACAGTTATCACCAAAGATTTTTTCCAACATTTTGAATATTTCAGCCACAGAATTCTTTTCCACACACAAAAATTATTGGAACTTCTTTCATGAATAATTTCACCCGTCGTTAGTATTTTAATGTGACATTTGGCATAGATGTCACTGACAGCATACAAACCTTGAAAAAATATTATTCGGCGAATGCGTTTTTGCACGACTAAAAACTAGTAGTCTTATTTATTTTTTGCCCACAACCTCGCTTAGTTTTAGGTTATATATTATGTTGTCAAATATCTCCCTTTTTTGCTCTTTATTCAATGCTTTATAAAAAGTGATACAGTAATCGGATTTAGTTAAAATATGCGCCGTTTCGTTCGATAACCTGTTTTCATCTAGACGGCAATTTCAGAATACCCCCCTTGTAGAAGAATACCCCTCCCTTATTTGCGAAGAACTTAGACAGCCACTTTTCACAAGCCTCTTTTGAGTTCAACTTTACACCAACAAGGGCGATCGCCATGGACAGGAACAGATGGTAATCACTTGACGCTATGCCAGGGCTATATGGTGGATGCGATAAAACCTCCCATCCGAGCTCCCGTTGTTTCTAACGAGTCATCAACGAAGTGTGTGGTCTGTCTTGGTGGAACACTACACCCTTCCAGTTGGCCAATTCTGGAGGTTTCTGGTCTATCGCTGATGGTAGATGGTAGATTTAAGCGTTTGGTCATATAGGAGCAGCTCATAGTGAATGATTACCTTCCTATCCCACCAAATACACAGCCTTCCTGGCTGTCAATCCCGGCTTGACCACTGTCTGGGACGATTCACCGGCCTTCGACCACGACCGTTAGCGCTTGATATTGTGATGCATTTTTCGTCGCCAGTCACCATCCGCTTCACAAATGGATCGAGTTCGTTCCGTTTCAATAGCACATTGCAGGCGTAGATTCGGTCCAGAGGGTTTTTTCGCGTCAAATCTTGCGGCACCCAAACATCAAGCCTTTTTGTGTATCCAGCCTCCTGCAGATGGTTTAAAATGGTTTGGTGACTAACTTCCATCTTCTGGGCGATGTCACGAGATGCCACATGCCGGTCTAACACGATGTTTTCTATGATTTGATCGGTAACCGTCGTCACAGTTCTTCCGCCGGCTGGCTTATCCATGTTGTCGTTGCCATTCAAAAGACAAAAAGGCAGAAGGGAGATTTTTGACAACCTAATATATGTACAACCGTTAAGTGAACAAAAGAATTATACCCTGTAACAATATATTTCAAGAGACTAATACCGATTTTAGTTGAGTTTGAAGTTGTATCTTTATGAAGAACTCGCTCGTCAAAACCAGTACTTTTGCTTTATGGCAAACTCTTTTGTTGAGAATTCTAAAAACTAAAATGGTGTAGTTAGTGGTAAAACTACTTAAATCTACTTCCGCAATAAAATTTAAACTTTTCTAATATTCAAGAAATTAAAAGAAGTGTTCGATTGTGGAATAAATTTATATGTAAATTGATTGTCATAAAACGTAGCTTTAGGGACAACTGCTCTTATTATTGTATGAGTGTAAAACGCGGCTTTAGGGACAACTGCTCTTATTATTGTATGAGTGACCTCCGTTGTTGAATTTTCAACTCTCCAAAGCAATTTCTCATCTCAATAATGAGCCATAAATATATAAAAATATCAAATAGTGTTGGAATGCAAACGTATTATAATTCCTTCATATCCTTCTTGGTCACATAGAATTGCTACACTTCGCTTACTTTCTAAATCACGCTGCATCATTTATTATTATACTGTGTGCATTCTTCTTCGCATTTTTCTATATTTTCAGACTTACTTTAGGTTGTTACAATTCTCTATCTGCTCATACATCGCTCTCACGCTTTAATACCACTCTTGGCGTTGAAAGTCAGTACACTCGCTTGGCCACCTCGAATGCCAACTCTGCTCGTTGTTGTTGTGGCGTTACTATAGTTTATGTGCTGCATCGTCAAGTGCACATTATTGTTGTCCAAAGGAATGTTTTTGCTGGACGCTTAAGTGGCGGGAAATGTCACTGTTGTCAAAGTCGTTAGTTGTGCTGTTTTACGCAGCTGTCACTCGTTGGGCGAGCGCCACTTATCATACTTTTGAGTATGTGTGTGTGTGTGTTGGCCGGTGGCGATGTTTATGTTGTCTCCCTGTGCTGATTTGTAAAATATGCATGTAGAATATGAAAGAAAAAATGTCCAGCGTGCATAAACTCACTTGACATGGAGTTGCTCTCATATTTTTTCGTTCACGATTACTTGACGGAATTGCCGCTATTGTCGCACAGTGTAGTATATAAACCGTACCCTACTTTGCATTTATGTATATGTGTGCGGGGAATATGCTAAAAGCTTGCATGCAAGCCGGGCATATTCCCTCATCCTTAAGGGTATTGTTTATGCAAGCGACTTTGGTAGTTAAAATCCTTTCATATATAAATTAGGGTGCCCGTTATTTACCAAGTTGGTTGTAGTTCTTCAGAACCAAGTTATATATGTATACATGGAAAAACAAAATGATTTAGAGACGGTTTAAATTAAAAATTGAGATCTTCTTTAGGTAGGATAATTTTTTAAGGCATAAGCTGAAACCTCAGCAGACCAACGGATACCCTAATATACGAACCTATATCTGCATAAATCCACCATATTGCCACTATAATAAAAAAATAAAAAAATAAAAACAGAAAAACAGTTGGTTTGTGAGTACACTCAATATGAAAAAAATAGACGAAAACTCTGTTGCAAAATACAGATTTGGGATGGCGAAACTAAAGCTGGAATAAGTGCACAGAGAATTTAAAATTACTGCGATTTAGATGCCAATCTTCAAATTTTGTACAGCTAAAATATCGAATTTTTCCAAACTTGGTACTGCTCAATATGTCACTATATATATGGAACAGAAATTCCTTGAAGAGTTAATGGCTATGAATTAGCTTAGAAAACTATTAAGATTACGAAGATTATGATCGATACTATTTTCAATAATCATTTTTTAATTTTTAATTTCGTAGAGGCATAAATCAAAAAGGAAAGATCCTTTATTAGAATGCTTTAAAGTCTTGTTCATAGCTGTCCATTTTGAGCACTGAATTTTGAACAGAAAATTCCTCGAAACACAGTAATATTTCCTGAAGTTGCATAGATAGGATAACACACTTTGTTATTCAGTATAATCTTTTGAACATTAATAAACTTGTTCCAGCGTTCCTTCAATCTGTGGATCCCTACCTGAAGTGAGAATCCGGAAGGTCTGCAAAATACACTTCAACAGCCGGATATGCCCTCTTCATTGGATAAAAAAACGCTTGCCACGCATTCATTTTTTTAGTTTTGGAAACAAATGAAAGTCGCTTGAGGCCAAATCCGGTGAATACGGTGGATGCTCCAACAATTTGAAGTTTAATTCATGGATTTTACACGTTGTCAAAATGCTCTTGGGGCATTGTCCTAATGAAAAACGATTCTCTTTTTCTGCAAACCGGGTCTTTTTTCACAATTTTTTTTTTTTCAACTAGTCCAAAGGAGTCCACAAAAAAATTTCCTCTCGCACCAAAAAACTGATGAAATAACCTTTTGGCCGATTTCCGTAAACGAACTCGTTTCGAAGCCGAACAACCAAGTTCACATCACTCTTTAGCCTCTTGTTTTGATTTAGCATCATAGTGATAGACACAAGTCTCATCCATAGTGATGAATCGCCGCACCAAATTCACTTTATTCTTTTTAAAATGCTCCAAATGTTATTGAGAAAGTGGTCTTCGAATGTGTTTTTCTTCATTGTTACGAATATGGCAACTATTGTGCACACAGTTTCTAAAACCCAAAATTTCACTTAAACTATGACTCGTATAAWTAATTAATGAAGAAAAAGAAATGAAACTATCGCACACTCAAGTAGAATGTATAGACAGTTGTTTTGTCTTAATATTTGTTGAAACTTTTTGTTTAAATATAAAACCTTAAACCGATTTAATACTAAACAAGTTAAGTTGGCCTTTATGATAATACGTTGCTCTTTACAAGGGTGATAAATTTCTTCTTTTCGGGTGCGTGTGATTACAGGATAGTAACAAGGCAACAGCTAATAGATTTGGATTTGCCCAAAGGTTGAGTTGAGTACCGGGAACACCGATTTCTTGTTCAATGGTACACCCTTTATCGATTTAAGAATTTTTGCCTGAGACCTCGGCAATTTGTCAGTGTTGGTTGCCCAGTTTGTACTCCACAGTTGAATAATGGATATACGTAATCGGCTTTATTACCCTATGGTAAAGTAGAACTTTGCTGTCAAAATAAAGTTAAAAAGTATTGTTTAAAAGCCAGTTTAACGCCTCGTCAGACGGAACTCTGCAGTACTCATCTTTCTCATCAAGTAAGAAAGAGTGGTTTTGTATCTCAAAAAAGATGAATCGACAATTATTTTACAACTGACAATTAGAGAAAATCGAAAAGACTTTCTTCAAACATTAAGTCAGACAAAAAAATGAGAAAATGCGAGTTCGAATCAAGAACAATCATGCGCGATGTAAATTTTTGTAAATGAAAGCTAGAAACTAGCGTTAAGAGAAGAGCTCAATCCATAAAAAAAAATATATATTTTCAATATCCAAATGTTATTACAACGCACTGATGGTTGGAGTAGACCAAGGCGATCAGCTGCGAAATGTCTATGGAATAGACAGGCATTCTAGAGAATGATAGCATAGATTATTTGGAGGCTTTTGAAATTTGTGTTCATCAATGCGTTGTCATATCCTGCAAACTAATGAAAAACTTTCTCTGCTGGAATATAGACGAAACCTTGCAGGGTTTGTTTGTGCTAACAAACGAAGTTTATAATAATCAAGCAAGAAATCTTGTGTAAAGAGTAAGTGGCAATCGATATCCGATTATGTAATGTAACAGTACATTGCTTAGTGTTTGTTGAAACCCGAGGAAATTGTGAAATGCTGAGCACAAAAATGTTCAGTCCAAACCGTTAAGATTTTACAGACTGTGGTATATTATATTATGGAAAAAGCTCAACTGATTTGCTAAATATCACGGCATCAAAACATAAAAACTTATATATTCTTCAAACCCACAGAATTCCTAAATACCATATCCTCTTTTTTGTACTAAGCCATTTTTTACAGACCCACAAAACATGCTTATACAAAATATTGTACGAAAATTAATTAGAAAAAATATATCTTTTTGAGCTTGATCAACAAAGGGTTAAATTTGCTGCTAGTTATGTTTGAAAGAAAAAGTACTCAAACGATTTGTATAAAATAATAATCGGAAAGTATTACTTTATTCAAAATATAACACGATATAAGTAGTGGAGTTCAACATACATAGCTATAAGAGGAGCAAACCTTCCTTATAAACAAACGATTAAAGGAACTGCAATGGTGCCAAAAGAGAAATATTATATTAGAGGTTAATTGAAATTTCCCTGGCGTACCACAGTAAAGCACACTATTTGGAAAAAGTGTTTTTTTTTTTTTGTCTATATGTATAGTTGCCTTCTAGCATACTAAACTAATTATGCGACCCCCCAACTGGTTCGTCCAATGATCCAAGAACCTTTAATCCACAAGGTAGTCAATAGAAATTATTCCCTTTGCACCCCAAAATGCCAGTCGACGTTGCGTTTTCCCACGCTTTTAAACGGGTTCGTCGTGGAAAGTGCACTCAGACGACTGTCGATTCATTAACATTATCATCATATAATATATATTGATGGAAAAACTCGGGTTTATTACTCTGAAGCATTCCCAAATATTGCTCTGAATCATTAACTCGTCGTTTGTTTTGGTCAATAGTGAGCTCGCTTGGCACCCAATACCCAAATTTTCGTGAATGATATGATTACGCATTCAGTTGATATCTTTGAAGTGTCTGCTGTCTTGAAAACCTTAATTTTACGGTCATCCAAATTATTTTGTGGGCTTTTTTGGAGTTTTCGTAGGTAACAAACTGTTCAGGGCGTTCATTGTCTTCAACGTCCTCGGTGCTCATTTCACCAAGTTCAAACTTAGCAAACTACTTTTCAACAGGTGATTTCCCTGGTGCAGAGTCAAAATACCTTTGATTCATCCAAATCAACTGTACTTTTCCCCCAAAAAGCAACGCTTTATTCACCCACGATATTCCTTTCGAAATTTTTTTTTTTTCAATAACACAAGTTGCTTCACCCAAAATGCTATATCTCATAAACTAATAGTTCGATAGCTGTCAAAGATAGCTGCGCGTATCTTTTAAAATTAGGAACTGACTTAGTCATGGGTTTAATTTTAGTGGCGCCATTTATGTCTGGTCGAGGAATCTTCTCAAAACATTTAAACATTTCAGTCCCAATTCTTCCAATTACTTCACAAGTCTTTATTTTATTTTATTTATTCATATTATGCCCTGAACAGGGTATATTAAGTTTGTCAATAAGTTTGAAACACCCAGAAGGAAGCGTCGGAGATACTATATATAAATGATCAGTATGTTAAGCTGAATGGATTTAGTCATGTCCTTTTGTCTGTCTGTCTGTTCGTCCGTCCGTCTATCTGTATATACACGAACTAGTCCGTCAGTTTTTAAGATATCGTTTCGAAATTTTGCAAACGTCATTTTCTTTTTAAGAAGCTGATCATTTGTTGGAACTGCCCATATCGGATCACTATAGTATATAGCTTCGATACAAACTTAACACATAGTTACTAAAGGAAATGCTCATGTGAAGGGTATTTAGCTTCGGTGCAACCAAAGTTAACTTTTTTTCTTGTTTTTAAAAAAGACTTGTTGAAATTATAATTGTTTATAAAAAAGTCAGACTCAAGAAGTTATTAATATGTTTTTTACTTGCGGAAACAGCTATTATACCATAGTTTGTTCGAATCATAATTTTACTATACTCTAAGGAAGACTAAAAAATTCTAATAGTTCAGAATTCGCAGGAAAGAAAACACAAATCGAATACATCGTCACTAGGGCGATGAACATTAGGCACCATATCCCTCTTATAGGGCATAAAAGGGCACAGAAAGATCCCTAAGTATCTTAAATTTGATCTATGAGCTGCTGAATACTACGGTGGTTCGGTTTGAGAAATATAGTCAGAGGCCGTAGGTTGGACAATAATCCGATCCTGATTTCCTGAAGATATCTTGTGAAATAATAAAGTTTTCCATACAAGAACTTCTTTTTGTTCACTCAGTTTGTATGACAGCCATATACTTAGTAGTCTGATATTATTGATTTCTGCAAATTTCTGATGAAGATAAGGGCATATTCAATATTTAAAATCAACAAGTATAAAGCAGCACATCTCTAAAAACAACTAACGGAAGAAGAAAGATTTCTACAATAACATTCGAATTATTGTGGTAACAACAAGACCTCTTTGATTCTGTGGCAGTCGCTGGACTTTAGAGAAAATTTATGGAAAAATGCCTTCAAGTATCTTACTTACAAAAATTAATAAAATGTTAATAAATAATAACTACTATAACATACAAATTCCTGAAATATGAAAGATTAATTGACCAACTAATGAGACCAGACTGTCAAAAATAGACCTCCAAACTATCCCTTGAATTGATACGGAATCGGTGAAATCGAGAGCTTAAACTCATCGAAGACGATAAATATATAGTTTTTTTTTATACTCTCGCAACAAAGTTGCTAAAGAGACTATTATAGTTTTGTTCACATAACGGTTGTTTGTAAGTCCTAAAACTAAAAGAATCAGATATACATAGGGTTATATATACCAAAATGATCAGGGTGACGAGTAGAGTTGAAATCCGGATGTCTGTCTGTCCGTCCGTCCGTGCAAGCTGTAACTGTAAATTTGGCACAAAGGATCGCACTAGGGAGGGGCATATTTGAACGTAATTTTTTTGGAAAGTGTGCATGGCCCCGGCCCCTACTAACTTTTTTGTACATATCTCTAAAACTACTATAGCTATGTCAACCAAACTGTATAGAGTCGTTTCTTTTAGGCATCTCCATATACAGTTCAAAAATGGAAGAAGGCGGACAATAACCACGCCCACCTCCCATACAAAGGTTATGTTGAAAATCACTAAAAGTGCGTTAACCGACTAACATAAAACGTCAGAAACACTAAATTTTACGKAAGAAATGTCAGAAGGAAGCTGCATCCATGCTTTTTTTAAAAATTGAAAATGGGCGTGGCGTCGCCCACTTATGGACCAAAAACCATATCTCAGGAAGTAATCCACCGATTTCAATGAAATTCGGTATATGATATTTTCTTAACACCCTGAAGACATGTACCAAATATGGGTGAAATCGGTTCACAACCACGTCTGAAATCTCGATTATCACTTTATCATGCGAGAGTATCAAATGTTCGGTGACACCCGAACTTAGCCCTTCCTTACTTGTGTCAGTTGCCTTACATACACGTAAACATGCATAATTAAACAGAAGACCTTAGTTCATAAATCTGTTTGACTTTTAACAACTATACTTGAAGCACAAGCACATTTGCTTTAATTTTAGCTCCTAGCAAAATATTTGCTAAGTTTAAACATATTTGTAAAACTAATCTGATTTCGAAATGATGGATGATCAAGTGCGAACAGCTAAAATGTTTACATTTCTAAAGTCACATGACACCATTTTCCAAAAACAAAAAAACAACAAATATACCAAAAATAACTTCAAAATTTCCGATCATTAAAATAGTCACAAAGGCCTCATTTGCACTTAAACTGTGCCAAATTCCTGTTGAAATGTTGGGGCGTAGAAATTTCTCTATTTAAATGATGCTTAATGCACATTGTGATAATTTCATTTCAAATTGCTCAACCTCATCGAACTCAATTTTCAGCTAACTGGAAGGACACTTTCGAAAGCCACAATTCGACGCTGATATGCTGCATTATACAAATCCCTTAAAAGTACAGTTGTGTCTATGTGTGTGTGTTTGTAATACGAGCGCTGTGACAAGCAGAGACACATAAAGCCACACCGACGATGGTTAGATGGGATAAGTTGTTGATATGCGTGACAGCAGCGCTGTGATGGAGTGAAGAAGAAGCCGAGAAAAAACCAAAAGCCAACGAGGCAAGGAGAACACATAAAACACACTGATTTATCGCAGCAGCATTTCTAAGTAAACGCGCAAATACATATACATATACTATATATTTGTGCGCTTGTGTGTTAGTATGTGGATCTTCGAGTGGTCATGTTGGTGAAGGTGTCATGGCTTTATATCAAAGTGAACAAGCGGCGCTGTGGACTGCGGGAGCTCCTTTCAAATGAAACCTGAGGATGAAATCAAAGTCAAAACGTGACGCTCGTTAAATGGGTGGTGAGGCAATGATACCCGGTATGGAGAACAAAAACGCACACCAACACTAACACACACATATACATATTTGCATGGGATAATAAACAAAAGCAACTATTTGTGCTGCCTAACCAAGCGTCCATGCGGCATCCATTACAAGTAAGGAAGCTGAAACTCAAGTAGCATTGCGGTGTGAGTGTGTGTGGAAAAAATTTTCAGTTTTTCCTGCTGCTTGTGCATTTATCTTTCACTTTCATTGAGTGACTTGTAGTAGTGGAGTGGTGGTGGTATTGTGTGGCATGCAGCATTGTCTCATGTGACAGTTACCGCAATTCAACATTGAAATCACGCAAATGAAATAAAATATGAAAGCGAGTGGAACAAATCAAAAGCGGTTGGCATAAAACAAACAGTAAATAGCGAGCGTTAAGATCTTGCTTTAACTGTTACATTAAATGGAAGAAAAGCAAAACATTAACGAAGTGTAGGAAATAATGAAGAAATGCGTAAAGTATGCGCTTTATTATGTATTTAGTACATTAGTATGTGTTATAAATTGTTTCAATTTGTGTGAAGAACTCATTAACCCAGTTGACAAAAGGGAGAAGAATTTAAAGCATCTGCAGTCTTAGATATTTTGAAAACGAAATCACACAGTTTGTGTCTATATCTATTAAAATTAATTTCAGAAGTATGTAGAGCAAAGCTTAATTTTTTCGGCTCGAAAGAATTTCTCTTAAACTAAAACTTTTAAATTCACTACTGTTCAAATTCGAAGCCCAGAAGGAACCATTGGAGGCCCCAGAAGTTCTATGTGTGTATAAATAAATGAATACCATGAAGAAGTAAGTCGATTTAGACATGTTAATCTGTATATGCGTCTGTCTGTATGAACGCGAACTAATCCTTCATTTTTCCAGATATTGATGTAAACACGTGCACACGTTTTTTTCCCAAGAACTGCTGATATTAGACTAATATAGTATATTGTTGTCATATAAACTGAATGATCGGAATCAAGTGCTTGTATGAAGCATTTTTTCATTTGACGAGATATCTATACGAAATGTTGCGGAGATTATCAACCAAAGATGCTGCAATATCCAAAGAAATTCTTCAGAGCGGACGATTAGCATCTAACTGGCAAACAACCGATCGATTGAACTCAAGTCCTTGGGAAACTATTTTATTTCTCAAGGTACTTTAGGCGAGTATGAAAGTATATATATCTTATAGCCTGGCAACCTCATCATCTACTGAAAGCTGAAACCCAAAAATTTCACCGAGGGAATTGTTTTCGTTTCGATCTTTCCATTAGTACAATGCAAAGGAAATTACGAATATTTGGTTTAAAAACCAAAATCGCTGTTCAAAGTTGAACATGTTCGTTCTACCAAAGTGCGGGGAGGACAATAATATATTTAGTTCTTTTTTATATAATATGTTCTACATATAAGAATATCAAAAAGTCGGTATGGTAATATGGCCTACTTATTTTGATATTTTTTTTTAATAGAAATTTTTATTCTACAATAGAACCTTTTCACACATCATATGAGGTATATTGTGGAGTGTATAAACACATTTTTTCTGAACTTTTTGACAACATCTGTCGGAGAAATGACTGGGTGAATGAGATGCGTTTTTTCACTGGCGGACACGATTTTTCATGTTTGGATCATCTGAAACACAAAACCCAATTTATTTTTAAAAAGTACGTGAATGGTTATCGTCCCGACTAGAATCATGAAAAAATGTTGATAAATAAAAAGGTTTAAAAAAGTGTGTTTATAGTTTGCGGTGAGGCACTCCGAGCGCCCCGAACGTCGAGTGGTATTATTATTTTTGGGCCTTTTTTGAAACCTTCCAATGGTAAAGTGGGTTTCTACATCAATTCGAAGGGAAATAAAGGGTAGGGAACTGAAAATGCAAAAAAATAAAATAAAAAATTTGAAAAAAGATTACCTTACTGACCCCTTAAGAATACGATAAGATTAGGAATTAAAGATACTTATTTGAGTTTATAACAGTCGCAAAAATGACAAAAGATTTCCAATGCGAAAAGGAAAAAATTACTACAGTTTGCAAAACATTATCGAAATATACCAACCGCATTTAAGCATAAAGTAATTTGGACCCATGAATCTAAAATCGTGGTAAGGAGTTAAAAAACGTAAACAGACGTGTTGTAAATCTTCTGATCGCTTAAAATCACAGTGCCTACAATCAACGGAGATGCATGAAGAAGGTTTTCTTATGTCTTGGAGATGTTTCTTAAAATTTGATATACGTTATTTAGCTAAAATCGATGGAATAACGAAGGGTGCTTCATATGTTCACAGTTTTAGCAAAAGTTTGATATTTATTTATTTATTTATTAAATGAAAAATAATAATACAATTATTATCTTAGAGTGTAAGAAGCACTAGCTGCCAGGGCTTACGGCTTAAAAATTTGATAATAAGTGCGGAAAAATGAATTTGGGGACGTTTATGTTTCAACAAGATCATCTCACCTTCAAAGCAATGGCACAACCTCAATTTCAATTGTTTAGATTGGACTACATTAGCCTATACTTGTAGCTGTCGTACAAACTAACCGATGAAATTGGAATAAAGATATAATTATATCTTTCAATGATATAAAAAATACAGCAAATAGTTCATTCTTATTTGAATGTAACAGAAGTTAACCCTTCACTTGCTTTATTTTATATATTTTAAATATTTATTTGATTGTTTTTGTGTTCAACCATGGACTTCAAAGGAAAAGCGTTGACCATTTCAACGAATGACCAACATGCTGCCTCAACATGTAGACAACCGTAACGAAACTGAACATACATTTGGTAGAGAACTTCCAACTCGACATAATTTTATTGTTTCGGTGAATGTTAATATTTATTTATTACACTATAAAAATAAAAAGCTAGCATCTAGATGATTTAAATAATTATAAGGAAAGGAAAATGCCTTTCTACACAGCATCTAATTCACTTTTTTGTCAAAGTCTGAATTTATGATCAAGAGCTAAATGGGTGATCAGTTTAAAAACTATTAAATGCAATAAAAATTATCAGATCCTGAGAATAGCAGCGGCAAGAACGAAAAAAAGAGCTGTAGACAAGAATTGAAGATAATAAAAGCGACAATTAAAATAACTCCGAACAACAGCAGTGGAGAATCCACTGTCTTGACATGTTAAATATCGAACTATTTGAAAGAAATCTGTTAGTAATACTATTATTATATTTCTGCAATGATCAGCATGATTTAAAAAAGCCAAAGGAGAGAGGAGTAGAAACACACCGGATCTTCCCTTTTATTTAAATTTTGGGCTGAAATCCGCTAGAGGTCTGCGGAGCGCTTCGCCCTCAGTAAATATAGGTGTTCCAACGTACATTAAAATCTCTTTTAGCACTACAAAACAATTGCTTACTATATTTGGCTGAAGAATTAAGGGAGAAATGTCAAAAAAGGTAGAAAAATGTAAGACTTCACTTTAGTTGCCACAGCGGCGCAAAAATATCTCATAATATGGTTAACTGGGTAATAAGTTCTTTATGCAATTGCAGCAACAGGGAACACACACACATACAAACAACGTAATAAGGCAGGAAATAAATGAGATTTCAACGCGTGCTTACCTGCACACTCAAACAAACGCAGCCTTCACTGGCGAGCGGCACTTTTGTTGCTTTGCGCGGTTCGCTGGCTATTCATATTTCGAAAGGATTTATTTATGCTCACATTTTATTTTATTTATTTATTTTTTTTTTTTCGGTTTATTCGTAAACAGCAGTATAATGATATTAATACTTCAAAGGCGCTTTATTGTGGTTTAGCTGCACTACACTTTATTACAGGCGCTTAATTTGCCAAGATTGTTGCGCTATTGTGGCGCTCCTCAATTGGTTGCTAAGCAGACGACGGGGAATGTTTTTCTTGCAGCCAGCTGTTAACAAGACTTTTCACTGTTATCCGCACCAAAGTCTGGTACTAAGGGAGGGAGGGGAAAAAAAAGAGAAAAAGTAAGAAGGAAAAGAAGTTATTAATATCCTGATTTTAAAGCGGGCGATCCTCAAAAAAGCTGCAGAAAAATGTGGCAAAACAAAAGCTGACGCTTGTAAACTTAAGTGTGGCAACACTGTTGTTAACATACATACATATATACAAAAACCCTTATGGGATGCGAAGAAATTTCGCTTAATATTAAACGAAGCGCATAAAAAAGTTTATATTACTTTCAACTTGTTGCCACTGTTGTAATTGTTGGCAATGTCGTTATTGTTGTTGTCGGCAGCCACGCTTATGATGTGAAATTTCACGCAATAAAACGCTTGAAGAACTCTCGCCATAATTGTATGCATATCTAAGACATTCTTTTTATCAAAAAAAAAAAAAAAAACAAATTCCCTGCCACCCCTCCTTAAGTATAATGTGTGTTCGTGTGTGCATTTGTCTGTAGCGCGTGCTCGTAATGGTTACAAGGGTTCGCTACAAAATGAAAATTGTGGAATTAGAAACAAATTTTGCAATGGAAAACTCAGTTGGCAGCAGTAAGTTGGATATCCGCACAAAAATATGTATTATCTATGATAAGCGCGCGCTTTTGATGCGCATAAATTTCTTTGTATTTTTGCATTTTATTTTGCTTGGACCGTTGGGTATCACATTTTTCCCTTAGGCATTAAAATCATTTGTAAAACAATAATATCGTAATTCTTAGTTATGCTTAACAATTTATAAGGGTCAGAATTCGGTTGGCGCTGCATTAGGCTTTTTTTTTTTTAATTTTTTTTTTTTTTTTTTGTAATTTTCAAGTGAAACTCTAATAAAAATAATTTGCAATTTAACATCAGCCAAGCTGTTCTGTGAGGCGTGAGAAGTGGCTTTAGGTAAAAAATTGCTTTCATGAAGATTACAAATGGAAGCGGATCAATGGTTATTGTACTTAAAAGCTAATTTCGTAAGTAATGCAGCAGCATAATATAAGAATTAATACAATGAAAGGAGCTATGGATAAATGCATAATGCTTAATCTATTGACTGCTTATAACAATTTTGCTTTAAAAATAAAAATATATATGCTTAGATTGGAGCAAAGGTAATTTGAAATTAATTAAACCTGAAATTAAAAGGTTTGCATAGTCCTGGCAAAATTAGGTATAAACAGGAGTGCCAATTGCTGAATGAACAAACTAGACTTATTTTGTAGAAAATAGTGCTGAATAATGTTACCGAAGCCTAAACCTAACCAAGAAAAGAAAGTCACGACGGAAATGCCAACAAACACGCTCACTTTTTGACAACACCAACCTCAGAAGAGCAATTAAAACCAGAAAGCAACATAAGGAGAATGAGTCAATAAATACAAAATACTTATCTCAAATTACAGCTAAGCTGATTACTTGTTCTGGAAAAGTACGAAATATCTTTAACCTTTAACATGCGATGTTTTGTCAGTAAAAATTTTGCAGTTGCACATGGACTAGAAAGGTTGTGATAAAGAAAAGGCATTCTCAACCAGATCATGCAAGAATGCCAGCAATTACCATTCGTGAACTCAAAAATGAAATCAAAAGTATCAAAGTTAAGAAATACATACATATAGATCAAATCCACTCCTCTTACACAAATTTCATACTTTTTGAAAAATTATTAAAAACAACAGCAAAGCTTATATCTCATCATGAATGAATCGTTAGAGGAGGGAATAGTGTGCAGAGCGATGTATCTTGACATTGAGTGGCACGATGGCCTTCAAACGCGTATATAAATGTGACTGCTGACACATGTTGCTAAACTATTGCTTTTTGAAGGGACAAAATTACAGCTGAAGCAAAAACTTGGCTTGATAACGAGTTGCCGGGTACTGCACCAGAAAAGTCAACCTATGCTTATTGGTATGCTGGCGAAATGAGCGCCGAAGGCGGTAAAACAGTGGACGCCCAAAAGTGGTTGTAGTTATATTACCTCGAGATGCTTTCGTGTAAAAAAAGGAACGAATTCTTCAAAAAAACAAAAAAAAGCTCGAAACACTGCTGAAAAAGGTGCGCAACATCTGCAACATTCAATCAACTCTCTAGTCACTTGGACGAAGAAATGGCGAATAAACCGAACGGCGGCAAATCAATTCATGTTAATTTTATGCACAGAAGTATCAGTTAGCAACCTATAAGTATTTTTGGTGTACTTATGTGCACCATATACAAATACAGTCAAATATCAAGGCATTACGCTCGATGCTAAATAATGATGGCAACAGCCCATAGAGATGAAAAATATTTAACTTAACCTTAAATTGACAAAAACGGAATATCTAACTCAATGAAGGGCAAACGTTTCAAACTAATTATCCCAATATTCTGGCAATATGGTCATAAATTGTGCAACAATGGGTTCCGCGAAAGATAGAAGCATAACTATTTTTCAACATTACCAAAATAAGGTCCTTAGAGGCATTGTTAAGGCCCTCTGGTAATACCCTTCCCCGGTTTCTTATACATATGTATATCAAACTCTTGAAAAGAAACCGACCAAAAATTTGTTTTTTGTTAGTTCTTTCTAGCCACATTTTTCAATATAAATAAATTGATTTATGGCTACTTAGTAATATAACATTATAACATTGACCGATAAATATTAGATACATATTAAATCGACTCAGCGCGTCACGCTCTTAATTTAAGCATATGTAGCGATTAGCATCTCTCCAAATTGTAATAGATCCACTTWTTAACTATTTCTAATATTGTAACTACTTAACTACTTTCATCTGGTAACACTGTATTCAGCAAACTAAAATATTTAATCCCGTTACAATTATGATCACCTCATATTACCTTCTCTAATTCGTCCTATTCCTTTTGATCATCGAACGAGACCACACGTGTTCTTTTGCGCTCAACATAAAACATTTATATTCGTATTAATAATATATTTGTAAGTCGGATTTACTTGTAAGTAAATAAATATAATAAAATTAAGTAGCTGGTTAAATAGAGTTTTATTTATTGACACCTTAACCGCCACATATATCTTTGATAAGGTCTTCGACGAGGGCCGTACTCATACCGAAGGCCAGCAATCCCGCCTTATCCGAAAAAATGTATGTATATAAGTCTATTCTAATTTCTTCTGAAGATATTTGAAAAAACTCTAAACGCCTAGATTAGCGACGCTCCACGGAGACTGCATTTCACTGACTAACTCCAAATACAGAAAGAGCTTTGGAGCATGCAAAATATGCACTGGATGTCTTTCTTGACACAAGCAGATCATTTAACAATATCTCCAATAACGCAATCATTAATAATGTGGAAGCAACCTGAATATAGCCTGCCATCATTGCATGAAAAAAAGCTCCAAGAGGTTTAATGTTTAATCAGGAAGTCGTCTGTGGGGTGTATTGTCACCACTCTTATGATCACGTTTTGTTAATCAGCTTTATAGAAAGCACCCAAACTGATAACTTATGTCAACGATATAATTATATTATATCTTATAATATATATATAAAAAAGTCTTACGGTATTTTCGCTAGTTGGCGCTGAGAGTGCGTAGTTCTAGTTTTATTCGCCTAACTGGTCATGCTATACCTTTTTGGAAAGCTCATTTCACGCGCCAACATGTGTTTGATTGATTGTCGTGTCTTTTAAGTTGTTCATGAGTTATAGCTTCGCAAACATGGAGCAAAATAAATAGAAAATACGGCATATTTTACAGTACTACTACTACAGTACACTACTACTACAAAGGCAAAAATGCATCTCAAGCCGCCAATAAAATTTGTGCAGTTTATGGACCCGATACAGTTTCCATTTCCACCGCACACCGATGGTTTCAACGTTTTCGTTCGTTCTGGTGTAGAGGTGGTCGAAGATGCGCCACGCTCCGGAAGGCCTGTYGWCGAAAATTGCGATAAAATCGCTGAAYTGGTCGAAAGAGACCGGCATAGTAGCAGCCGTAGCATCGGTCAAGAGCTGGGTATGAGTCATCAAAAAAAAGTTTATGAACAATTGAAAATTCAATAAAAATACTGCAAGACTTTTTTGACAACCAATGTAAGTGCCAGGGAAGTTCCTAGACACAATCAGTAACGTGATTGGCCTTCAAAACTTATAAACTGATAAGCGATATCGGCCAACCTACAAGGGGTACAACATCCCGACATGGAAACCCCGAGGCTAAACGGCGTTGAATTAACAACTAAGAAGCATATCATGCAGCTGGGTGTAAACGGAATAGCTGATGAGAAAACCAGATGTGCCATCTCTAATGAAAATTGATAAGAAAACTAAACCTTTGGCATAAAATGTAAAATAATAAAGTTTTAGAAGACTGTAGAGTTAAAAAACAATTCTTAACCCAGCTTAAACTAATCGATTTTCAATAGAACACGCCTAAGTCTGATGAATTAAATGTGAGAATTGCAATCTGAAAGTACAACAAATACTAAAGTTTTAAACAACTCAACCGCATAAATTTATTATTTAAAGTTTGAGCGGATCAAATTGCCAAAATTACAGCTTTGCTGCTGGATAAAACTTCGACATTGCCACAAAAGTAAGACAGAAGAAACAGCAAATCACCATCAACTAAATTTGCCCATCACTCGCACAGATCGCCAACAAATGTGACATTGATTGTCATTATAAAATTCAACGCTGCAAATCTATGCTCGATAAGAGCACACAAGGAAGTCGATAAAGGAAAAATGTCAGACAGTTATAAACGCAGAGAAATAAATCAACACGGCATGTACATACATAAGCATATAATAAAATAACAACAATGAGCCTTAATTCCATCGATACTTGAAGATGGAGAATGAGACGGCAATGAAATCAGAATGCTTAAACTAAATTCGATTTGGCAAGACAGACATACAACAGATTGCTGTAGAGGGGAAGAAAGGAAGGTGGAAGGAGAGGTGGTAGAAAAAAGTAAAAGTGAAATAAAAACTTTCACCATCACCGAAATTGCCTAAAATTTTGACACAGATAAATAACAATTCAAGTTGTACGTGTTATGTGACTTGCATAAATTTGCACGATTTATTGTTTTTGTAACAGGAATTGTTTCACGATTTGCGCTGAGTAGTGATTGTTGAAATGTGGATGCACATAAGAGTGGGTCGTTTTTATTTTTATTTTTGTAAAATGGCTTATGTGGAGAATATTTTACGGATCATTCTGAACAAACAAAATACCGCTTTCGAGCCAGCGATTTTTCAGGCGTAGTTTAAAAAATCTAAATAATCGCTTGTGTGGAGGTTACGTGATATAGTATCAAATTTTGAATATCTTAAAAACTGTTCATCAAATCTGTATATCCCTAAAAAAAATAGCCGTAAATATCGTTGGTTCGAAAGACTCTTAGTAAAAGGTGTTCAGAATGATCCGTAGAACATCTTTTGCATACGCGTGTCCCTATACCCAACCGGCTCTAATGCACACATACCCTCAAGGTAAAAATGTTCATACTTTTTTTGTAAATATTTTATCCTGACATTATATTTTGCAAAAAAAAAGTCAATTGCCGGGACGTGTTTTACGAAATTATATTAACTATTAATTTATATTAATTTAAGAGGCGACTATGGAAAGTTGAAGTCTCTAATTTTGGTGTTACTTTATGAAGAAAATATATTTTCAATCGAGTCAGAAATAAGGACTTTCTGTTTCAAACTTCATAAACTCGTTAACAAATTTTCTCTTCACTAAGTATTCATGATTTTTATCAATCGATTTGGGAAGTAGGACTACATTAGCTCCTACTATTTGTAATGATGACGATGATAAGTCGTCTTGTTTATATACATACGTTAAATTTACTGCAATATTAAAACTTAGATAGAAGTAGTAATCACCGTTATGATACCATTTATGTAAATAGAACGAATGTGAAGACAACAGAAAAATATAATTATTTATTTAAAAAAAAACATATCACAATAAAAATCCAAAATTTTGTTATAAACACTGTTGGATTCCAGAAGAGATGCTATAAGCCTTGTTCTGTAAATCAAAGTTCTATATGCTAAGCTAATTAAAAACGTTTGAAAATGCAGATAATTTATTTTGAATTTCAAATAAATCCATTTTAGTAGTTACCTAAGATCCCATTCTAAGCGATTAAATAATACTAAAGTATGAATCATAGACCTTAGTTCTCCTTTCAATGCCATTCAATAAGGTATTTCATATTACACTCTAACTTACTGATGTAAGTCTTTTTTAGTTATAAAATTGTTAGAAAGTTTGATTTTTAATATTATACGAGATGGGTTCCCACCAAGATTGCATATGTGAATTTAAAATACATTTGAATTAACATTATTCTTAATCAATCGAATTTAAATTATCTGTCATTTCAATT
Source organism: Bactrocera latifrons (assembly GCF_001853355.1). NCBI lineage: Eukaryota > Metazoa > Arthropoda > Insecta > Diptera > Tephritidae > Bactrocera > Bactrocera latifrons. The sequence goes on along the minus strand of NW_017537267.1, from coordinate 2,606,252 downwards.
AAATTAATATAATTTAATACTCAATATATATAACTCTCGGTTTTGTCTGGTTTCAGGAGCGCAGCATACTCTTGTAGTAATGAAAGCATGCCCACAATCTTCGCCAAATAACTTCGGATCCTATCGTGCGACTTCTTCAATCTATTGCTGAAGAAAATAAATCGAGCTGCAGAACTGAATGAAGAGGTATCATTTTCTACAAGAGTGTACTACTGCTGGCGTACACCGATGAAATCGATATCATTGGCCATAACAATCGTACCGTTAGTTCAACTTTCTCCAGGTTAGACAAAGAAGCGAAGCAAATAGATATGGTAGTAAAAGTGGGCAAGACGAAATATCTTCTGTCATCAAACTAACAGTCGGGTACACGCGACTTGGCTTCCACGTCGTTATTGATGGCCATAATTTCGAAGTCGTAGATAATTTCGTCTATCTAGGAACCACCAGTAACACCAACAATAACGTCGGTTTCGAAATCCAACTCAGAGTAGTTCCTGTCAACAGATGCTACTTCGGACTGAGTAGACAGTTGAGAAGTAAAGTCGTCTCTCGACGAACAAATACCAAATTCTACAAGTTACTCTTCATTCCCGGCCTGCTATATGGTGCGGAGGCACGGACGATGACAACACTTGATGAGTCGAGTTTTCGAGAGAAAGATTCTGCGAAAGATTTACGGTTCTTTGCGCATTGGTCATATCGCATTCTATGGAACGATTAGCTGTATGAGATATACGACGACATTGACATAGTTCGGCAAATTAAGAGACAGCGGCTACGCAGAGGTAGAATAAAACCACCACTCCGTTGGAAAGACTAGCTTTTTCATTAATCGCCAGTTTTAAGGGCGCTTAACTCAATATTTTTTTTTTTATTATTTCTTTTATTAAAATATAAATTAACGAAAATAAAAAAATGGATAGTAAAAATAAAATATTTTTTCTTTTACCAATTGCTAAGAATCGCTCGAAATTATAGACTCTAGACTAGAATACCACCGTAAGCAAGACCTTGCCATTAGAAACTAAATTAACCAGTTTTGTTTTCCGATACCACTAAATAGTTCTAGCTGAGAAGAAGTGACAAAAGTAGTTTGCACGATTTAAAATTGGTGGTTATGGCTTAGAAAGCAAAGAAAAAGAACAGGAGGAATTTAAGGTAGTTGCAATTAAGCAGACATTTCAAAATTTCAAAAGCAGCCAGATAAACTCACAGGCAGGGAAATTAGGTGCCTTATGAAATTTCAACTTAGAATTACTGCTCGAGAGACTCCTAAGGACTTTGAAACTGGACTGAAAGAAATCGGTTTATATTATGATAACGCTCGGCTTGCAAGACCGGTTAGGAATTATTGGTAAAACAGTAGCTGAGAACCTGCCCCTTCTGATTGTCATTTGTTACATATAATGCAAAACTTCCTAACCGGAATATAGTTTACATCATACCTGGGTATCAAAAAATCTGGCCGATTGAATGATTGAACCCAGCGCAGTTAATTGGAGCATTCTATAAATTGCCACAAAAGTAAAAAAAAAAAACATATTAGCTTCAGATGTGCAATGCATGCATGTTTTTCGTAAAATAATACTGAAATAAAAAAACGTACGAATATTGTTGTGGACCCAATGTACTATTTATTGAACAACCTGTTATTTATAAAACTCAAAATTTTCTATAGACATAATAGTAAAAACATATTTGCAAAATTGTAGTCTTGTATATGAAGTTCCACTCTGTACATATTTTCCCATCTTTCTGTTCTCCTTCTGTTGATGATTTTTAAGTATTCTTAAACGCATTTTAATTTATAGGTTGCAATTGAAACCGTCTTATGCTCCATTTTTTCTCGAGAGCGAGTTCTTTACATAATATTTGTGGGTCAACTCTTTGTTCGGGTGAACAGAAATTGTTGCACGTTGTGCTCGACAAGTGATTTTGTTATTCTCGGTTAAGATTCAATGCACAACTACAACCACAAATACATGGCTGCACCAAATACAATGCCGATTATATGGGCCACATTTACATATCTCTATGGCTTTCAAATATATGCGTTTCGACTTCTCTACACATTTTTCTAATGGTGTTGGATGGCTGCGACGAGTTGCATACAAATGATTTCGACATATTAACAAATGTTAAAAACCATATGCGAACACACTTACCCACACATAAAAAAATGTGAATGTGAGGGAAACATTAAAGCAGCACGCAAACTCATTACATTTGCATTCAACGCATTCTTTCACGCGCTTAATGCGTATGGTGGAGGCAGAAGAATGCAAAATGAAAGGAATGAAAAAAGTTTAGGAGAAGTAAAAAAGCAGAATTTAGTTGAAACATTTTACACTTGCATATTTAATGGCACTAAAGTATATGCACAGGCGCCAACGCGCTAACTTCACTCTAAGACTTGCGAACTTGCACAGCAGCAGCCACGCTTTCACTCATAATATTATCTCAGGTGTAAGGAAAGAAGAAAAATATAAAAGTTAAAATTGTGAAATTAATTCGTAAAGAATCTGCCTGCTCACGAAAACTATTTGCGCCGTAGCTGAGATTCTGAGTAAAGAGTTTTAATAATTAAATAGAATAGTAGCGAAACTAGCAGTTTATATGTGCATGGACATATCTTGTATTATATATATATATATTTAGGCAGACTTATATTTAAGTGGCTGAGTTGCGTTGCTGCTTGGCAAAGAGTCTTAAAACAGCAAAAAGTTCTCCAGTGGCACACAGCGCTGTTTAATTTGGCCAACAAACGCAGACAAATAGCACAGTCTCCATAGAATGCAGACAGACAGGCAGGCCAGTCTTCATAACTTACGAATGCCTTGGCCGGTGACTACTTGCCCACCGCAACGACGCACAGCAATTTCGAATCTACTTTTTGTCTTCGTTTGGCTACTTCAACAAAACTTTTTCCACTTCCTTGTTGCCTCATAGCTGCTAACGGTATGTTTACTCAGTCTCATGCCGAGTAATGCACAGCATATTTTGTTGAAAGCTATGCGTAAACGGAGAATATGCCGACCAGCTGCAAGCAGCATGCTGAATAGTGGATGGAGTGAAAGGAGAGAGAGCAGGAGATGCTGCACTAGTGTGTATGTTTGTAGTTGCAACCAGCGCAAGCAGGCTTGTCTCGCTTGCATTCCCAACTTTGATGCAACTGTGGACTTACACCAAAACAAATACATACATATATTTATACATTCACACACCCACACATTTATGTACTCACAGCAATTATAGCTTGCACATACAGCCACTGCTTTCCCATTCAAGGTCCGACCCGTTTGCCAACAAAACTAAGGCTCTGCCTGCAGCCAACAACGAACTAAGTATTTAAGTATTCTCTGAAAAATTTGAATTTAATTTCAAGTTGCAAATTTTGTTGAGAAAGTACTTGGCCGGCGACTTAGTGAGTGCAGAGGTGATGAAGGCAACTAATTTGCCTGCAATAATGTTGCCACTTAAAGTCACTTGGACTGCTTGTTACCTTCGCTCTGCGACGAGCTCGGATTCGACAAATGTACGTCCGTTCGTTGTCTAGTATATGGCTCGTCCGACGGTGAGTTGTGTGTTGAATTGTGGAAATTGTGATTACGTTTATTTTCTAAAAATCATTTCCATCAACACTTTGTGAAATGAAATTAGTGCTAATTGTAATTGGCGAAGTAATTTAGAGTGGCATAGTTCGTAAACTTTGGCAAGTTGCTTGGACATCATCGACCCATGGTAATTGTATACTTTTCGCGTTTATATATATAACCTAAAAAATGTTTTCGCCTCCACCTTGAGCATTACAAAAAGTTTTATATGAAGAAATAGAGTAGGCTTGATGCTTGGGAACTCGCATAAAATACGGAGCAAAGAGTACCAAAATAATTTTGAATTAATTTCGAGCAACAATCAAATCGATTGAATCACCAGCTTCGCTCCAACTCAAGAATGAATGGATATTCAAAAAATTTCCCTCAAAGAGATTTTTTAAAATTGAAATTAAAAAAAAAATAAATAAATAAAAGTTATATGCGTTTTAGTGTCGTGCCAACTCCGTTGATTTAGTCTTAACCTACTTAAAATTGTAAACGCGTTGAAGCTACTTTTTTCGAGAATTAATAAAATACCGACCTTAATTTTTAAGAGGCTTTTATTTTTATAGTTTTTTCTGGAAGTTTAAGCACACCCGCACCAACACCATTCTAAGCCATACCCGTGCTGATGGCTGAATGATCGGGCGGTAACAGAATAGCTAATCGCGAATGGGCTTTCGGATGCCCGGATCTTAGGTACGAAATGATTTCTCTATGTTTACAGGCTCTGCTGACGACTAACTAATCCTTTCCGGCCTATTCGTGTAACTTGGTAATAGAATACAATCAAACATAAAGGAAACTAATACGTTGACGGCAAACACTCAGGCAACGGTCAATGCAATGACCTATAGCACTCCAGTACCTCTAACGGGGTCCGACGAACACATATTCTTCACCTCCAGTCAGGAGACGATTAAGAGTGCTTCTGATTTTATCAGCCAGAAGCGCACCGTTGAATCCAGCATGAAATATAGCGAATACCAGCCAAACTACTCTTTCTATACACCTCTGAGCATGAATATAAAATAAAGTAGAGAAATAAAGGCCTGTAACAGGTGAGGATAAGCCAGTATTAAAAGCTAGTCTTGATAATAGCAAAATTGCCAAAGATCTGACAGCCGGCATCTCTACCGACTTAGAGAAATTAAAGCGTCAAAGACCTTTAGTGGAAGAGTATAAAAACTTTCTGAAAAGAAAGCAATCAGAAACTCTTATCGAAACCAACAAACAAGTGTACCGCCGAAAATAAATCGCTCAACGAACGAAACGATTGAAAGTCTGCCTTAAAAACTCAAGCAAGAGCAGCGCAGTGCAGCAACAGTAAGGCATTTCAGCAATGTAGCTAGAGGCAACTTGTAGGTCGCTGTCACGGACGCCAACTCCATCTCCACGAGCGGAACATAGGGCAGATGGGTGGAGAGCGAAGTCAGATTGTCGAGTCTAGCTTTAGAGTTCGAACGGCAGGTCCTCACCCGGAATTTAACTTTTCCTAAATCATTAGGGATTACAGGGTCATCAAATGCTCGGATCAGGCTTCCTTGGATTTCTTGACGAGTAGGGTCACTAAAATTAGCGACGCCTTCGAAGGCCTCTAACTGAAGCGATTTTCCAAGGCGACAAAACGGCTGATGAGGGCAACGGGGAAGAGGTCGACGATGACAACCACAAGCTAATTGAAGTGAAGGAGGGAAGAGAAAGTCTTAGTTCAGATAAATCTGACGTACGCAAAAACATCAACAAATCTGACAACCGTCTTAAGCGAGAGAGACATCGGTATCAGCTTAATCCACAAACCCTAAGTGAAAGTCGACGAGACCAAAGAGCTAAACCACTTTCACCCTTAGTAAGATTAACGGAGAAGAATAGAAGAGAGGATATCCTATAAGGGTGTAACGCCAAGTGAGGAAGTCTTGGATCTCACACTATCAACAAAATCAGATAGCTAGGTCATCGATGATTGATCTACACAAATAGTATAATTAGTAGTTTGGAAGAATAAAGAGATAAAAAAGTTACAAAAGATCTTAACCACCTCCTTCAATTAATCTACACCCTTAACCGTCCTCAAAAAGAAGAAGTCAACTCCCTGGTGGAACGATGAGCTTAGAAACCTAAGGCCCCAACCTTCAATGGGATATGTTACCAAAATCTGGCAGTTGTACAAAGATATCTTGAAGAAATACAAAAAAAAAATTTTGGAAATTCAAAGACAGACTCTTGGCAATCTTTCTGCACTTCGATAAAAGACTGCACAGAATTAGATAGACTGAGTAAGATACTGTCTAAGGAACACATCAACTTTAAAAATTACTTTGTGAACTTTTCGTTTTGATTTTGATTTAAAAATTAGTTTTCTAGTTTCTAATTCGGTTCTTTTAATTTTCTATTGAAAAATTTATTTTTAATGCCGAAATCAAATAACTTCGATATAAGGATAACAAACACCTGTCAAGAAAATATCGCTTACCGCTTATATGGAAGACAGATAAATCTTTTTTCCTAGGTTTATACAACTACTGAGGTCGACTGACATAAACAGCTGCTGTAAACACACTTGTTCACAGATCGCGCTGATTTTTGGCATTATAATTAAAAACAGTAGTAAAAACCTAGGAAAAACTTGACCTGTCTTCCATATAAGCGGGAGATTTAGAAGAAAAATTCCTGATACCCGACGGTGTATAAACATATACTTGTATATACATTTCTTTTAAAACAGACCGAAATTTAGAATTTTAATTTTAATGTCAAATCAATTTAAAAATTTGGAAATTTCAATTTTTTAATAAAAAAAGTCCCAGTATTGCACTTTACCCGTTACAATACTGTAAACCTAATAACAAAAACCGAAATAGTGTCAATTTCTTGTATTCAATAATTCAGGTAATAACAATTTCAATCGAATAAGTATTTTTTAGAGATTTCCCCGCGCCTTGATATTCCCAGCCTATTAAAGAACTATTTACGAAAGTTTAAATACGCAAAGTGTCCCAGTTTGACAACATTATCATCAAGAAAGCAATGCCGCACAGTACCTTAATGTTACAGCAACAAAAATAAATAGTTTTTAAAAAAAATTCTATTACTGCGAGCAAAACATCGTAAGACTTTTAATTTAAATTTCGTGCGAACCCCACTCGTCGAAATATATTTTTCCGGGTTGGTATGATTGCCTGATTCTCCGCTAAACGTCAAGTCAAAGTAAGCATTCATCTTTAGTATATGCTTGTCTTTCTGAAGTGCATTAGGCGAGTTTTACGATGATTGAAATTATTCAAAAAAGGAGATGCATTCAATTTCGTATAGATAAACTATTTTCTAGTCTCGTATCGCTCAGAATTTTGAGCAACCCAACTGCTTTTGATTAGTACAAATAATTCAAAGAGGGTCGCGGACGCGTTGACGACGAACCACGTCGAGGACGGCCAGCATCATCAACTGATGATCAACACGAAAACAAAATAAATAAATTGGCCATTAGCAATCAGAGATTTTACTAACATCGTTAGAATATCGGATAGGAAGAAAACCATTTTGAGATCAATTGAGCTTTAGAAGAACGACATAGCTTTTGAAGAATAAATTAAGATTTTTGAAACTATGAACAAATCTTAATATTTTTTGCACACAGTAGCATTGACATCATTACTGAAAATAAATGAAATATTTGAAAAGCCTCTAATTTGACTGATTTGTAATTAAGCTTACATTAGCCATTCTTCATTCAATATTGTATGTATATGCAAAGCATTTAAAGAGAAATAAACAGCAAATATATAATATTATAATACTCAAATACTTTGTAACATAAATATGCGAAAATAAACAGAATTTTAATTTGAAATTTATGCCATACAATTTCATTAACTACAAAATTTCAATTAAATAATAATAAATGTTACTCACATGAATTAAATAATTATTTGAAATTGCATCCTGGTTGTGACACTTACTTTCAATAAGCCGCATGATTTGTTGTTAATATTTCAGCCTAATCCTGCAACAACAAACAAAGTTAATATTAACAAATGGTCAATTCTGTATATATATACAAATGTAGGCCACATATTTGGCAGTATTTAGCAAATAAAAAAGCAACTGTGCTTAAAAAAACATTGTCACTTCTAGTTATTTATATTAACTTTTTGCACTGCGCCGCCAAAATTAGTGCAAACAAATGGTGTTGACATCATTAATTACACTAATAAAGCAGTAATTTGTAATAACAAATTATAATAATTTTACAACACAAAAATGCAAATCCACAGACCGACAAAACAACAAACAAAAAAGCGAGAACCGGATTAGCAACAAATATTTTTCACGTGAAGCACCGCGCACTAGGGACACGTCAACGGCGTTGTTGCATGCAGTGTGGCGCAGCTGTGACACAAATATGCTGGCTTTCCAACTGAAATAATAATAACCGTTATACACGTACAATTTTAATGAGCGCACAACAAATGCACGAAGAAAAAAACGAACTAAATCAAACTAATTATAAAATTGTTACAGACGCCACAAATGTTAGCCGCAAATAATTATACATACGCCAATAGAAACATATGTTGCAAATGCAAACTGTGAAATACATGGCATTGTGGCACAAAAACCGTAACGCACATATTCAATAAATGCGCCATAAATACTGTGAAATATTTGCACGAATGCTGCTCGTGTGTTATTTAAATCCAATATGGTCTATAAAATTAATGCCTGACACGGCGTATACGCAACATTTTATACATTTCTATGCAGGTGTGCGTATTTAAGCGCCACAGTGTTGTGCGCGTGTGTTAAGGCGTCTGGCTTACTGTTTTGCATAATTAAAAGTGTATAATCATGCATAGATTATTAGTATAAATGATAATCATGTGTGGGAAAAGGTAATTTATCGCCAAACTCGTTGGCAATACAAAACAATTGAGTCAAATATTGTGTTTGCTTATAAATATACTCGTATATGTGTTCATTGTTTCTGTGTGCAATGTGTTTATATTAACTCAGAATAAATTAGGTACAACTAATATCCAATTTTTAAATAGTGTTAACTTTATACCAATTATATCATTTACCTAAATGTAATATAAAGAAGAAAGCACTGAAGCTAGAAAACCTTCACAGGTGCATTTTTTATAACGCAAATGGGTAAAAAGATCTTTTACTTGATTTTGATCGGCTATATGCTATAATAGTCCAATCTACTTAATTTTTTCTGACATTTTAACATTGTCTTAAAGAATAATCTTCTCCTAACTTCGTGAATACACATATATCGTAAAATAGAAAAGTTTTCCATGCAAGAAGATGCATTTGAACGGTCGATTGGTATGTCAGCTATATCCTATAGTGGTCTGATATTGGCGGTTCCAGCAAACCAGCAGCGCCTTTGGGGGAAATAGAGGTGAACAACAATTGCGTTCGATATCTCAAAAACTGAGAGACTATTAAAGACAGACGGGCAGACTGACAGAACATAGCTTAATCGTTTGAGCTCATCATGTCGATAATAAGCACGTCCGTTGCCAAATGTAGATAAACCGATTAATTAGGCAACACATTTACTTTCATTTTTCACCATCATTTTCGGCATTAAATTGACTCAATAATTCACCGTATTAAAGTATCTTATACTTATCGTTGGTCTTTGGTGTCCATGTTCCGGCTACGGTCACGAAATGTTTCACCGTCTCCGTAGTTTCTGTTATGTTCTAGTTCTGTTATGTTATGGTAACACTGTATCCATATTTCGACGACGGTTACAACGCAGAAATGTCTTCGTATTGCGCTAAGCTAAAATCAGTCAGACAGATTAACGTAATCTAACTGTATAACATTGGCTTCACTTAAGTTCGATATCTGGTATTCATTTGCATATACATATGGACGTCGTAACACTCTGAATACCTAAACAAGTGGCGACCTCGCAGGATCATTAAGGCAACGGTCACATATGTTTTTAATACTGCACTCCTTTTGTTATAACACACTAGTTACTTCTTAAGTTATAACGAATAAGAAATAAATTTCTTCTACATATATATTCGATATATATAGATTGCATTTTATTACGGGTTTAGTAACCCTTTATCCTAAAGTTTGACATTTTTGATTAACGTATTTTCATATAACTGCTTTTTGTGTTGTTTACCAAAACTTAAGGGGTCCCGGTGGTCTAGAATTTTCAAAAAATCAATTTTTTTTTTTTTTTTTGATAATTCGAAAGGATAGTTCTTTAGGAATATACTGTAACAGTTTTGGAAGGACATTCACATAATTTTAGCTTCTACAGCCGTTATAGCAGGTAGCGCGCGGTTGTTTTAATCATTAGTTTTTTTTTCTTCGATGTAGTCCCAGCGATAGCTGCACTCCTACTGATTAATAATTTATTTGGTTTTTATGTTTCAGATATTGAGAAGAGTCAAAATCAACAACGGCACCGGGAGTCATCTTTTAAGATAGCATTTCTTGGACGCCATTTTTAATATTGTTAGACACTTTTTTTTTTTTTAAATACAATATTTTTTTACTTTTCATTTGTGTATAAATAAACTGTTTATTTTATTATTTTATTATTTTGAATTGATTGCTATTTTTTTAAACCTCAGGAAATCCAGAAAACACCCTTAACTTGAGGGTTCTAGACCACCGGGACCCCTTAATACTCAACATTCCTCGTGCCCAAAAAATGGAGTCAAATCTCGAAAATTTTCGCACCGTTATTTTATAATATTCGAAGTAAATTAACTCAACAATAATTCATCGATAAACTTAATTCAATTTTTAGCAATGAAGTTCCATCAAACGCTGGTGTTTATCGATGGTATAGCGAATCACTCCAAAACGAACTTGTTGAAAGTCGCTTAAAATCAGTCGTTCTTCTGTAAGCTATTTATGCTGTGCGCCAACTGATACTGGGAATTTGAAGCGAAAATGATAGCGTTGCGGATCGCTGCAGCTTCTGCTGTGTAAATGGAGGCGTAGCTTGGCAGGATTCCAACTTTAATTGTTGCTCCTTTGTCGTCGACAACTGCGAATGATGTACTTGTCTCGGTTTTGGATCCGTCCGTGAAGATTAGATTCCATTCAGGGAGAAGAGAAGTTGTAGACTCAGCAAAGAGTTGTTGATAAATGGCGGGGTTGGTGTGACTTTTGTTGAATTTCTCCAAGCTTAAAGTGAACGMTATATGTTTTATCTGCCAGGTAGGAAATACTTCTCTCTGCCGTAGTGATGGCATGGTGATTCCAAGTTATGGAACGGAATATAAACGGGTCTGGCAATGTGTTGTTGACTTTACAGACGAATCTTCGRTTTGTGAGGAATGACTGAATGAGTCTTAGAATATGGCACCCAATGCCCCATTTTTCGAGTTGCCGTAGTACAACGTGGACTCCAACCCGATCGAAGGCCTTTTC
>NW_017537267.1:2570054-2593756 GCF_001853355.1 Bactrocera latifrons | reverse complement strand
GTGTGGTATGGACTTCTTAATTAAAATGGCGATGCCTTGCTTGCTAGTTAGATTTTGAGGCAAGTTGTAAAAGTAACTTTGGTATTGATTAGGTGCCGCCGCAGACTTGCCCGCAGCAAGGTTAGTTTCCTGAAGGGAAATAAAACTTGGAGCGTATTCTTTAATTAGTTCTAATAATTCTAATCATTTATATATGTACAACCATTTATCTCTCTCGCTCAGTTTTAAGTGATACACACAACCGTTAGATGAACAAAAGTATTATAATCTGTATAAATATTCTACGACAGTATAAAAATTTCTTTATGAAGGGTATCTTATAGTGAACATACCGTTGTCGACATATTCATTTGTTATGTCCACCAGCCAAATTTAAATTCAGATTTTTTCGATTAATATGACGAATTGCAAACAAATGAAGTGCGCTTTTAGTTAAAATTTATCAAATTTTTAAAATTTCGATTCTCTGAATACAAATTTTCAACAAAGACGTATTAAGTAAATTTGATTTATTATTTAAACCCTTTAAGAACTTAGCTTCTATAATGCTGTAAAATGTCCATAACTCCCAACAGTAAATTTGGCAGCAACATACAAACACGATGCAATTTCATTGTCATTGCATGGCTGAATAACTGTAAAAATGCTTATGCCGTTGCATGACATAAAAACCGTTAATGCGCAGGAAATACTTAATATCCGTTTATAATAATTTTTGTCAAACTTTGCTCATATCTCGTACGGAAGATAAATAAAATATGAAAATCATGTGCGTGCAAATATTTACACCTAAAATGCAAAATATGTGCAGGTGCATTTATGTGAGCTCATAAAAATACATGTAAGTATGTATGCAGATATTTGTGCACACTGTTACTGGTAAAAGTAGCGGGTACTTATACAAACAGTAAAGTGAAATATGAAATTATTATTACTGAACCACAAAACCCTTTCATGTAAATTAAATTACAAGCATCAGCTTCGTGGCAATGACGAAAGCGAACACCAGGCGAAGAGCAGAAGACAGGAGGAGACAGGAGTAACAACTCTACACGCACGCACATGCAGGAAACTGCAAACGAATGCATAAACAGGTGAGTAACGATGATAACGGCTGCACCGTTACCGTATTTAGCTTAATTTGCCGAATGATATTTTTATTATGACCCATAAAGCCAAGAAAACGCTCATATCCTCGAATTTATATGTGTGTGGAAGTCTAACAAGATTATATACCCTCACACACACACACTCCCATATAATATATGAACGGCTTCCTAATTTTGCTAGTACATTACAGCATCTTCAAAGCGATTTTGCGCCCATACTGTATTACAATTAGTATTATTTACGCCCGCATAGTTCGGTTAGCAGCAACGCGGCCGACATTCGTCGTCTTTGCAAATTTGTATTGGTTACTAAGCGTTTTGTTAATTTATGGGTCCGAACGAATTCTTATTTTCTATGGTTTTACAAAGGACTGCATATGCTAGTCCACGTGCGACCATCGATCAGCCATCTAACCTAACCTCACCCACCCTAAAGTACAAATATCTCTACTTTTTAATCTCATTAGTTTAACCAATGAAGTACTAGAAGTAGTAATGATGATCATTAATTATTTCAAAAAAATATTATATTTTGATTTAAACACTCGTTGCCTAATAATATCCATGGTAAATTCGTTGAATATATTGTGTGCTACAAAACATCTTATTCACTTTAGTTAAGAATAACTTGAAACTACAGCAGATATATGCATTTTTAGCGGAAAATATATTACAAGGCGCTACCATGACACCGCAACAACTAATGTGTTATACTTATATAATATAATATTCAAGTTCTAACAATAACAACCAACACAGAGACGAGAATTATGGGAAAACTCTCTCAACTCATTTGCATTAATTACGACGTGCATATCCACGCGTTATCACGTGTTGATGGGTGCTTGCCGGCAGGTTTATAACGGCATCATATACATATTTACACTGCTTCACCTTTTAATCTGCATAACAGAAGTTACTGTAAAGTTTTCCGCACCAATTTTGTTAATGCTCATATTCATTAGCGTTGTTTTTGTTTGTTTGTGTAGGTACGTACACCTTATTTTGTTATTGTTTTTCGCAGAGTATAAAATATTTTCGAAATGTTGCCATGTGGCAGACGGCTGCAAGAAGCGGAAAGCAAATAACGCACTGGAAATATGAAAGTACTTTGATACACTCATCTACACATGTTTTAGAATGAAGAGGTAAATATCCTCTAAGTCACCTTAAAGATTATTAGATATATATATAGGTATGCTGTCTATTAACACACTAACACTAGTCTTTCGAGGTCAAATGAAAATGTAAGAAAATTTAACACGTAGGTCATTTCTACGACGTCATGCTTCCATGAGTCCAAAGTGATGGCATTGAACGTCTAAATTAATGAATCGATAATTGAGATATATTTAACCGGCTTCTCTATTGATGATTTAAAACAGTTAGAAAAGATTGCAAATTAAGCAATAAAGTTTTTAAAGTTTTTAAAGTTTTAAATTTTTTTTTTTTTTGTTTTTATTTTTTTTTTTTTTTTTTTTTTTTTTTTTTTTTTTTTTTTTTTTTTTTTTTTTTTTTATATTTTTTGTTGGCGACTTTAAGCGCCCACCTTCACAACTAAAAAATTTAATGCAAAAATTCAATCACCGATAAAAACACAATAAACTCAAAGGGAACGAATGCTTATTTTTGAAAATTTCACCTCGCAAATTTTCTCGTCATCAATCTCTAAAAATACATTTAATTCAATTGGAGTAGCTTTCGCTCAAGATTGCTCTCAATATTTAGTTGAAAGAAATTTTTCGGAAAAATTCCTCCGGGAAAAACATCGTTGTCCTTCCACGACCTACGCTCCTATAAATCTTTCCTTACTTACACTCAGATAGACAATAAGATAACATACTGTAAATTGGAATCTGCCCTTTCGCATGCCAAAAATAAAACACCTGGCATCGATCGTATGTCGTGTATCGTGTGTCTGACTCGATTTCCACAAAAAACCGCGCCACAATCTTGGCTACCGAGTTCGAAAAACCCTTTGATCGCGTTGGCGTTCACGCAGTACTGAGCCAAATTACAGGCTGGAGATTTGAACCGAAAGTTTAACTACTTAGTTTTGTTTAACACTAATTTGAAAGATCCGCAGTCAACTAATGATGTATTCAATGATGTACTTACAAAGTTCAAAAACAACAGAGCATCTATCTCAATTTATATATGTAAATCGTTACACTTTTGTAAAAAAAATGTTCGTATSCGGACCTGTTTTTCGACAGCATTTTAATAACTTAGAAATATTGGGATTATACAATATTTTGACAGTAAGTTCACTATAACAGTGTCTTAACTTTAGAAAATTGCGAATCGAGATATTTGCATAAAAGAAAACTAGCTCTTCTGAGGGTCCCAGATCACGTTGGCATTCCTGGGACCGAATATGCTGACAAAGTGACAAAATTCTTTAAGGCCAAATGACCTCAGGAAAATTTTAAGCAGACACATTTATGGAAATAAAGTTGCAGACTGGAAGAAATCCAAACACAAATACTCAAAATTTTACCAACTACGTGTAAAAATATGATATCCCAACAACATTGAACAACGGCAGCAAAAACAAATTTTTACACGTTTAAGGATCGGGCAAACGCAAATTACCCACCAACACCTCTTAACGGCAATCCTACAACATCATGACCGTTCTGCTCCACCATATTATCCATATAACATACATTCAATACCTGTCCAGCATTAGTGAGTATTAGGCAAAAACACCTTAATTCTAGTAAATTCCAAACATTGTTCAATGCACAGTCTTACACAAATATAGCTACTATATATACTTTTCTAAAAGAATGTAACTTTTATAATAAAATATAAAATTGGTACTTTTGTGCTATTGGGTAATCGAAAAGGTACTTTTGTATTTTGTCAATAGATGTCGCTTCAGTCGTATATCTTCAGTGCTACCAAACATATTGTGTCATACCATATTTATCATTTAACCCAAAAAAATTAAATTGAATGCTGAAAAAAGTAACAACTATAAAAAATTAATGAAAATAATTCGTTATATTTTTTAAAAGGGAAAAATGCTACACAAGCCAGAAATGAAATTTGTGAAGTTTATGGAGACGATGGTGTATCAGTTTGTGTAGCACAATAATGGTTCGCTCGCTTCCGTTCTAGTCGATAAGTCTAAGTCGATGAAATTATGGAAAAGATTGGCCAAAACTTTCACATAAGCAGCCATGACATCGTAAGGAACTTAACATTCATCATCAAAAAGTTTTATACCATTTAAAAAAGGCTGGGACAATAAAGAGCTCGATGTTTGGGCACTACATGAATTCTATGAGCTGCTCCTTGTGGCAGTTTTTCGCCGAAAAACCAAAAAAGTTTCACATTGATGGAATAATGTCTCTAGCGAAAAAATGGCAAAAAATGGTCGACCGAAATGGAACATATTCGGATCATTAAAGTTCATTATAAATATAAGAAATTTGTGTTTATTTCTGAAGATTTTACCAAATTATTTATTTTTAAACAAATTAATTTTCTTTTTTTTTTTTTCTTTTTGAGATTGTGAATTTTTTGCCAGAAGGATATTTGTGCTGATTGAACATCAAATGTTTTCATATAAGCACAATCATAATGTTAATGGGCATCTTTTTTCTAAGTATTTTTCAATATTTTTTATATATTAAATAACTGATACAAAAATTTAAAATTTAAAATATTAATTACCCATATATGACGTCGAGCGTCAAATCAAAAGCTTACATATTAGGTTGTCAAAAAAGTCTTACGGTATTTTCGCTAGTTGGCGCTGAGAGTGCGTAGTTCTAGTTTTATTCGCCTATCGGATCATGCTATACCTTTTTGGAAAGCTCATTTCACCCGCTAACACGTGTTAGTCGTTTCTTTTAAGTCGTTCGTGAGTTATAGCGTCGAAAACATGGAGCAAAATAAAGATAAAATACGGCATATTTTATAGTACTAATACGATAAAGGCAAAAATGCATCTCAAGCCGCCAATAAAAGTTGTGCAGTTTATGGACCCAATACAGTTTCTATTTCCACCGCACAACGATGGTTTCAACGTTTTCGTTCTGGTGTAGAGATGGTCGAAGATGCGCCATGCTCCGGAAGGCCTGTCGTCGAAAATTGCGATAAAATCGCTGAATTGGTCGAAACAGACCGGCATAGTATCAGCCGTAGCATCAATCAAGAGCTGGGTATGAGTCATCAAAAAAAAATTTTATTAACAATTGAAAATTCAATAAAAATACCGCAGGACATTTTTGACAACCTATTATTATTTTAATTACTTTCTAGTTTTTAATGTCGAAGTAATATGAAGCATATGAACATATAAAAGAAAAAATACAAAACTAAAATAAGAATTAAAACATAAAACCCGTAATAAAATAAATAAATAAAAAATTAGGAGATGCACGTATGTAAGTACATAAGCATCCTGTAACTCACATTTAATATTGATAAAAGTACATGACTTCTTTGGAGGGTGGTTTTTCATAGGAAAATAAAAATGAATTATCTTGAATATTTAGAGTGTTTTTACTTACATATTGAAGATATAAAAAAAAATTTATTTGAAAAAATTTAACACTTCCTCAAAAAAAAAAATCACGTAGGTGATTTTGGCTTTTGATGTTATCCGAAATCAAATATTCTTGATTATTATTCTTAATATATTCAAATGACATTCTGGTCGGAAGTTCTGAAGTCAAATTTCAAGTGTAAATAACAAAATGGCGGACTTTGAAAGTCTTTTTATTTTAGCGAAGAAAGGGTTGTAAAATAAAAAGTTAGGGGTGAAAAAAATTCTGTTTAGTACCGACGAGAACTATAAGTGTGTATAACAGCCAGTAAAAATTTGAAAGCTGTCGGTTTCGTTGGAAAAAAGTTAGGACCCGGGCCGACCAGAGAAACAATGTTATGAGAAAACGCGTTTAAAGTTCAACAACTCCAAGAGAGAGGACGCCAAGGCGCTCTAGAAAACTCGTTATAACTTCCGAAATATTTCGAATTTCTGTACGAAATTTTCACAGTATATTTTTAGGACATTGTACTTTGGAATTAAGGAAAAAAAATTACCAAAGTTACCAAACTACTACCTTAAGTTCTTAGTCATAACGCTAAATTGTTTATAATTTTTTTTTTTTTTTTAGCTTTAATATGAATTTATTCACAAGAGTTTGTATTTAAGCAATATTCAAGGCTTAATAGCTTAACTTCAAAGTATAGACATAAAATCGTGTCTTTTGAAGAAAAATTTGTTAGATTAGTTACCATCGAGAGTGATACAGTGATTACATAAATTTAAAAATTTTATAAAATAATTTTTAAAGTACTTTTTTGGTACTAACAAATAGGTTTCGTGTGATCATATTTTCACTGCTCCGCTTTCTACTTTATTATAAATCCGGAGAGCAGGTAAAAGTCGGTATTACCTTCTCTAGAAAATTCCTAACTATAAAGTCATAAATTTATCTGCCAAATATTGTATGCTTCCATTTTTTTGATTCTGTTGATCACCTGAAGTCTACTGACTTGACTACCAAGAAAATCTGAGGACTGCAATAGGTTGGTCTTATAAATGATATCTATTTGAATAGTTGTGGATATTGAGTATCGGATACTGACTACTAGTAAGTAAGAAAAATATTTTTTTTAACCCGGAGAAACAAGAATTGTTTCAGAAATGGGTCTTCCGACAGGCTGCATATGTGTTTAAACACACAAGTGTGTCATAAAATTATGAATAGAAATTTACTTTAACTAAGTAAAGTTTTGAAGTAAATTGTTTTGCGTGCGAAAAGTTCGTTCAACGAAATTGTTGAATAACCATATATTTTATGTACTTATGCATGTAAAATCAAAAACTTATGAAAACATATGCATCAGTCTTAAACCTCAATGCGATTGGATTGATTAAACTATATAAAACATCACCATAATCCTCAAGCTTTTTATAGACCTGCAATGGCTTACAAAAATACGTTCATATTCATATATAGTATATATGTATGTCTGATATTTAGTGAGCAGGCATGCACAGAAACATTAATTTTTAACTGTCCGCCCATTAGCCTATCCAAAGTTGATTGCGCTTTACTACGCCGCTTCCTACATCATTGCCATTTTCGTCATTTCTTTTACACATGAGTATTGCCCGATTTCCGTTTGAACAATTTCATGGCGAATTTTGCAACTTCCGGTTCGCTCAAATTAATTTCGGCGACATGAAATGGGTTTGACAATTTTTGCATAAATTATATTTCATGCTTGTACGACTTCAATGCCATCAAAAAACAAGCGGCTTGAGCAACAACAAAACCACACAATCGTTGGTGCTTATGCCAATGCCTGTGTGTGAGTGTGCGTATAATCGCACGAAAACTTTTTGCAATCTATTTGTTTTCAAAAGAAAATCTTTTAGCCGATAAAATGACAGATGTTTGATTATATATTTGTATGTGCATATGTATGTATAATAAATATGTAAGTTAGTATTTATTCTGCTATTTCTGCCTAAGTAAAATCCCTACAATACTTGACAATACCAAAGAAAAAAGATGGCTTGCTTTACACACTTCTAAAAATAAATATATATGTATATTTTGGTATGGATATATGTATGTATACAGCCAACATAATAAAGTTGAAAGTTCCATAAGGAAAAAGTTTGTGCTTTGGAAAATGTAACGAAAGAAAAAGGTGGCTAAGCTTTCTTCTTTTCTACTTTGTTGGATTTATTGTATTGACATATGCGTTTTTCATGGATTGAATTGAGGTTAAGTTGTGGTGTGATATTGGTAACGGTATCGCTGTCTGGTGCGGTGTGAGGTTATAAATCAACTTTGAATTGAATTTAAATTGGGCATATGAGTTGCTCTATTGGCACTTTTTGAAGTTACTGATAACTATGTGAGTGTTATTATATACAAATGTATTTATGTACACTTAGGTGAGAAAGTATTTGTACACTTTCAAGGGAACTGTAAACGGTTGCTGTGATGTTTTTTGTTGCAAGAAGTTTTGTTCAAACAATTTTTTTTTGATATTTTTGTAATATATTTTAAGAATAACGATATTAAAGATATTTGTTTATTTAAAGTATGCCTTCGGTATGGAAACCCCTTTAATTAGTATCGTTTTCGCTTTTTGGATACAATGAAACGTGGAGAGACTCGTCGGAACAACTAACAATATGAACATAATAATGATGTATTCCTTTGAAGGTTAATATGTCAGCATTTTGGTTTCGAAAATAGCTTAGGTTGATTATTAAAATGTGTATGACAATGACCAAAGTATGTTCAACCGAAATGTGAGACCGTCATGTTGACGCTAACAGCTGGCTTGACAGAAAATTCCACACCTTTAAGCTCAAAAAAAAGTCTAGAATTCCTGTTTGTTCGTATAATTTTTCTAGCAACTGTTTTTGGATACAACTTGGCTCAGGACACATTGGAACTCCTAAAAAAATTTACAAAGTTAGATTCGTTAAGAATAATCTATCTTAAAAATAGAATACAAATATGTATATGTATATACATTTCGACATATTGAAATGATTTATGTAGCTACTTATACACATTGGTATAAATATATGTACGCAGATTTATAAATGCGATATTTAAATTTTATGGGCTCAAATCCACCCTCATATGTTTTTGATACAATTTTGAAGCTGTCTTGTAGAGTATCCAAATCAAACGCTTGAGAAGGCGTATCAATTTCAACTTATCCCACTGCCATGAAGCATACCATCTTTCCAGTTGGTAGTTGTTGTGGAATGCAAGTAAGTTACTAAATAATAACGACTTTATTTCAATGGCTTAACTATTTGCAGTTAAATAAATTTGCATAATTTTTGTTTTTTGTGTTTGTGGCATTTATGAAACATTTCATACGATTCACAAATAATGTCCAATATGCTTTTTGCTTTAAAAACGTATTTGGGATCAAACCTTAAATATATAAATATCTGGCAATCTCGAATTATCATTACGGTAATAGGAAATTCGACTCTGATAGAGCTTCGCTGCATCATAGACACTGCGCCGACAAATTTTAAATACAAATACATTCAGGACAAGATCATTGAGCATTTTTCGGACAGTCAACGCGCAGCCGGGACGACTCTGAATGACAGCATTTTACACGATCTATGGGTTAGCAGACTTCCTCCGTATGTACAAGCAGCGATTATTGCTACAAAAGTCGCTATCGTGGAAAAATTAAAGATCGCTGACTCCATTATCGAAACTATTGGGATGCGACACAACAACACACAAGAGGGTCTGGCACTTAATGAAGTTTCGAGCTTGAAACTTGAAATAGCAGAGTTGACTAGGCAGGTGCATAAGCTTTTCAATAACAAAGGTTCAATTTTTCGTTCGCTGTCTCGATCTAGGTCACGTGGACCTCATGCGTATTTAAGCAAATCAAACAAACAAATTCGGTGCGAAATCAACTAAATGCCGAGAGCCGTGCATTTTTGTTTTATTAAAAAAACTTTATTGGGCCGCTCGGCTGCTACGGTTTTACAGTGAGGCAAACAATCTAAAACCTTCAAGACATACCATTTAAAGCATTACAAATCTTTTAACGCGGATTCAACTTATTCCAATATTCTCGCGGAGTACAGCGATATCACACGCTCTCGTCCGCTAAATTCACCAACAAAATCGTCTTTAGAACATCGAATTATTACCACCGGTCAACCCGTCTTCGCACGACGACGCCGGCTTTCATCCGAGAAACTAACCGCCGCTAAAGGTGAATTTGATTCGCTGATGAAACTGGGCATTTGTCGCCCTTCCAGTAGTAACTGGGCAAGTCCATTACATATGGTACGTAAGCCTGATGGCACGTGGAGACCATGTGGGCATTATCGTGGACTAAATGCAGTAACAATTCCTGATCGATATCCGTTGCCATTTTTGCACGATTTCTCTAATATCTTGGCCGGAAAATGCGTCTTTTCTTAAATCGATTTAAAAAAAGCCTTTCACCAAGTACCAATAAACAAAGAAGACATTTGTAAAACGGCGATAACGACTCCTTTCAGATTCTACCAATTTACGTTTGGTTGACGTTTGGTTTGAGGAATGCAGCACAGACATTCCAAAGACTTATTAACGAAGTTTTTCGTGGTTTAAACTTCGTCCTTTATCTTGATGATGCATGTATTGCATCCAGTTCAGAAAAAAAGCATCTAAACCACTTTCGCCAAGTTTTTCAACGACTCGGGGAGAGCAACCTAATTATCAACGTTAGTAAATCGGAATTTGGTGTCTCGGAACTACAACTCCTCGGGCATTCTATCACTAAAGATGGTATTCTGCCACTTCCAGAACGCGTTGAGGCTCTACGTAAATTTAAACAACCAGTTATCGTCAAGGATTTAAAGCGTTTTTTAGCGATGCTTAATTTCTACCGTCGTTTCATACCACACGCACTGAAGACACAAGCCTGTCTTTTTGATATGGTTCGTGGTAACAAGCGAAACTATACTACACCACTCACTTGGTCAGCGGAAGCAGCAGACAGTTTTGCTGTATGTAGGGAACAACTGGTCAATTGTGCATTACTCGCTCACCCATCGCACAACGCGGAATTGTCTTTATGGGTAGATGCATCAGATTTCGCGGCTGGCGTAGTATTAAATCAATTCGTGGATGGTAGTCTACAACCCTTAGAATTTTTCTCACGCAGATTTACTAATGCTGAGAAAAGATACAGCACTTACGACAGGGAGCTGACTGCAGCATACCTAGCATTACGACATTTTCAATACTTGGTCGAAGGTTGCCGTTGTCATATTTACACAGACCATAAGCCGCTGATATACGCATTTCAACAAAAGTTAGATCGAGCTTCTAATCGGCAAATACGTCAACTCGACTTCATAGCTCAGCTCACCACCGACATTCGCCATGTAAGCGGCGAAGATAATGTAACAGCAGACCTGCTGTCACGAATAAACTCATTTTCCGTAGAAACTTTAAACTATGATAACTTGGCTGAAGACCAGTCCAAGGACGAAGAGCTTCAAAATCTTTTAAATGGTAATATAAAACAATCTTTTAACCTACAAAATTTCGCTCTTCCTTGTAGTTTCAAAAGCTTATGCTGTGACACTTCAACTAGCCGTGTTCGACCGTTCATAACCAAGAACTTTAGAGAAATGTTTTTAGGCTCAACTCTTAATCTTTCACACCTAGGTATTAAGGGGACTACACGATTGGTAACTGAGCGATTTGTTTCGCCTGGTGTCCAGCGAGATAGCAGAAATTTTGCTCGCTGCTGGTTGCAGTGTCAGCGAAATAAAACTACACGACACAATCGAAGTTTGTTTCAGCGTCAAAAATATCCAACACTTCGTTTCGCGTACATCCATATCGACTTAGTCGGACCATTTCCACCATCCGAAGGCAACCGCTATTGTCTTACTATCCTGGATAGATTCACACGCTGGCCAGAAGCGTTACCTATACCAGATATAACAGCTCCAACTGTCGCCAAAGCACTACTRAACGGCTGGATTTCACGGYTYGSTGTWCCTGTAACCATCACATCAGACTTAGGACGTCAATTCGAAAGCGCCCTGTTTCAACAATTACTRCAGCTATTGGGTACACGTCATTTTCGAACCACGCCTTACCATCTCCAAGCAAATGGTCTTGCCGAAAGATGGCATCGTACTTTAAAAGCAGCACTTCTATAACACTAATCAGGGGACTTCATATTTACCACTTATTTTATTGGGCTTACGATCCACATACAAAAACTACTTGGAAGCAGCACCTGCCGATCTAGCTTATGGCGAGAACCTGCGACTACCTTCAGAATTTTTAATCGATAGCAAACCAACATACAGCGAAGCTGATATGGTCAAACAACTACGTTCATGTATGCGAGACCTGCGACGAGTTGACACCGCTTGGCACGCCAAATAAAAAGTATTCGTCCACTCCGCGTTAAAAACAGGCCAACAAGTTTTCATTAGAGATGATCTAAAGGATGAAGGATGGGAGATGATCATACAAAGGACCATACAAAATTATTCAACGATTTCCGAAATATTTTTTAGTGGAAGTAAACAACAGCGTTATTAAAATTTCAATAGATCGTTTAAAACCTGCTTTCATCGCCACTACCAGAGTGTCTAGGAGGGGAGTATTGTGGCAACCTCGAATGATCATTACGGCGTTAATCCAATCTTCGGCGCGGCACTCCTAAAATACAACTCTACCTAACTCCTAAAGGCAACGCTATCATATGTTTTTAATCCTTCATTGCTTTTATTATTATATTCATACTAGTTGTTAAGTTATAACGAATAAGAAATAAATTCTTCTGCGATTGGACGTCAAGCATAACGCATCATCTTCTCTTGTTCCTACATATATATTCATTCACAAAATGACAAACGACATATGGATATATAATGAATAATGTATTACATATGTACTTATAATCACAATTAAGCACCTGATCAAGATCTGGTATTTTAAAGAATATACTTTAAAAAGATCTTTATCATTATATAATAATCAATTTGCTTTAGTTTTTGCTCATAATTGTTATCAGTTTTTCGCTTATAACGTTTACCAGATTTTAAGACCCTGAACGTCAATCGATATTACATATTTGAAAGAGATTTCCTAAATGTCAACATATTTCAGTAGATGAACTTCAGAATATCAATCATTTGAAGGCTTTATAAATGCATTTTGGCTGTTGGAAGTGAATGATTACCATCAAATAACCCCGGCAATTAGCTTAACTTTCGCTTTTGCAAGTTTGATTTAATTTAATGTAAGTCATAAACTTTCGTTCAAGGGCAAATCAAATGAAATCTTTTAGTTCATTTTGCTTTACCCTTTCCCTTCTTGCCCTTTTTGGTCTTCTTTTTGAACGGCCCCAAACCACGGCGAACCATAAGCCCACGCCACCAAGCTTGAAGCCGCACTGCACATTCCACACGGTAGATCTGTTGTTCATACAACTGCCGCTCCACTTCCTTTTCCTCCAAATAATCGCGCACAAATTTCTGCCGCTCTGCGTACGTTTCCCGATGACGTTCCCATGACTTTTGCAACTTCAATATTTGACGCTCTTTCGCCTGCGTCTCTGTGCATTTGATCTCCATTACACGCGCGTACTTTAGCTGCCAGGCGGTGATTTTCGCATTTAGCTCCGCAAATTGTTTCACACTAAACTTGTCCACTTGTACAATAATGCACTCTTCACCCACAATACGTCGGCGTAAGTCATCGATTTGTTGTTGCAATGTGCGTTCCTCATTAGCGCCGACAATACTCGCCTGCGTGTAGCGATTCTCCTCCCAGCGTTGCACCAAGCGCAGCTCCAGTTCGTTAAGCAGACGTACGTTACGCAGATTGTGACGTAGTGTAGCAATGCAGTCGTCTTGTTCCACTATGCGCTCCTTCGCCGCTTGCTGCTCCTCTGCTAATTGCATTTTGAGCGCTTTGAATGCTTCTTTGTTGGTGTTTAACAGATCTAACGCCTGCTCAACTTCATTTTTGTCCGGCTTTTGTGCTTCGATTACCCTGTACAACTGGTCGTTTAACCGAACAGCACTTTTATCTCTGTCATCCGCTTTAAAAGCATTACTGATAGAGCCGGACTCGAGTTCTGAAAGCGCGGTACCGTAAATTTTACGCAGTAAACTCAGCTCCTGATCCAGGATTATTTCATTTAACATTTTTTCACTGAGCATATTTTCTGTGCCATCGAGCGTTTTTAGTGTCTCTTTCTTGGAACTGCGTCGTGAGTTCTGCTGATATTTCGGCGTACTTTCTTTTTTGGGCTCACAGCGGCGGGCGTTTATTCTCTGACTACGTTGATAGATTGTTAACTTAGTTATTGCTTCGTTGTAAACCGCAGATAATAGCAACTTCCGCAAAGCCTTTGCTTCTAACGGCGGATGCACATAGTTTTCGAGTTGTGAGATATGCTTCATTGTGAATCGTTTACTGTTATGCCTAAGTGGTTCGCACTAGTAGCTGTTGAATAGCTAAAGATTTCACCCTTATTTAAGGAATGTAAATAAAAATCAGTTTCCAAGGCGATTGTTACTAAGGAATCAATACTGTGTTTGTGGTTTCTCTTTTTATTAGAGAGAAATTATTAACATATAATGTTAATGAAATAATAAATATATCCACAAACATATAAACATATGTAATGTAAATATGTAGATCGGAATACACATATATGTACTTCTTTTGACAGTAGCCGTTTAAAATAATATGGGATAATACATTTTTCTTGCTATTATTCTGCCTAAGAAAAACCCCTCTTAAGTAATCAGCGGTTTCAACCTATTCAAATAGCCGGTATCTGTCAGTTTATGCCAGGCCCAACTATATTAGTCTGAAAGCT
The DNA here is from genome assembly GCF_001853355.1 of Bactrocera latifrons. Classification (NCBI taxonomy): domain Eukaryota; kingdom Metazoa; phylum Arthropoda; class Insecta; order Diptera; family Tephritidae; genus Bactrocera; species Bactrocera latifrons. Next base: position 2,579,264 of record NW_017537267.1, on the reverse strand, counting down.
ACATAAAACTCTGGTTAATAATTATTCTTAAAGAGGCGCTGCTATTAAACTATACTCATTTATTGTAGAGGAATGTCAAAGTAATATATAATATATACCAAGGGTGAATAAAAGCTCTCATAAAAAAGGGAAAAGGTTTCAAGCCAATTGGCATTTCCTCATTCCTCTTAGAAACAATGGAAAGATGAATATTGGGGAACACATATAAGAAGCCAATTAATGTAAAACTTTGTATATTAAAATAATTGCATCTATCGGGCGATGTTGTGAAGGTTGCATGGTTAAAACTTTTTGTACTTATAAATTTCATTAGAAGTATTTGGCTATATATAAACGTTCTGCAAAGTTATGTTGATACAAAGTAATAATTACAGGGCAAATCCTCGGTATCTCCTTTTTGAAAAAGGCCTCTACGAGGAATGACATATTTTAAGAACTAAGAATATAAAACATGCGATCTTAGCCTTTACAAGCTTATAGGTTTACATAGTTTATTTTTTTAAGTAAATTAAATTTTTTTCCAAAAAATTGATATTGAATTATTTGTAAATAAAATTGCAATGGTAAACAAGTACATATTCCTCTATTATATAAAGTTAATATGCCATGGTCTGGAAATAAAATGGTCGGCCGATTTTAAAGATGCAGTTTCAAGAAAAATGGGTTCAAGGTTGTACGTGCTGAAGTTGACTGTCCCAACCGCTTCGACACGATCGCGCATTCAAGGAGGGACAAAATGTTAACACCTAAATTAACTGCTTAGAGTTTTTAAGATCTGCCATAATTTTTTTTTTTTTAGATTTTTTAAAAATTTGTAGATGAAACAGCGGGAATCAATACTATATTAACACACCATAAATGTTTTTTAGAACATTTCGTTTAAATTTTTTGATAGCAAAATGCGGCTCTAAGCTAAGTTTCGTATATTTTCCATTGAATGCAGATCGTATAAATGCACAGAGAAGAAAAGTAACCAAAGACGGGAGGATTCAGAATCCTTTCTTTGCGTATAGTTTCCATTGAAGTGGACACATAAATAGCATATTTTTAAGTACCTGCCGAAGTTGCTGAAATATTGCAATGCTTTCGAAAAATGGTATATAAGGCAACAAAAAATACCAATCTTCTGTTAAAAAAAATATTCCAATAAAGAACAGACCACGTACCTGTACAACCGATAGCAGTCTTGACAAAACCATAGTACGGAGAGCAAATCCGATAATTTTAAGTCAGCGATAGAAATTATAATCGAAATTAATGAAGAAAATGGTGTGGACACGTCAGGATAGTTTGTAGAAACACGATTCAAGGAAGCTCAACTTTTTGGATGAATTAGCAGGCTCCTGTCAAAACGCGCATCAAAATTTGACTGGCATTTTCAAAATCTCTCATAAACAAACTAGCGAAATTTTGAAGGAACGTGCTTCGGAGCGATGAAATCAAGATGTATATGATGGGTTCAGATGGAAAAGCATTAAGCTTAGGTAAACCAAAAAACATTAAGCACGTGGAAGTATCATGGCCCGGGCCGTGATTTCATGGCAATTGTTCGAATAGATGGTGAAATAGACCGGTTGCGGTATTTGGATATACTGAAATATAAAATGGAGACATTTGCATTTGAGTCCGTGTCCATAAACTTCTACATTTTATAATCACTTTTATAAGTTTTTGTACCTTTAGGGGTTTACCCCTTTCAGGTTGTGCTATTTGTGTGTCATTGACTGTATGAATGCATTGTTTCAAATGGGTTGCCAACTGTTTAAAAATTGGAAACCAAATAGATTGACAAAAACACATTTCGATAACAATGTTGCTATCACATGTGAATTAAGTTGAATGAAATATATTTTTCATACCCCAATATTTTAGAAAATAGAGAATTGTAGTCAAGAAGTCTTAAATTTAAATATAATTTTTGGAAATATTTTGATCCTGAAAAGACTATAGCGTGCTGGTGATTAAGTGACTCTCATAGAGAGCCATGAGTACACACATCTGAGCTCATCTGTAAGTTACAAGTAACGAAAAAAAAAAACGGGCGGGATGTGCTCCACAAAACAAGCTTAAATGTTATTTATGTGTTTGTTGGCTGTTAATTTTGACCACAAATCTCAATACAATAAATAAATTACGGTGTAAATTGTGAGTTTAAAACTCAAATTTGTATTGCAAAAAAAAAAAAAAAACGAAATAAACAAATTATTTCGAGCTCGATATAAGTATGAAAGTTAAAGTAAAATTTTTCCTTTGATGTTTAAGACGGTGAAATAAAAATTTCAAAAAGTAATAGTAAAAGTGTTGTTATTTTTTATTGCTTCGAAATATATAAATTTACAATATATATTGAAATATTCAATATATTCATTCTTAGGTATGCACATACATGGTTGTGAACTTTGTAATGGGAATTTTCTCTCAAATATACGCAATTTAATTTTCAATTATTTTACCGTTAGTTAACACTTTTTCCGGGCACTTATTACCCTTTATTAATTTGATTAGCAATTTCCGCTAGTTGAGAAAATTATAAAATTGAAAAGTTGTAAATTTTTTCATGAAAAACAAATCGTTATGAAAAACAGCCCGCAAATCTCCAACACTTTTACTCCTTTAAATTTTTTGGAAATCATACAATATTTTGTGCATTGAAGCCTAACAACGTGTTGATGGAAAAATTTCAATTTCGGTTCACTTTATATTTGGTTACATTTTCTAAAAAAAACTAAAAAGAGAAATTATTTTCATATTTGAAGGGGAAAACGCTTCATTTTAAAATTTTAAACACTTTTCATTAAGCGCACAACACTTTCCGAATTGAGTGGGCGGACTGTGGTTGAGTGTTTGCGGTCGCATATTTTGCATATGTTTTATATGAAACACATCTGCTTCTAGCCACATACATACATACATACAAGCGCGTGTGTGAATTTTTAAAAATTTGTGCACACGTTTTTCCGTTGCATGCGCATTTGCTGCTCATGTTGCATGGAAAACGTTGACACCTTTTGTTTGGCAGAGTGTTGCTGTTCACGCAAATACTAATACATATGTACGTGTTTCAGTGTATAAATACATGCTTGTTGGGCATGTACCGAGCGTAATGTAGTGAAAAATGCGCGAGCATTTTATTTTTACGTGAAAACTGTCAAAGCGTAGTTTTTCAACAGTGGCGCCGACATTGCCAACAACTGCTGCTAAGCAATAGCTGCAACATGCATTGATATGTATAAAAAACGGCGGAATATCTCAAAAAGAAAATGTAATATTAAACAAGAAAAAACGACAACCAAGCTATTATAAACTTAATAGATACATTTTTTATAGCATAAGAGGGTAAAATGAGTAAATTTCGTAAATGAAAAAGTTTTGCATGAAAATACTTGATTATGATCTGATATTCGTCGTTCCTACAAATAAGCAGTTTCCTGATGAGAAAGCACCAGTAGCGAAATTTCAGTGGTGTCTACGCCAATAAGGAAAAATAAGATCTCAAAAACAAAGAGACTACTTTGCATATATTCAGACGGGCTGACCGACAGGCATGGCTACATCGACTGATTTCGTCACGCTGGTCCTCGTATATATACTTTGTAGAGTCTCAAACGTTTTTTTTTTCGCGGCGACCTTAATATACCCTGTTCAGGGTATAAGAATTTATGTAGTTGGTAAAGGAAATAGGTAAGTACGACATACCTCCTCATCCAAACCAACAACACATTCGCGGATAGAATTCATTTTAGTGGCAATGACTCTAAATCAATTTTTTGCAAAAACTACATAGGTATATACTCGTATCTCGTATCGTAGCGTACTTAGGTACTTATGTATTATATTATAGACATGTTTATATGGATGTATGCAAAATAACGTATCATCAAAAAATTCGAAATTAAATATGTTATTGATTATGATTCACTACTATATACTACCACTTATGGACATATGTCCAACATATTCAGCTTTTGCTGATAAACCAGTTTTAACCAATATTTAACTTTTTTTCACTCTTGTCCCATTTCATTTCGTGTTATATTCACAACACTGTAAACTTTCAAAAATGTTGTTATGTTATTTTTCATTTTAGGTGACGATATATTATATATAATATAAAGTAAAGTGAAGAGAATAGAAATTAATTGTTTATAGACACCATAAGGTGTAAGAGCTGCAACTACAATTCTCAATTTACTATATATTGTTAGGGGCACTCCTTCACTTAAAGTCATCCGAAAATACCGACGGGGGAGTTGGGAATACAAATAAAAACATAGCATAAATTAAATTTTTTTTTTTTTTTTTTTTTTTTTTTTTTTTTTTTTTTTTTGTTTTTAGAAAGTGCGCAAATATTTGTGAAGTCAACAATGAAAGAAATGTACTCAATGTACTCAAAGCGAAAGTTGCTATCAGACTAAGAGACTCTTTGAGAGATAATTTTAAAGAATTATAATATATAAATTCATGACATCACAGTGCACAGTATCCTCAKTATGATTATTTGACAACGTACATGAATTGGTTTAAGAAAATCGCAAAAAAAAATATTTTAAAATATATATTAAATTTTATTTAATTTTAATTTAAAATAAAACCAACTAATTTATGTTGCTGCTTTACAAAACAAAAACTCTACGTAATTTTTTGTTTCTATTTATTTTTTGCAAAAAAAAAAATCCCATTTCGCAGCAAAAATATAAATGTTTGCTTTGGGTTAACACAAATGACAACTATAAAAAAATATTCATAAATAATAATAACAGTTTATCAAAAAACATATTTACATGTATTGTTTTTCTTAGCTGGCTTACTGTGTACACTGTGGATGGAATGAAATATGGAAAAACTAAAAGTGGAAATTTAGGTGTCGTGGAGCTGGAAATTTGACAAGAAATTAAAATTAATATTTCCCTTACTCTTTGAATGTTTAAATAATCCACCGATTTCAGCCATTCCAAAAAACTTATAATTAACATCTGCGCTAATAAGAGATATAGCTGAAAGCATTCCGATAGGCTTTACTTATAAATTTAAAACAACATATATAATCCAGCTTTACTATGTATATCTTTTGTGTTTCCTCACTTAATTTGCCAAGAGTGGTTTATGCAATATTATTACACATTACTTATATGACATTCAGTCTATATAGGTCCATACCTGGGGCACAAGAATTTTAGGGCGACAGTTTGTCAAAATTTCTTAACATGTTTTATAAAATTATGAATTATTTTATATTTAGTTGTAGTTGAACAACTACAAAGCGTTTGTTTAGGAAAAATATTAATAAAAAATGGGAATAAATAGAAAAAATATTTTATTGATAATTATAAACTATTTCAATTAGTTATTTTGTACAAATGCATAGAAAGTTAGAAAATTGTTTAGCCTTTGGAGAAAAAACTCCAAGCTGGCCGAGGCAAGCTATAATTTGGAAACAGCAAATGCATAATTAAGGGAATGTGGGAAGTGTCTCGCACATAAAAAGTAATTGTAGCGACATACTACTTAAGTAAAATTAAGTTTATAACATTTTGCTCCTCTTCAGTCATTTGTGCACTGCGCACAAAAAATGAGATCAAAGCCCTAAATTAAAATTATTTGAAATGTGTACATGATAAGTACTAACAACAAGGAAACGGAAAGTTTGTGGTAAGGTTTCTTCACCTAATTTAGAAAGAAATGCTTTCTATTTTAAACAAAACCAACTTATGGATCTGCAGTAAACCAAAATTGACAATATAATATAAAAAAATACTTTATTTTACAAACTAATCACCATTTCGTGAGCAATAACTGAATTGAATTCCTTTTATTTTTCGTTGAAACATTTTCAGCCAGTCAAGATTAGGCCCTTTTGCGTGCATAAAATCAGGCTGCTTACAGAAAATATAAGAAAAATCATACGGAAGGTTTTAAAGTTTAATAAAAATATAAGATGGAGATATTTTGAATTAGAATCTAAGAAATGTCCAGTTTTTCTCAAAGAAAATATCACTTTGTATTTCAACAAGCCCTCAGAAATAATGATGCAGCCAAATACCCTGAAATCAATGGAAGTAATAGGAAGGGTGAAAGTTAGTAAATTCTGATCAATAAAGTAATTTTTCAAAGTGGTGGACGTGAAAGAATGTTGCTTGAATTATCTTAGTAGAACATTAGTAGAACAAGCACGGCGTTTTAGATTTTATCAAGGTTATGACAACGTAGGGAATAGAAATTTTGAAAGATTTTTCTAGGTACTCAAAAAGCACGTAATTGTGAAGATATTGTTACAAATATGCTGACAAACTTAAAGAGTGTAAAAGCAAGTATGTGTAACAATTTAGACTATTCCACAATTATTTAAAAACACTTGCGTATTTAAGAAATTATGTTGAGAAACAGAGAGAGGAGCAGTTTCACTAAGGTCTAAAAGTCAAAGATATGTATTAAGGTTGATGGGATCATCTAATTACGGCAGATAATTCCTGAAAAAACTCTTTCTCTCTGTTTATTGAAATGCATTCTTAATTTTTCAAAACAGAATTTGACATAATAATAATAATAATARATATAGCATTTATTTTCATGTTTTGTAATGTAAAAAAAAGTAAAGATTTTAAAAGAAATAACAGAAAACCTTACAAAATTATTAATAGTGTCAGGATTTCGGAGCACAAATACTATATCCAAAATCGATCCTATATGTAGGGCAACAAAAGCAAAGGCATGCATTTTCTGTAAAATCTTCAATTTTAAGGTTTGCAACACCAATGAAACTTTGACTGGAATTAGTAAAAACCGTAATACCACAAAAGAGTTGGGGTGATCTGAAATTGAATTCCACAAACTATAATTCGAAAGAGTGGAGTTGAAAATGAAATATCTGCCTACGTCTGTTGCTTCAATCGCTGTTCGGGGTTGAAGTGCATGAAATGCCAGCTATAACCGCGTAAGCGCTGTCTGCTTCAGTAAAGAAGTAAAGGAGTTAAAAATCGTAATAAGTGAATATGTTAAACCAATAGGATATGAGTGATTTTTTTAATAAAATAACCGTAATAATTTTCAAAAGTTATACATTTTGTTGTTAAGGCAAAGTAGGCTTGGAAGCAGAGGCGCGGAACTTGACATTTGCCTAAGGGATAAATTGTCTTGGGTCGATTCTGCAGCAAGTAGAAAATTAAACGACAACACAAATGAGTTTCAGAGAAAACTCGTGCCAACTCGTGCCAAACCTTTCATAATCAAGTTGTGGAGAGAGTATTCAGAAAATAAGTTCATAGAACTAGCATTTCTTGTGGCTGTTTAGAACTCACAAATAACATTTTAGATTTATAGCAAGCCTGTGTACATCATATAAAGACGTTTTCTTGCAGTTAGGCGGAATTTTCACTAGTTAAAATTTCATCCCCATTCTCATTATATTTTCCCTTGGGAAACTTACTTTTGCTCGTTTCATTAACTCCTCCGATGATTGCCACCATTTCCAACAATCTTCGCCACTTTCATTCAGCTACGCTGACGCACAAGCTTTCAACGCCGCTTTTGTTTATGATATTCTAATAAGCATAATAGACATACCTAGGGGTAATTTACTATCCCAGAATATTAAGTGGCAAAATCTATATGTATGGCTGCGTGTGCGTGTGTGTGTATGTAGGTATGTTAGTCTCCGTCTCTTTGTTTGCATTACTTCCCCATTTTAATGTGCGGAAAAGTTGATATTAAAGCATTATAACAGCAATAACGCGGCTGATAATATAACCGTAAGCTGCTAAGATGGTTGAGAAAATATTTACCCAAATACACACACATTCAAATGCCTACACACACATGCGTGGGGAGCAGCACAAAGCGAGCGAAGGCATTTAAACTCCCATTCATTTGCAAAACTAAGTTGTTTGCCAATCCAGCAGTGGCAGCGGATGACTGTGTGGCTGTGAGTGTAGGTGTGGCAAGGCGTCACAAGCATACACCAGCGTGTCTGGCGCTGCTTCTTCGGAGTCTTTAACGCTGTTGCTCTGGCGCTTGCTGCTGCTTTCGCCGCTGATTAAATGGCACAACTTTATAACTTTCTGCGGTTGCTCCGGCATATCACACACTTCAACCACGAACAGCAATTGAAGCAACAGACACAGGCAGACATTTCAATGACCTCGCCACAGTTGCCTGCCGCGTCTCTGCACATTAGTGTGGTTATGTTGGGAAATTGGTTGCCATTGAAATTGCCATAAATGAAATGGCATTCATTCGGGCTGATTGTGCGACGATGAATACGACTGAGAAATTAAGTTTATAAATACACGTGCACGCACATATATATGCGTTTATGTAAATACCTATGTAAAAGACGTATGTGTGTGTGAGTGCCAGTGGCTGTGTATAGAGTCAGTCATTCAAAGTTTTTGCCACATTGGTATTTCTCTATTCAGGCGTGTGCCTTGATAATCTAATAGTTTGCTTTAACAGGCACACACACACACACATATATATATATATACATTTTCACACATATGCTTTTGCAAACTATCCCTTCTACAGATAAATGTATATATGCCACACATATTAGGAGCATTCAAATAGTAAAGTTTTGCCAACTTTTATGGTAATGCGCGTGCGTGTTTGTGTATGTGTGTGTGTCGGTCGGTGTGCGACTTCAAAAACATTTACTGGCAAATTGGTAGCTGACAGTTGCCTTGCAGCGCGCGTTGCAAGTTCATTTCATTGCATTCAACTTGCTACGATAATAATATTCTTTGAATGCTGTTTGCTTTTCATTGACATGCGAATTGTAAGAGTTAAGTTTTGAGATATTTCGATACAAACGGGTTTGAAATTCCTACATTTACAAACGTACACACTTAAACACTTACATGCATATATGCATAAATGTTTAGTGAATTTGGGTTTCTGAGCTTCCATGCTCTTAGAATTACTTTATACGACCTAATGAGTGTTTGATGGGAATTTGAGTAACATTTTCTAGAAATTAAGTTTTTGATATTTTCTTTAAACAAGTAGTCGTTATGACTGAAAATCAGTAAGAGGATCGCAGAGACATGCAAAGACATGAATGATACTGAAGCAGCTTTCATGATAGTGGAGTTAATTGGTATAATAATTATGCGTTTATATCGGGTGATTTTTTTGAGGTTAGGATTTTCATGCATTAGTATTTGACAGATCACGTGGGATATCAGACATGGTGTCAAAGAGAAAGATGCTCAGTAT
>NW_017537267.1:2564626-2568569 GCF_001853355.1 Bactrocera latifrons | reverse complement strand
GAGAGGACTTTGCTTCTCAATTGCCTACTCAGTCCGAAGTAGCACCTGTTGGCAAGAGTTATCCTGCGTTGGATTTCTAGGCTGACATTGTTGGTGGCAGATAATAATTATTCTTTGATATAATTCGAGGAGTACGCCTTTATTCTCAAAATTCAACATTTATAAAGCGATCATGCAAAATAAAATACAACTCGTGCAAGAATTGAAGCCGACCGACAATTACCCGCGCCACACATATGATAATTGCGCTAAACATGATTTAGACACCGATCCAGATTTTCACAAAAAAAAAATTGGTTAGTGATAAAGGTCACTATATTTTGTTTGAATGGGTACGTTAATTAGAGTATTTGGAGTGGTAATCATCTCGAGACTATTATTTCTTCAAAATGAAGGCGGCCATAATTTTACAGTCGATGTGGAACTTTATAAAGTTATGTTTAAAGACACTTTTGTGCCTGATGTGGAGAATGTTGATTTGGAAGATCTTTGGTTCCAACAAGACAGTGCTCGTGAGACGGCCAATATCATGCAATTAAGCAGCACAAGACTATTTTTTCTGGTGTTCTGTAAAGTCGGTTGTTTTCACAGCCCGAAAGGATTGACACCTTGGTCGAAAATTGGGCCTATCGGCTGAATGCTGCAATGGTCTCTTCTTTCTAAGTAACTATGCTAAATTCTTGGAAATAACATTAAATTATATGCGTTTGTTTTGAAATCAAATCATGGCCAATGTCACTAGGTACTGGGCTATAATTTGGCTTTTAATAATCTAATTCAGCAAAGACTAGATACAGAAATGTAACGGTTGGTCACTTCCATAGGTCACTGCTGAAGAAAGGCATGGTAACAGGCCAAGCAGATGTTAATCTATGGTTGTTTTCCGGTCTGATTCACATGACACGAAACCTTAACCTATCGAATTGGAATTGGACTGAAACATACACTGACCTAAGGAGGAGTTAGAATTAAGTTAAAAGTAATTTAATGAGCCGACGTTACGAATTTTCCAGAGTAAGGTTCTGCGGAAGGTTATGATGAAATGATGAGCTGTAATAGATATATGACGGCTTTGATATAGTTCATCGAACTAAGAGACAGCTAGCTCATGTCATCCGAATGGATGAAAACACTTCAGCTCTGAAAGTTTTCAACTCAATACCCGCCGGGTTAAGCAGAGGAGAAGTAATACCAGGTGGAGAAGAATCTGGATAAACTTGGAAACTGCAATTGGCGCCACCCTGCAAAGAAAAAATGACTGGCGCGCTGTTGTTAACTGGGCTTTATTAAAAAGAAATTGTATTTGCGTTTAAAAATTATGGCTCACCTGACATATTAATGTATGAACAGAAGACCAGAATTAATATATTTTTACTTCAACAGTGTCTTTTTATACTCTTGCAACATGTTGCTGCATAGTATAATAGTTTTGTTCACCTAACAGTTGACTCACAATTAATCGAGATTAGATATAGACCTATGCATATAATATATAAATGATCGAGACGTGTTCGGAGATGGCCAATAACCGAAAACGTATAAAGCACTTAAATTAAAATACGAACTCTAATTTCGTAGAAAGGATCTCATGGCAAGGGACAACTTCTGAAAAACGGGCGTGTCTTCGCTCTGTAATAAATTTAATGTACAGATCTCCTAAGCCGCTAAAGCTTATGATTAATAAGCTTATAATATATAAATAAGAGAAAAGTTCGACTTTCGCAAATATTATAAAAACTTCTACCGACAGTGCGAAAATGTCTAAAATCGGACTGCGCTTTCTTCCTTTGTTACAAAATTTTAAATTCCAGTTGATTATTTTACTTTCCAGTATACAAATCAAGTTAGTATCAAGTTAAAATATTGCGCGAACAGTCCATTTAAGTTGTGCCACTTATTGACTAAAAAATCGAATCGAAACTGTTCAAGCCCCTAGGTACTGAATATATGAACCCAGAGTTTATATTTGACTTTTTGTAGAAAATATCGGCCCATGTGCGAGATAAATAGTTTAAATTCAGAGAGAGTTCTTTACCGATAGTAGTATGTCTACACGCTACAACTGGCTTGAATCAGGTCAGGACTTTATATAAAGCTTTTCGAACTTCCGGGTCAGTTTATACGAAAAGTATCGGCAAATACATGAGTTATTTATATAAAATTGAGAGTTCGTTGTTTTCTTATAATGGTACGTATTTGTGCTAAGAATGAATAAAATCAGGTGAAAACGCTCCCTTGACCCCATATAACTTACAAGCCATTTGAAAAGTATTACTATTATTTTAATTTTTTCAATCTTTGCAAGTTGGAAGAGTATAAAATGTCCGTTTACACACACACTTAGCGCTTCCTTACTTGTGATATTTTATTTTTATGCCGTGATTAAATCCTTTCGATCTCTTAAAAGTAACAAAAAATTTAATTTTATTTCATCGAGATATTTATTGCGCTTATTTATGGCATCCATATTGATGACATTTTACGCACTGATCGTTACTCAGGTTGTCAATTGACTGCCCGTCAATCGGTTTGGCTTTAATGCTTGAATGGAAAGCTCCTGTACGCCCATACAATATGCAGTCAAACAGAGTATAATAAGTAATGCGATGCATTTTTCATAAGTGAATATGCAACGGCATATATAAGCGCATGATTTGCAGGCACAAATGCAAACTCATACACACATACATACATCTATGCATATGCATATGGATATGGTTATGGTTATGACAGTATGTGTCACTGCAGAGGGCTTCACAGCGTAACAATCAGCAAAAAAGTTTATTACCCGAAACTCGTAAATCCCGACTGCAATCAACTGCGAATGCAGTAAGAAAAACAACAATAGCAATAGTAATAAAAAAGTACTTGTACAATAAAATAGCAGCTCAAAGTAGTTAGGCTGGTAGAGGTAGAGGTATCTACGCATATATGCATGAGCATATGTGTGTGTGTGGTGTGAAAGTGGCACTGCATTGCCTCAACGCGATTTTCAAGGCGATTTAAATATTTATCCACAGACATATGTGTACGTTTATGTAAGCTGTAAGCGCCTGTGGAAGTAAATATGCGAGCATGCCTTGCTTTACTTATGCATATGCAGCGTTTAAGGAATATAAAAAGTCGCACATACCCACGTACATATTCATTTCGATGACTGCGTGCATGTATGTGTGTAAGTGAGCGCTTGCCACACAGAGAAATGCTTTATTACCGCGCAACATACAAATGCTCTCATATGCATAAATAGTGTGCTCCGGTGCGTATGAGTAACCTTCAGCTCAGGGTGTTCGCACACTGGGCGGCCACAGATATTCATGCACACAGACACATAAACATGTTTGTTATGTATGCAGGAATTTATTAAAATACGCTTGTAGGTGCAATATATTTATATTTTTATTTATCCCCGTGGAAAGTTTTCCGTTTCGTTTTGCCATTGAAGCGGAGGCGATAAACCAACTTTAAACTATTAAACGCAACAACAACAACCGCAATTCGAAGCAGTAATAAACAAGTATTTGGCGCAGATGCGGTGCGAATTTCGTGTGCCAGAATACGCTGACTTAAATTGCACTGCAACCAATATGGTTATGCGTAAAAGCCGAACAAAGTTGAAAAAAAATCTGCAAAACTTGATTCACAAATGGTATTTATTTTGACCGTATCCGTGTTTTAATATTTCATGACATTGGCATGATTTTCGAGTAAACATATTTTGATTACTTGTGAAAATAAAATAATTTGAATTCCGGCGTTCTGCATGTAAAGGTGAGAGATCGATTCCTAAAACACAAAAATGTTCGAATTTATTCAGAATATTATAAAACTATTATTATTATTATCATTTTTTGCCCATCTTCGAATTTAACCTCTTATGGAGCCAAGAAATACGTGTACCAAGTTTCATCATGATATCTCAATTTTTACTCAAGTTACAGCT
>NW_017537267.1:2545453-2564516 GCF_001853355.1 Bactrocera latifrons | reverse complement strand
CACTTTGGTATATATAACCCTATATCTGACTCTTTTAGTTTTAGGACTTACAAACAACCGTTATGTGAACAAAACTATAATGCTCTTCTTAGCAATTTTGTTGCGAGAGTATAAAAAACTGAGGAACGATTTCACATATATGCAGATAGACAGACAGCCGAGCCTGGCCAAAACGACTCAGCTCATCACTCTGATCATTTAAGTATGTACTTATTATTTTATTTTAGACCAAACCCCGTTCTATTAATAAAAGTTAGAACTATGAATATTATTACATAAATTTAATAATTTTAAATCACTTTGTCATAAGTCATAAAGCCACAATAGTTTTATTATGAATATCTTAGTTTTGAGAACACTACTCAAGTTAAAGTATAAAAATTAAATAATTGTTTGGTTAAAGACATATGTATGTGCTAATAAGGGAGTGGACCACACTGCGATATGAACCCCGACGGCTGGCAAATGGCATCTAGTTCGCGCACTGCCCTAAACGTTCTACAGTAGAGTGAATAACAAAGGACCCAACGGTCTCACGGAGCATGACACCCATTCTGATGGTACGCGTACAAAAATTACCATACCCTTGAACTTAACGAAAGAGTAAAAAAATTTAATATCACAGTCGATGACATTAGAATTCAAACTCTTTACTCAAACTGTAAGATTTTAAGCAGTCTGTGCTTCTTTGCTTAGCAGTTCTCAATATGTTCCAATTAGTTTCTGCTCAGCTGTTTTCGCAGAAGTTATCTGTCAAAACGTCTGCTAAAAGCGAAGCCGCGTCCTAAGAGCATCAACAGACCATTCCATGCCTTGACGAAAAACTGAAGTGATTTTTTTACAACTACGTTCTGGATATTGTTGCCGATTGAAACCATATTTATTCCGAATTGATCCCGACATGAAAAATATATATCCTGCGTACAATGAGTTCCCGTATAGCCCTAACCACCTGCTGGCAAGCAAAGCAGCAGCAATGAATCAAACTTATCTAACAGCTCTCTCCCTATCTCTCTTAAAATCCGCGATCACCGGAAATTCTATCAAAGCTGTGCGTGAATTCATTACAAATCTGCCGAAATCATCATTGAAATTCATTGAAACCGAATTGAACATCTCAAAAACATCAATTTATCGCATTTTGGCTTTTGGGCTTACGAAAAGTGTGTACATGGTTTGTTCCGCACAAATTGATTGACGACCAAAAATTGCTCAGAGTCTAACATTCGAAGGACATCATTAAACCAATTATTTGACCAAAAATCACATTTTAACCATTAAACACGCCCCAAGTGATATGGCACCGTGCGACTTCTTCCTTTTCGGAAAAATGCATTTTCCCATGAAAGGTGTTCTGTCTAAAGTTCTGACTAAAGTCTATGCAGACAATACCACTTCGATTCACATCACACTTGTCATTCGCCAGTTTTCAGTCGAAATACTCGAACCAACCACAGAAAGTTGAACTCAGCGGATGAGCAACATTTGAAAGAAACATTTTTCAAAAAGAAGTCTAAGAATGTTCTCTTCGAATTATAATAAACATCCGCGATTGAATTTGAAGTTTCTGTAATTTTTCTTTAAAGAAGTACGGAACTTTGAAATATATCCCTCTTATATTTAACTAAAAGATATTCATCTCACTACCATTACTGATTTCACCGATATTTCGCAATTGGAAGCAAATTAGTATGCATACGTAAGTGAATGAAAATCTTCAGCCAGAAAAATTATAAAATATTCAAAACCTCTCATTCAAATTTTGCTCTAAAAATGCTTGCAATAACAATAAACCAAAAACGAACTATAGCGGCATACAAATCGAACGAATCTAGCCTAGTGAGCACAATTACCAACTCGTGCTAACACGGTATGGGCTCAAAGGCAAGAAGTACTCAGCTCTTCAGTGTCGAACTAATCACGCCACATTCTCACAAGTTCGGGCACACCGGGAAGCATCAAAGTTTTCCCAACTTTAACACTTTTATTATACGTATGAATGTATGTTCTTAAGTATGGCACATATATAGCTCCACAGCACTGTGAGCTTCTCTTCGACTAAGTACTTTAGTTTGGCAAAACTTGGACGTAAGTCGTAAGTATTAGGAAATAGCAAAGCAGGATGCCATTTAAATTGAATAAGTTCGATTTTGCACAAATTTTACCGCCACCGCTGCGCCTGCCCGCGTTTGCGAACGTTTAAATTTTAACAAGAAAAGCAGAAAGTAGAACTTTCCAATCAACAAATAGCAATGAAGTTAACTTTAAATTAGAGAGCTCAGACTAACCATTGCGGCTGGATAGATATATGGCGGGGAAGTATTGGCAATATTGCAGCGAAATGAGCCGTGCAACCTAGTCGCTCATGTCAAGAGTATTTGCTTGTATGCCATATGTACATATGTATGTGCTTCTTTGCTTACTTGTGTGCAAAAGTCTAAAGTTCATTCTCATGTTAAAAGAATTACTTTTCATGCGTCTTTAAATAAAATATTTACTCTATATATATATCACTACCCATAACCCAGTACGAAATAAGGAATGGCAAACGAATACCAAGTTAATTAAAATTATTAATACGGTGTTGTCAGAAAGAAATGAGGTTTGTGATAGTCAAATGTCTACATTGTTGAATTTGCTTGAAACTATTGCGACTAGAGTGATACACCGCTTTCTCGAAATAATATAATTTATAAAAATATCTAAGAAAAATGTTTGAAGAGATGCAGTGCTAAATTTCAATAAGCAAAATAGTTTTATTGTCTTCAAAGTTAAGCTCCAGTGTGGGCAACAAATGTAGGAAAGCTTTAAGCTTTCAGATCAACTCCGCTTAGTCATAAATTGGGTTCCCTATTTTCGGCAATGAAAATGTAGACCACGTCAGGAGTCTAGATAATATCCGAATGCACCCGCTAGGAACTATGAAAATAGAGCTAAATACACAACATGGACAAATAGCTCAGAAGAAATTGAAATCTACAACAAAATACAGAATAGCGAAACATATATTTAGAGAAAACTACTAGTTACCCAGTCACAATCTACTCGTTGACTCGCTTTTCTGTTTGCTGGGTGCTCTACTCTAAGGAAGCAAGAATAAGCCACCATTATTTGATTGACTTTTAGCACATATTGACTCGATAGTTCGTTCACATACACTTTTAAATACATATGTACACTTCGTTACCTTCTTACTTACATTGTTTGTTGACGCTCCTGTTGAATGTTACTTGCATCATTAGTCGCCTCCTGCTACGACGGCGTAATTCATATATTTTTCAACAAACTATTTGCAAAAGTTTTAACTGTTTTCGTAACTTAAGTTAAACTTCTTTCGCTTTTACGTTTAAATATTTACCTGCGGAAAGTTGTGCAAAAATAACTTGTATGTTACGCTTAGAAGAGAGTCCTAACTTGGAGTCATTTCACTTCTCGGGAGTTTTTCGACACAGGAATAAACAATTTTTCTGCTAGCTACTTTCAAGCTCTCTTGAAAAAATATTTACATGAAGCAACGACAAAGCAATCGATTTAAGTATATTTAAGAAATTATGCGTATACATTGTGACAAAAAAGTACCCGGCGCTTCTGGAGATTAACCGTTACAGTCTTATTTATTAATATTTTTCATTGAAAATGTTTGTCTAATATCCTTTAAAAATAGTGCAATAATATATTTAATAAAATTATATTACTCATGTCGCCACAAAAAAAAAAAAAAACACAAATATATCTTTTTTTTCTTCTTTTTGCCTTCTAAGCCTTAATTAATTTTTATTGGGAGAAAACTTCGGTGAAGTCGATTGGCTAGCAATACCATGTGATATAACATAGTTAGACCTTCTTCTGTGGGGATTCCTAAAGCCTAAAATCTATGCGAACAATCTCGCTTCGATTCAGGCCCACATTTGAAAGAGATAATCTTCATTATTCTTTGTGAATGTTTTTATCACTACAAATCTTAGCGGAAGGTAAGTATTTTAGCTCCAAGAAGCTAAATGAACTTATTTATGGTAAGTTTGAAGAGCGTAGGAATAAGTTTTAAATATATTTGCACATTATAATATAATTCCAGATGAAAATGTTTTGTTTTTAACAAACTAAATTTTTGTCCAGTTGACTTCTATAAAAACTCAAAATTCGATTATATGAGAATCGGAAAAATCAAGGTAGGGACCATGTATCTAGAAATTGCCCGTCTTTAGTGCATGATGGAACATTAACAACTTGTTATCTTATATAATATATAAAAATGAGTCGCAAAATATGTTGCTAAGCGCATAACTCAACAACGTCTGGACCAATTTGGCCAATTCTTTTTCYTAAATGTTCGTTGAAGTTCAAAGATGGTTTTTACGGCAAGAAAAATTCGAATAATTGCCGGAAACCCCCTAAAACAGCCCTTTTCTTTTTTCCCATACAAACGAATGAATGTTTGTTTGTTCTTCTTCTTCTTCTTGATTGGCGTAGACACCGCTTACGCGATTATAGCCGAGTTAACCACAGCGCGCCAGTCGTTTCTTCTTTTCGCTACCTGGCGCCAATGAGATATTCCAAGTGAAGCCAGGTCTTTCTCCACTTGGTCCTTCCAACGGAGTGGAGGTCTTCTTCTTCCTCTGCTTCCCCCGGCTGGTACTGCGTCAAACACTTTCAGAGCTGGAGTGTTTTCGTCCATCCGGACAACATGACCTAGCCAGCGTAGCCGCTGTCTTTTAATTCGCTGAACTATGTCAATGTCGTCGTATATCTCGTACAGCTCATCGTTCAATCGAATGCGATATTCGCCGTGGCCAACGCGCAAAGGACCATAAATCTTTCGCAGAACTTTTTTCTCGAAAACTCGCAACGTCGACTCATCTGTTGTTGACATCGTCCAAGCCTCTGCACCATATAGCAGGACGGGAATTATGAGTGACTTATAGAGTTTGGTTTTTGTTTGTCGAGAGAGGACTTTGCTTCTCAATTGCCTACTCAGTCCGAAGTAGCACCTGTTGGCAAGAGTTATCCTGCGTTGGATTTCTAGGCTGACATTKTTGGTGGTGTTTACGCTGGWTCCAAGATAGACGAAATTATCTACAACTTCAAAGCTATGACTTGTCAACAGTGAYGTGAGTGCCAAGTCGCGAGTGCGACGACTGTTTTTTTGATGACAGGAGATATTTCATCTTGCTCTCGTTCACTGCCAGACCCATTTGTGTTGCTTCCTTGTCCAGTCTGGAGAAAGCAGAACTAACGGCGCGGGTGTTGAGGCCAATGATATAAATATCATCGGCATACGCCAGCGGCTGTACACTCTTATAGAAGATGGTACCTTCTCTGTCTCATCCGAGGCTGTTGTTGCGTTGTCATTGGGGTGGTTTTTTTACGTGGCGGGTCCCAAACCCAGCGCACAACTCTATGCAGGGAATGTTTCGCCTTCTCACTTTAGCTCACCTTCAAACGGACGTTCTTAGGCTACCCAGAGGATACTTGGTSAAGGACCGGAAGTCGTGAGCTGCTTGAGTCATATGTAAAAGAATCGTTTCTGGCCACTCCCAAGTGAATGGCGATCAGAAAACTTTCCTCACTTGCGTGAACTTCTACACATGACTCCATCCTCCTTTGTTAGTAACGCTAAAAGAACGACTGAACCAATCTTGATGAAATTTTCAGAGGTTATTCACTGTAGATCGGGGAAGGTTCAGAAATAAAAATACCTTATACCTTTCATAAGGAAAAGTCTGAAAATTGGACAATTACAAAAAGTATTTTTTTCATACAAATTTGTTTTAAATTTTTGTTTGTTTTGTTTTTCAATATTTTGATTTGTAAATTATTTGAATCATTCTATTTCGGTCGCTTGCTTTTCTATTCCGTCTATTCAAAACAAAAATTTTTTAGCAAAAAATTTATGTGTGTTCCACACAAAGTATGACAAAAAGCCACGAAGAGGTCGCGCTAATATCGGTCGGCGTTTTTTTTTGCCATCAACGTGCGATGACATACGTGCGGAATTATGGATGGTGGTTAATCACCAAGCGATCGTCACGACGTCACGATATCACAGCCCGACTTGTCAACAAACAGCTACGATGTTTGATGGACTTTATCTTGAAGCAACGTATGGTATATATATTAGTCACTGGATTTATTCTGCTGAGTAGCAAAAAATTGGTTTACCACACCCACACATTCTTCTTTGGATGGTGGATGGTGGTTACACCAGATCAAATTGATGAAATCATTTCTGCGGAAATTCCTGATTCAGAGATTGATCCAAAATTATACGAAGTTATGAAAACCAATATGGTTCATGGACCTTGCGGACATCGCAATCCCACTTCGCTTTGTATGTCTGACAATAAATGAACGAAACAATACCCAAGAGCTTTTCTTTCGGAAACGCAAACTGAAAATTATGGATATCCACTCTATAGGCGTCGCTCACCAGACGACAATGGCAAAACATTCTGCATTCAATTTAGAGGCGTGAATATCGAAGTTAACAACACATCGAAGTCGGCAATACATGTATCTTACCATATTCGCAACTGTTGTCTAATTCACATTCAAAGCTCATGTCAATGCTGAATATTGCAGCTTGGTGAAATCGATCAAATACGTTTGCAACTACGTCACCAAAGAAAGCAACATGCCGGTTATTGGCCTTGGACGAGATGAGATCGACAAGTATAAAATGGGTCGATACGTGAACTGCAATAAAGCGTTATGTTATGCGTCTCGTAGTTTATTCGGAGAATGGCCAAAGAGTGTATTTCAACCCAGAGAATCCAGCCAGCAACAAAATTGACCTTGGCGAGTTTTTTCTCAACTTGCGTCAGTGATCCGTTTGCGAGAACATAGCTCTATTCGGAAATTCCTTGCTTAAATGGAAGGCATCGTCGAAGAAATAGTTACGCAGAAAGCAAGGCCAACCAGTAGATTGACACGCAGGTGTATTCTCAACTAATTCCTTAGGACGAATTTACACAATCCCCCCGAAAAACGACGATTGCTTCTAGAAGTATCTTCGGTTGCTATTGATAAATGTACGTGGTTCAACTTCATTCGAGTCATTGCATATTGTGAAATGGTGTGTGCAACTTTGTGAGAAGCATTCCATTAATTACAATTGCTGGAACATGATAATCAATGGTATCAAACGATGAACGATTCGATAGCTACTTCGCATGCCACTGAAGTGATTATTTCGACATATCAGTCTTCAAATCCGCGATACGGACAAAAATTACATTGTAGAAGAGATTTTACATCGCATTCGCTAAGGATAGGAAATATGCAAGTTCCGATGGTTTGATAACAATTCCACTTTCTCTTGTTAACTCACTTCAACGAAAGATGAGCAAGAATGTTTATCCGAACATTGGTCAAATTATTTTAATTAGCATTGTTTGAGTGCACGAGATTTGAGTTTTAAAGTCCAATTCCGGCAGATTTGCGCTCATACAAATCAATCGAATATCTTGACAATGAAGACAAAGCCGTGAATTTTCCATCGGAATTTCTAAATTCTTTGAAGAGGTTTGGTATGCCGCCGCTTCATTTGCGTCTGAAAGTCGGATCTGCTATTATAATGTTTCGCAATCTTCATGTGCCGAAACTGCTATCGAATACGATAGAGCAGAATTCTTAATTCTACGAATTCCTTTGAGTTTCAACCATTTGCCATTTCAGTTCAAAAGTATTCAGTTTCCAGGGATTTGCGATGACAATCAACAGGACACAACAACGATAGTCGCTAGAAGTGTGTGGCGTAAATCTGGAAATGCTATATTTTCCACAAGTTAGAAAAACATATTCTCTGTACATTTAAGGCCAGAAACCAAAATATATTGTATATCAAGCTGCGTTACATTGAAAAAAAAAATTTTGAAAAATCGACAGAAAATGATTTTCAACACAATATAAATTCAACTTTCTTTTAATTTCAAAATACATAATTTCACGCGGGACAACGGCTGCGAGGTCAGCTAGTATTTTCATGAAAGCATGAAAAGAAACGACAGTTCTTCAAGGATCAATCAGATCGATTTAGCGTTTCAGAGCGATGTGTGTTCCAAGGTTGATAATTGCCTTGCCTGGGCTATCAATTTCCTTCTTCCAGTCAGCTTATTTTATGGACTAAGTTGAAGGAGAGATCTCATGTGAAAAATGTTGCGACTTTTTAGACTTTTAAACAAAAATGCAGGCAACTTCGAACATTTCACTGTTTAGTCCAACACAGAAATTTCTACTATCTGCGCTACACTCTCAACTCTCACCTTCCTGCTAGATTTCATTTCCACTATGAACACATGACTTCGTATAATACTGCCCGACAATTTGTCTCGGTAGCAGTCAGTCTCCTTCCCGCCACAATTTAAATTCACTTTGGGCATCATTTTATTCTAGAATCATTTTCTACTCTTTGTCTAAGAACTTTGTATTTTATTAAACCTAAGCCTTTTGCAAGCTAACGACTTTATTATTATTTTGTGCATGTGCTGGCATGTAAGCTGGTCCTAACATCATACAAAGTTCAGCAAAGTACAAAAATAAAAAACAAAAAATAACAAAAAGAAAAGATAGCAGAAACAACACATCAGAAAAGTAATATATGGAGCTCATCAATAGTCCCGGTTAAATGATTTCGAAAAAATAAATTTACTTACATGCCGCAAAGGGTATCAAACTAAACCACAATACACGAAAGAATGCGATGTAGGGCACCTTGGAGAAAAATATTGGGCTTTATTTCTCATTTTTTTGACGAATATTTGAAATGAGGTTTACTTTTTTACTTTACCGGAAACAAAGCCATTGGCTTGTTTGTCGGACTCTTTGCGTTTGCCCTCAAAAATGAAATACAAAATGTTTGTAAAGACATGCAATCAACTCGGTAGCATGTAGGCGCATAAGGCATTCTACATATGCGCGCCTGTGTGTATGCTTCTGTTTATACACGAAAATTGCCAGCATTGTGTACATTTTCCAGTTACTTTCTACTTGTTTAACCACACAAAAGAATTGAAATTATTTCCAAATCCCCTAACTTTTTTGTTGTATCCCAAATTATATAATACACACAGGTAGTGGGATGATACCGCTGATGTGTTGTTGTTGCACGTATTTTAGCAACTTGTGTTTGAGCACATACTTATGGGCTGGGCCTACTCAAGGCTGAGGTTACAGCAATATGCCCAGCAAATGCCACTTTGTGTGTACATTTATCAATTTCCTTTAAAGTAACTGGACTTGAACGAGAATAAGTCAATCTTTAGGGTAGCAAATACACGGTATATGGCCCACCTTTAGACTCAGCCATGTGTAAAGAGTTGTTCTGGAAAATGTACCTTTTTTTTTTTAGAGGAGAAGAGAAGTAAAGGGATAATTCTGGTTTTCTTCATTGCAAACTATCATTTATTATCACATTTGAAGCAAATTCCAACACAAATATGTTCTATTGCAATTAAACAATATAATAGTATTTAATATATATACTGTCCCGGAAATAAAATGCGAAATTATTATATTTTGCAATAAAAAGCATAAATGTAATTTCACTGATCTACCAAAACTATTTGCTTTTCTTTCACTGCAACTAAAAAGGCAAAAATTATAATATTAAAAAAACAAATCGTTTTTTGGCTCGCTTTTGTTGCAACTGTTTTTTAATGTACAATTTTCAATATTTTTTGCCGAATTCTAGCACCACGGATGCACGAACTCTTGACGAACATGTGTAAAAAACTCCATAGCGCTTGCTCGAATTTCGGATATGTATGACTTCCACCAACTGGAAACGTGCTCCACCATACGACTGATAGCTTTCGTAATTTCATGGAATTCAATTCGACAAAAAACAGTGCTATTTTCGATCTCAAAAGGCAGAGCCCTTCTTACCACATGTTCAATTTCGAACACTGATGCGAATTATACGATTATTTTTCGATCTTCTTAATATGTTACGCGATGCCGCGAAATAGGAAAAATTAGTGTTCAGTACAAATAATTTTTTGCGACGGGCTTTTCAGTGAAGCATTATAAAGGTTTCAAAAGGCTATTAAAAAACTGCAAGAAATTTAAATACGAGGATGTCTGTTCATTATGAAGAAGCTGGGAACATAGATGACAAGCCAGATAGGCGGAAAAATAATTTTCTTTCTAAGACACGAATTGAAACAAGTAAATGCGCTAAGTTCGGATGAAACCGAATATTTTTTACGCTTGCCACTTACAAAGATTAAAGCCAGAGAAAAACTTGCCCATATATGCGGTATAAATTCAAAAAGAAGTTCGAAAATCTTTCTTTTAGGTGAATTAAGTACAAAAATATTTTTCAGATGGAACATATTTTTGACACACTGCCGTATTATATCATATTTTGTTAATAGCGATAGCATATATCCTGAAATACGGAGTTTTACCCAAATGTGCGCATCCTCCGAAAACTTAATGCGCTTTTATAACCCGTATTCAATCATTTTTACAGTGCAGATTGGCTCGCTTAAGTGATTTTTCATGAAATATTTTGAATATTGTATATATAAGCTATAAGTGGTTCATAAGATATGTTCACTCAACGAGACAAGGCCTTTTTTTCAAAATTATTAGTATGTCCTTGCTATTACGATCTCCTGTGCCGAATTCCAGTTTTACATCAAAATTTTAAGCTTAGTTATAGCACTTTAAAGATTTTCGTTTAATGTCGTTTTGTTGGCATGGCAGTGCTGTTTTATTGTCAAGACGTTAACCAAGTGCCATTAAGATTCATGTTCCATATCTATATAAGGCAGACAGCGATTCGAATTTCAAATCACCGCGATTAGATTGCTGTTGCAAAAATATAAAAATGGCATCGAACAGGTGGAGGGTCGTGATAGACAGTGTATCACCCTTCAAGGAACTATGTTTATTAAAAAAAAAAAAGAATTTTGTTTTACTATGGTAGGCAGTGGACATTTCAATTGACTTGTCATAGTTGCACCCCTGTGTTTTGCTAGGAACAGCACAAATATTCATTCAAAGTAGTGTTAAGCACCCCAAATAGAGCATGTTTTTAGATTTGGGGCTTGAGGTATTTCACAGAAATTCTGAACCCCGACAAAATGTTAAAATTTTACAAAAAGGGTTTACTGAAGTCTAATGCAATATATTATACATATTACCTATTATACATATTACGGCAAAAATAGCCATGATTGGATGCTGCAAGAAGACAATGAACCGAAACATAAGAACAGATTCAGTAGTTAATGGCAACATATATATTATTATATTAAGTAAACATTTAACGCCAACAAAATATGCGGCTACTATAAAATACATACTTGCAGATCTTCCTGTGGAATAAGCGGAAAATTTAGACTTCAGTAAGAACTAAGATGTGATCGTGACCACTATCCCTTGCTTAGTATTGAAAATATGCAGGAAACTTTCGAACAGGTTCACGGAAATGCATACCACCACATGAAACACTTACCATTTTATACAGATTGCTCAAGCTCATCCATCTAATATTGCTGAATTTAGTATTCTAATACTCCACATTTCTACATAAGAAATTAAATATTATTTGAAGCTGCTCATAGAAATTTGGCAATTAAATTCAAAGTAAGCAAATCCATAATCAATATTTAAACTATTGCTCTGGAGTTATTATGAATCACCTGGGAAATCAATTGTCTCACGTGCATCCATATGTATCTATTTCAGTTAATCAAATGTTATTTAAACATGTAAAATGTAAATTCGAGTTTTCATAATTAATTAAATGCTAATTGATTTACGTAGCATTTGTTAAATATTTGAAAGCGAAGACATATGAAATATCTGAAATATATATAATTGTCCCTAGGTAGTAATGTAATAAACATTTTTGGATATATGAGGTTGTATATATATCTAACGAAGATGTTAATTGAAGCTTATGTTTAAATAAACCTTAAGGTTTGACGTTTGTCTACTTATGATGATAACACCAGTAAAAGTAATGCAATCATATGTATTCTAATGTCCATACGCATTCAAAATAAATATATTGACTAAGGGGGGACGTTATAAATTAAAACGAATTGAAATTCTATTTTGACATTAACATCAACGTATGGTAAAGCTTCTTTTATAAATCAGTATTTTAATTTTACTCAATATAACAACTGAATCACGATTTGTATTGCAGAAAGTAATTTGAGCTCTCACTGGATTGTCTCCGGATTATGGTACTTTTCTAAATCGATTATATTTATTGTTATTTTATCTGTCTAGAATGGAGTTTGTGGAGTTTTAAAAGCTCAATTTCAATTGAAATACGGAAAACTAAAAGAACGAGAAAATAATTCAGCTTTTTAAAAGAAAATGCCGAACACAAGTGTGTGTTGGAAAATAATTGGTGAGACATAAATAGGCGACTGTATAATCTCTTTAGGATTGCTCGCTCTTAAAACAGAAAAAGGTTAACTTCGGGGGGTTATTGATTTTTTTCCATAAAACCATCTTTTTTTAAATCATTCCCATTTAAGGCTAATCAAAAATACCGAGCGTCCATACAGGAGTCTCATGAATTGTGTATTGCTCATTCGACATGATGTACCTCATGTATAACTTCAACCCGTATAACTATTAAAAGAGTGGTTTTATGGAGAAAATCACAAAGTTTTCTTGTATAGCAGAAGCGTTTGTATTAAAATATCACTCCATTTTTTTACAGCCTTGGCCAGAACCAGTACCGCCTGTTGTGGGTTTAACTGTCTAATAAAAAATCTTAAAAAAGCCATGTTTTAAATAAGGCAAAAGAAAGATCGGCCACGGCTGAAGTTGAAAATCAAGAGCTTGTGCTCAACTTAGGAAATAGCGTGCACTACAATATGTAATCAATATACGCCTATGAGATGTAAATTTGAATTAAATATTTATTTTATATTAAAGAAAGAAAGACTATGAAGCAATCAATTGAATGCGAAGCACTTATAAGGAACTTTTATGTATACATGAACAAATAGTATAACAAAACAAACCAGCATTTCGGAATATAGTCACATATTTATATAAATATATATATTTAACACATATCTACATATACTTTAAATACGTAAATGTGATATGTGATACTATTTGTTCAACTTTTATCTTGTGCAAAATTACTATATATAATATACTATTTATTAATTTGGTCTTAAATAAATTTCAACTGGCCGATTCATCGCCATTGGCGTCGCCCACAAATATAGCATTACTAAATAAATTAAAAATAATACATGTACTCACAGCAGGTATGAATGAATCTATCTAAATAAATGTTTAATTCTCTGCAGTATTCAAAACAATTGTTTGTAAGATTTATGTAAATGAGAAGTTATTTACATAGAAATTTCAATTATATTCTCTTATTTTTATAACTTAAATTGGAGGTTCATAATAGGATTCTAAGCTATCAATGTATATAATTCGATCTACAAAGTTAATGATACTAAAAAGAATAAATTTCAAAAATTGCTAGAAAGAATACAGTAAGGAAAAAGATATCATGTAAAGTGAAATAATTTATTTTTATTTTATATCAGGCTTTTCATTTAGTTTCACTCAAGTGAACTTAATAAAACTTTAATATTTCCAACGGATTGAGAAATGTAAATTTTTACTTTCGAATTAAAAAACTAACATGAAGAGAATATAAAGAGATTTAAAGTTTCAACGCCGAACAATTTAAATATAAATCAGAAATTAATGTTTGCTCCAAACAAGCGACTACTTTTTACTTTCTTAATCAGAAGAGCTTTGTGATGAGTTTTATTTATGTTGTTGTACCCTAAATAACAAGATATTGTACCAGAATTTTTTTCAATCACGTCCAGTTTTTCCTGGCACCTAGTTATACATTTCAGACTTCATACATATGTGTATCTTTTTTATATAACATCACTTCTTTTACTATGGAACTATTACATTCGACTAACTTTACATATCTACATATTGAAGATGGGGAATTGAAACGTCAAAAACAGATAAGGGAGCAGTACGAAAGCTTCCTGAAAAGAAAGCAAGCAGAAACTCTCGTCGAAAGCAAAGGGAGAAGTGTATCCAAAAAAAGACGTCAAATTGTCTCAACCCGGAATTCGACTCTTCAGAAATTCATAGAGACTACAGGTTCATCAAATTCGCGGACCTCGCATTATTGGATTTCCTGACGGGTGTTCCCTCTGGAGAAAGGTTACTCAAATAAAAAAAACTGCTCAATGAGTATACATATATCAGTTATAGATGACTAGCATTTGATCTAAGAGAAGAATCCCGATAAAGCAAGCAAACCTATACTAGTGGACAGCTACAAGACGTGGATAGCAGCTGTATCGAAGGCTGATAACAAAATCAGCTTAAGTATCCATAAGGTCGAAAAACGGCTGATGAAGGCGACATAGAAAAGGACAATGTTGGCAATAAAGGAGTGTGGCAAGGCAACATAACGAATATACATATTTAGTTTCAAATATGATCATAAATCAATCATAAGATCATTTAAGTGATTATTAGAGATTATTATATTCGTTTGACTGTGAAAAAAGGCATTAAAACCTCCACTATCCAGTATCCACACTTGTCCTCGGACAACAGACTCGTTTTACATAGTGCCGAGCTGCGTGTCTCCAAACTTCCAAATCGATATGAAATCGATATAAAATATTTCCAGAACTCAGCGAAGCAAAATTTAAATTTGGAAATGCTCGCTGAAAATATTTTGCGAACGTTGTCCAAAATTTTGTAGGTTACAATGAATCGGAAAGTTACGAAAGCTTAATAAATTAACTAAAATACCATGTCTTATAAAGCTTGGGGGTATAATAGGTTATTAAAAATGCATATGCTGGACTCTGATGTGGATTTTTTTAAGTTTTCTTGTAACAATAAGGTTTAAGCTTTGCTTTATGAAAGATGTCAGCTTGAACCAATATGTGTATTTTTTCATTTGAGTACACCGTCAGATATATCCAGCCACTTTATAATTCCAAAAACCGGTACCTTAAGCAATTTTTTTTTCTGGAATTAATTATTAAACTTACTTAGAAATAGTACTTAGTACCTAACCCTATATACCTAAATTAAATGATTTTAACCTACACACTACTGCTTGAGGTCCACACACAAACATATTCAGCGAAATTCCTTCGTAAGCATGCAAGTGTGTTCATACTTAATTTTCTCATTCTCTATTACATGTATTCACATTTATGTGCATTTATCATGAAAAGCTAAGCATACATATCAATACCGTTTGCATTTCAATTTTCAAGCAATTTATGAGGAATTCAATGCAATAAAATGCGCATTCATTATTGATTACTGACTGCTGATAGCTGCATTCAACGGCGCTATTACACATTTCAACGCTAAACTAACTTTAATTGCTATGTAAAGCGCATTCGATGATTTCACCTGGCGCTGTGCTAAAGTGCAACGCAACTATTAATTTAATTCGAAATCGAACTAACTGAATACATATACGAAAATATGGAAGTTTAGTAAAAGCCAATAATATAAAAATATGATTTCAATTAACTTAGCGTAATGTAGCCGCAATTGAGTTGTTTCATTCAAAAATATTATATGTGGTATTAAGCCATAGCATTTAATTTAATAACAATACCCACACCGCTAATTTTTACTGTGTGCTGCTATGTGTGGTATAAGCTCAAGTAAGAGAATTATTATTTAGTTTATTAGGGAAAGTGCAAGGTTCGAGTTAACCAGAGCAACGAATATATCAGGTGCAGACCAAGGTAATTTATAAAGGGTATATCGAGGTCTTATTTATGTGCTAAATCACATTATACTTAAGAAAACATGCGCACTAAATTTATCATGTATAACACTAACAATATAACTGGTGTGAGATAAGCCGGAAAGTCGGAAATTGTTATATTATATTGCGAACTCTGCTGATTGCATTTACATTTGCCATTGTATTAAATTGAGCTTCAGAATATATTTCCACGCGATCTTAGTAAGAATAAAGTCGACTAGAATCTCAAAAGCATTATATCGGCGCGGATTTCGATTATTTAGTTAACTTTAAACCGTACCAACACAATTTTCAAGGAATATAGTGCAGGTCGCTTGCAAGTTGATGCATCCTGGGTAACGCAAAATGACCTGCGGGCTGTTGGAATAATACTAAGATCCCAGTAGGAATTTCTTCATCAGCCCATTCTACGAGCAATAAGATGGGTGAAGTCGGTGGCAGGCGACGTAAGCGGAATCTACGAAGAATTAACGGAATTTCTGTCTAACGGTGACAGGGGAACCACCTCCCCTATTGTTGAAGAAGACCTTTGCGGAAGCGACACGAACAGGAATCGGCGTCATCATTAGTTCCGACGCCAACTCGCGACATTCAATCTGGGGCAGCTCGGACACGTACAACAGAGGTGAATCGCTCTTTGATTTCATTGCTAGCAAAAATATATTCATCTCAAATAGGAGAACCTCACCTACATTCGTTACTCCAGGCAGAGAGGAGGTTCTTAACATCATCGTCATTTCGAACGGAATTGCTCAACTGATCTCAAACTGGCGGGTGCTTGACGATCACTGCTTTTCTGACCACAGGTATGTCGGGTTAAATCTAGTCGGAGAATGTCCAGCTAGAAATCCTTTTAGGTGTCCTATAAATGCACACAGGAGGTTAGATGGGTGGTTCGAAATCTGCAGCTCGGCGTGTAAAACTGCACTGAAGATCTGCTGTCCATTGAAAACACCAAAAGGCAGTGGAAAACCTCTCTGACGGAATATAGAACTTTCGAAAATTAGATCGTCTTGTTAATATTTATTCAACGGATTGGGTCAACTGGCCCAGCAGGATACAAGTCCGAGTTAAGAAACCGATGTCTGATACAATTGATGAACAGCATTTTCAGCACGGAAGTATTGAGAACGTCGCTATATTTTACCAGAAGTTACTTTTTAGTGTTTGAGCAATGTGATCGAACACAAGTTGTTTCTCAAGTAAATAACTTTTTTATTTTAACAATAAAAAATATCTGTTTTTTTCTTTCTTTTTGTACTTTATTTAAAGTATAAATTCCAAAGCACAAAAAAATATATTTTTCACGATGGTATATTAAATTTCAAGATATTTTGTAATTGAAAATTATTTACTAAATAATAACATAAATTGGCAATAATGAAAGTTTGATCACGGTACAAAAATTCTACATTATTTTTGTTGGAATAACTTTGCTTAAGTAGTTAATATGCGATTAATTTAGAAATTATTGTCGAACATTTGGTTGTGCAAAAGCGCAGTTAAGGTTTTTAATTATATACTGCAGAATTAATTGTTTTTTATTGCAAAAATAATATATAAAATTGTGAGTAGGAAAAACATATTCTCAATATTAATTAAATATTTTATGAACCACAAAAAATTTATAATTGGAAGTGGCAAATGAGAATTTATTTCCAAAACTTATTGTACCCCGGTGGGCCTCCTATGGAGCATGCTAAATACAAACTAAAACGTTACTTCCATGCAAAGTAAAAAAAAAGTATAAGGTAAATCTACCCGAACCATATACAATAAGAATTACTCCGGTATCTTTACTAAAAAGTCATTTGAAAAGAAAAAGACGGGTTTTGGCAAGAAATGTTTGCTCTATTTTACCGAGAGCCAAACTCAATCACGCTTTCAACTTTACTATTTGATTTTCAGAAAGCAGCCTTTCACACACTCAGTGCGGACAGCACCACTGGTGATTCCAGCGGAATTTGAAATATTATTCATCATCATCGATCATTTTTCGGTTTTCCGACTACTGCTAACATATCTCACGAGCCACTTTACATATATATAGTATTTAAAAGCCCGTTTTATTTGTTCCCACACAAGATTATTTTCACTTTTCTTTTTTCAAAGTATAATAGAAATAAAGAACAATCCGATTTAACACGATTAACCAACCGCATATCCCCCATTTAACTTATTATATAATGAATTGTATTATTACACTACTTTTTACTACATTGCGCATTAATAACCACAATTAGGCATTAATCTGGCAAAAACCATCAGCAGAAAAAATCTGCTGAATTACAACACGCAAACCGCAAATATTAAATCACATGTATTTATTATATTTTCAGTCGCGCTGGCTTTCTACTATATAAAGTGGGAGCTTTTTTCATGTTTAATCTATTACCGTCTACCATATATTCTTATATGAACTCATAGTTATATAAATGCGAACCTGTGGCTGCCGATTTTAAATTCGATAATGAAATATGAAGCACATATACTGTGGTTGGCATAATTGCCAACAATGAGTGCTCAAATAATGGTACTTGTAAGCTGAATGTCGCATGTGTGTTCTATAAGAGTTGGAAATGTTGATAATATTTTCCAACCTCTTCAACCTTCTGAATGTCATGCCTCGGTTTTTCAAAAGTACTAATCGTTTTATTAAAAAATTGTTAAGACCATTTTTAAGCAAGCAGAAGAAAAAATGTGTTAGATTTCGTAGTTCGAACCTAAAATATTATACTGGCACACACGGTTATTCTGACTAAGGACTACATTTATAAAGTACTCTAAAGTAATTTATATTTGTGTCTTGCGTCTGTTATTGAATTTAAAAATATGGAGGAACTTAAGATATTTCTTTCAGTATGTATTAGCTAAAGTTTTAAGCTTAAGACCGTCCTGGTGGAAGCTTTAGCAATAACAACATTCCTTGCAATATTAAAGAGAAATTTTTTGAGACTTTTTACCACTTAGTTCGATCGTTTGGATAACTTGAATCATATTTGAACAAATACTCGAAATAACTTCCATGTTCTTGAATTCAAGACACCATACACAGGACACAAGACACGGGAATTAAATAAAATATAAAACAGGCTGATACGTGTTTTTGAAATAATGGAAAATTATTGGGTTGGGAAGGATCTATGGAAGATAAAACCTGTCGTTCTTTACTCTTAATGAGAACAACATTAAACAAATGCAAGAAATCATATCTTGTAATCTGCCCATCTGCCCATCAGCTTTAGAGTATCAGAAACTCTATTTTTTTTTTTTATTTTATTAATATTT
>NW_017537267.1:2534793-2544772 GCF_001853355.1 Bactrocera latifrons | reverse complement strand
ATTAAAATTTTTTGGACTACATTTTGTCTAATAAAAATCGGTCTTATTTATATTATAATATACAGTATAATAGATAATATAGAAGTTTTTCGCAAAATGGTGTTTTACAATGTCTTAAACTAAACCAGACTTATAAAAATAGGAAAACTACGTAAAATTTTAATAATAATAATCATAACGACAACGATTATACTCCTTACGACCAACCGATTTGAGACACACAACCCGCATAGCGTAAACATTTTTTCGAAAGAAATGATTTGAGAGTTCATTATCCGCAAATATCTAATACTACTTAGCCTCCTATCTCAAACTAACTAAATTCTTCTTTCCCCGGTAAAAGTGAATGATGTACGGGGAAAAGATATTGCAAAGAACATGTCTGCGTTGTGGCACACTTGAAGGTAAATGTATTTTTAAATATCACTCAATTAGGACTTTTAATCGAGTGCATATTGAAAGAGATACGACCGGAAAATAACAAGAAAAAGTTAATAGATTGTTCCGTTTGTAAGTATAAGTGATACCTGAACTCTATCTCCGACCCGAGATGTAAAACGAAAAAATCAGTTTAGGTCTTAATATCTTTGTATACGGGATATCTTTTCACATTGCAGAATAATTTCGGATTATGGACGGCCTACATGAAAGTCGTCTTGAAGTAATCTACGTCTCCAAATCGATAAACATAGGTCCTTGATAGAGCTTTATCGTAAAAAATTTAATGGTTTAAGTTCATCGATTTATTATTATGCTTTAGTTCCATTTTTGCTGATACGAATATTTTAAGTAACTTTAAATCACAACACTTTTCAACACAAAGTTGAAATTCGGCTGACAGTCTGTCTGTTCGTCCGTCCGCCCGTACAAGATGTTACTTTAGTAAAAATTGATATGCTCTGATGAAACTTAGTATAATAGTTCCTTAGTACAATAAAAGTACGAGATCGTAAATGGGCGTAATCGCGCAAATGCTACACCCACAAATCGCCATTAACCAAAAACCTTTAGAAAGTCATATCGATGCACTGAATTAAGATATAAAACTACTAATCTAGTATAATAGAAAAAGTGGGAGTGGCCACGTCCTCTACTAAGTTTGATGTACATATCTCCTAAACTCCTACAGCTATAACAACTAAATTTGCTGAGCATAAATATAATCGGCAGAGTGAAAATTTACGAAATCGGATGAGAACCTAGTTCACTCTCCATATAACGGTACTGCTCAAAACTACTAAAAGCGCAATAACTCAATAACTAAATACCCCAGATACATACAATTTTCTCCCAAAATGGTACAAGAAAGCTTTATAGGGATGATAGGCGTGTCACCGCTCACTTTTCGGTGAAATCCAATGTTCAGGACCCCACCGACCGATTTGAAAAAAATTAGTATGTAGCATCGCTTTCATATTCTTATATCGCAGTACCAAAATGGGCGAAATCGGACTATAACCATGCCTACTTTCCATATACCACAATTTTAAATGCCATTTGACTCTTTAACTTTCTAGTATGTACACAAATCAAGACGCATTTAATCTATCGGGATGAAACTTTATGAACCTAGGTATATGGATCCCAGTACCAATAGTTGACCTTTGATCGAAAATATCGATAAATAATTGATATTTAAGGATTCTTCTCATATACCTCATATAAAGATTTTCGGACTTCGATTTTATACCGTATATGTCAGCCAATATATGAGTTATCTCAATGAAAATGAGAGAGCGTGTTTTACTCTTAATAGTTTATCTTTATTTCTAATATAGATAAATTTGACTATGTAATATCATAATTTTCGAACATCCGGCTGACTAACTCTATACAATTGGTTTTTTAGTATGTGGCATGTTAATAGTATAAGGTATTGGGAAAAATAGACAAAATTGGACCAATACTAGCCTAACTACTAACATTCATATAACACGTATAATGATTTTTCAAACAAATCTTATGCCGAATATATATGAAGGTCAATGTATATGCTATATAGCATATGGTGTATGTATCTCTAAAATTGCTAAGCTTACGATCCTCTGTTAGACGTTTTACACTTTTAGGTACTTCACTGGCTTTGATTCTTCAAGTTGCAAGAGTAAAAATGTTAGATTTCACCCGAACTTAGCCTTTCCTTACTTTTTTTTTTTTTTTGTTCTAATTTTAATCCGATATTTATATGTGGGAAAAAACCACTTGTTTCTTATTTTATCATACAGAAATGAAAATCATTTCCATTAGCTTCTAGGTGTCCGTTTATGACGCAACAAGTCGTGATAATTTTTCTGCTATCTTTTTGTTATAATTCAATTATAACATTCGTTCACATACAGATATTTCGTCCTTGAGTTCGTCATTTATCACAAGTTAATTAATTTAAATATGCTCGAATAAAACTTTGTGCTCGCTCAAAAAATGTCTCAGTAAACAAGCAGACTTTGGCAAAGCAAACAGCCCGATAAAAAGTTGCTAAAGAAATTACAAATGATCACGAAACAAAAACGAAAACAAAAAATGTAAAAAATAATGGAGAAAACTTGGAAAATTTGGCTTAAGTAAAATCGAAGACTGACACAAAGTGATAAGAAAAATACCGAACGACCTTCAGCATAGAGAGGAATGGAAAGTGAAAATAAAAGTGAAAGCTAGCATGGCGGAAAGGGAAGTGTGCAGATTGCTATGATGAAAGGAAGGAAGGACACTTTGGCTGGCGGCAAACTTTGGATGATTGCCGCTGGAAGACTTAAGTTGATTTCATAAGCAATTTGTCAATCATTTTCGCGAAAGAAAAGCAAAACAGCGCAACTGGGGAAAAACCGAAAATAGGAAATGTAATGAAATGGGTAAGCAAGCAGCGGCTAACGCAAATTGTATTTATAACGGTCACTATTGGTACGCTAAACAAATAATGCTAAGTTTCAATTTTCTGCTAACAAAATTATATTAAGTAAATCTATTTACAGTTTATATATGAATTATTATATACGTATTTATTAAAGAATGGAGATGACACAGCAAAGACAAAAACGCTAATGCGCTAAGCCATTTCCATGGACAGTTCAACGCTATCAATAACGAGTGGAAATCAAGCGGAAACAATTCAAGACAGAGGAGTAGCAAGAGAGCCCAGTGATAAGCGGAAGAAACGGAGATAATAAATGCTCAAAGCGCGAATTTGGTTAGGAGAAGAAATTCAGAGACAATGTGATTTTACTTTTTTATGAAATCAGATATAAAGTCACTGTCAAGTAAGCGGCACAATAAAAAATGCAACTGCCTTTTTGGATTAAAAAAAAAAAAAACAAAACAAAGACAAACTAAGTCTCCTGCAAAAATAAGTTTCAGTTAGAACAACACAATTCTACTCAAGTTATAACATCTTCGTTCTTTTCGCTGCTCATAAGTAGCCACTGCGCGATGCTCTCTGTATAGCTAATGTCCTTTGCTCACTTTCACTCTCACTCTATTTCTCTCCCATTGCCACATCATAAATAATTTGGCTTGAACGTCTATCAACTTAACGATGTACAACTTATTGCTTTTGCAAGTAATTATGATAAGACGATTTCATTTTTCCGTGACTTGCACTCTGATGTCTACGCGAAATGAGCCAGTGTATCAGATATAAATAGAGTGAATCGCCAGTGTTTCCGATTTTCTTCAGATATTATGCAAATATTTGCCATTGTAATGCAAAATATTCCCTTAAGGTCAATGAGAGCTTTCATGGGATCATCGATCTCTGCTATTTTTTGCTGATGAAGAGTCAATTTCGATGAAATATGGATAGTTAATAAAATATCAAATATTAAGAAAAAATCAAAGTTAAGAAATCTTTAATTAATTAAATCTCGGTGAGCTAAATATTTGTTAGAGGGATTGTTAGAGGATTTGTGGTTGGGATCGACGAATATTATGCGGAATTAATGAACAAACAAATACTGTCTAAGTTTTCGAGGTCACATATCGATGCCCAGTTTGAACCAACTTAGAAGATAGGCTAGAAAAAAAAATTCATAAATAAAAAATACAGTGAAAGCTCTATAAAATGGTCGCTCTATTAAGCAGACATCTCCATTAATCGTGCACATTGGCCGGTTACACAATTTCTTGATGTTTATTAAGTACATGCTATTAAGCGGATAACTCTATTAACTGGACAGAAAGGTCGGTAAACAGACATTTTAAAAGCAGTCTTAAATTCATACCGACAAAAACATTTTCGCCTTTATTGGTAAATAAATATTTCATATTAAACTGAATTGTTTTTTATACGAACAATAGTATAAAATGTATACCATAGCAACGCGTGACCGGATCCACTGGTGTATATGAAAACGTCTATTAATTTTCACTTACATACATAGTTCCATTTTGATCTGAACAACAGTATTTACAAATTCACTGAGTAAATGTTTATCGCGATATTTTTCTATGGATTGTTGAGTCCTTTTCTAGTCCCACAAGTTTGAGAAAGGAACTAGTTAGCTAATCAATCGTTACTCGATACCAAATATTTGCGCTGTATGTATGTAAGTCTCAAAAAGTGTGAACAATTACTTGAACCAAGTACCAATTTCAGTGATCATAAGCCTACAATACGAAATAGTATCATATTTCAAGGAGTAGTCTGGTCTGGAAAACGCTTTTCATAATTATCCCGAAGCATTTGTAGTTAATATAATTTCAGTATCAAATTATCCCACATCCTCTAGTAGGAAATTCTACAAAAAAGTCAAATAGGTGCTTGTCCGTCAGATTGATTGGAAATATTACAACACATGTCGTCGAAATTTCACTGCTGTCAGCATTGAAACGCACGATAACCTGTATTAATTTGTACGTAGACTTATTAGTTCCTTTAATAAAGTTTCTGCACATGTGTTCCATAATAAACAGCATACTAATATAGGATTTGAGAGCTATTTCGACTAAAGCGCCATAAATCCATCATATTTTTCACCAGAAAATTGTATACTCCTATCACGACACATATATAATATTAATAAGAGATCCGTATAGAGATAACAACATATGGTAAATATGTTAACTTAGCTATATTTCGATCAAGCAAGAACACGGACAAACGTTGTAAACAGTTCCTTGTTTTTCGCTACTTATCTTAGGTTGTCAAATATCTCCCTTCCGCTTTTTTGCTCTTTATTCAACGTTTTAAAAAAAGTGTTACAGTGATCGTATTTAGTTCAAATATGCACCGTTTCGTTCGATAATCTGTTTCCATCTAGACGGCAACTTCATTATACCTCGCAGAAACCGACTCCTTATTTGCGAAGATAAGGGACAGTCACTTTTCACAAGCCTCTTTTGAATTCAACTTTACACCAACAAGGGCGTTCGCCACGGAGAGTAACAGGTGGTAAGCAGTTGGCGCTATGTTCGAGCTATATGGTGGATGCGATAAAATCTACCATCCGAGCTACCATAGTTTCTAACGAGTCATCAACGAAGTGTATGGTCCGTCTTAGTTGAACACTACACTCTTCCTGTTGCAAAATTCTGGACGTTTCTGGTCTACCGCCAGCTTCAAGCGATCCAGCTGTTCGCAGCAGATGGTAGAACTAAGCGTCTAGCCATATGGGAGCAGCTCATAGTGAATGATTACCTTCCAACCCCACCAAACACACAGCAAAACCTTTCAGGCTGCAAAACCCGGCTTGGCCACAAGACCGTTTTCGCTTGATATTGTCGTATGTGATCCGTTTTCCGTCGCCAGTCACCATCCACTTCAAAAATGGGTCAAGTTCGTTCCGTTTTTACAGCATATCGCAAGCGTAGATTCGGTCCAGACGGTTTTATGCGCCAAATCATGCGACACCCAAACATCAAGCTTTTTTGTGTATCCAGCCTCCTGCAAATGTTTACACGTCTACAACTGTTGAACGCTTCGTAGGTTGTATCAACACCTTTCAAAGATGTATAAAATTGCTAGATACAAGCTCTGTAGCGCTTTATACACAGCGGTGAAATTGAGAAGACAAAAAGACCGAAGGAAGATATTTGACAACCTAATATACCGACTCTACGGGCAAATAAGTATAGTCACCATTTATGTGATAAAAATAAAAAATAATTATTTAAGTTTTCTTTAATTTTACTGGAGGGTTGGTTAGACATACGCACAGATACATGATAAATATCTCAAACACCTTATTGTGAGATAATATGAGAGCAGAATTTTTCGCAATAATTACATAAACACACATCTCGTCACATGAAATGCAAAATAACGTAACAACATTTTTCATAATTTTATAGTTAATTTTTGTTGAGAAAAATTTAAATTTTGGTTATAAAGTGGTTATATATTGGTTATACTTATCTGACAGCGGCAGCTGAAAATTTTCTACTACATATACATAAGTAGTGAATTGTAAGCAGTAAAAACTCAATTTCGATTTTTTTGATGATACATCGTTTTGTACTTTAGATGACGATATGTAGCTAGGTACTCCGCTAATAGCAGATATTGTTTACTTTTTCTGCACATAAAAATTAAGATAGGTTGAAATATTTCTTCGAGGCTCCTAAGTATTTTACACCAGTGTGCATTTTATGCCTTTGTACAGTGTTATTGAAACATTTGTGAACCCTTTCTATGGATGAACATCAGCTAAGCTAGCGCATAAGCAGTTTACATCAATCAGTTAATGATTATTCAAATTTATTATGCAGCAAGAATGTTGGCATTTTAGATTACTTGAGGCAAAACGCAACAAATACAAAGTAATGTTTTTAAAGTGAATTTAATATAATGCTATTAATGTTGTTTTGTGTATTATACTACTATGTTAATTCATATTATGAAAATAGTGTTCAGTCCGCAAGGCATAATAATATATGGTTTAGTTGTATTAGAAATTATAGAAATCGATGTTGACAAAAAAAATCTAAATGTTATTTATGTTTTTAAATAAACACCATTAATTGTAATTATTCACCATAGACCAAGGGAAACCAGAACTGATCAAAGAAGGATGGAAACCATTGAAAAAACTATTAAATAACTAAAATGAGTATGCCTTTTCACGATCCCAGTAAATTATTCTTCCTTTAAGGGGTTATATCCATTTGTTACTTTAAAAAAATCGATATTTTTTTCATTTTTTGAATGTATATATATGTATTCAAGAATATTGTTTGAAATTTTCAAGTTTATGCGACTAATAGTTTCGGAGATACAACCTTGAAAAGGTGGTCGCTCGAGTTCAGGTATAGGCTGAGGGCACAGTAATTAAAACTCTAAACCCGTTTATCTCAAAACCGTGTTTTCAGAGTCGGGGAGGAAAATTTCTCCGAAAGCGCTAAACCGATCGGTTTGAAATTATCACACGACTTACTCAGATATATTTTTCAGGTAATGATCGATGCAATAAGGTTTTGGACAATAATTTCGATTTTTTAAGCCACCTTGAAATGAAAATTTTTTATGAAAAACTGAATGTTTTGTTTTCTGTTTTTTTTTTTTTTTTTTTTTTTTTTTTTTTTTTTTTTTTTTTTTTTTTTTTTTTTTTTTTTTTTTTTTTTTGAACAGCATTTGTCAAAACTCAAAATTTTGACTAGACCTTCGATCATTACCTATATTTATTTATCACAAAACTACATATTTGTGGTTTCCAGATAATTTGGACCAGAGATATCTTGCTCACCGCCAAGCACTTTTTTTTTCGGAAGTCTCTCCGCAGATCGTCTACAGGAGCTAGGGGATCCAATATCTTTTTCAGTAAACCGCTGATTGTTAAAGTACATTTCTGCAATTCTGTTAAAGTACGTATTTTCCATTAATGTACAAAATAAAATGGCTCTTTGGAAAAAACTCACAAAAAAAACGCGCTTTTTTTGAATTGCAATTGGATATAACCCCTTAATTCTTATTATTTTGTAGTTCTTTCAGCCAAAGCTGTTAAGTAATGATTACTAATCATAATAATTAGTAATTAGATTTTTTTTTTGAAAGGTAAAGTAATGATTATATTACGATTATTTTCAGATTCGGACGATTACTAATTGATTATGATTACAGATAATCGGAAAATAGTCAAGATTAATAAAACTTTCGAAAAAATAATCAAAAATAATAAAAAGTAATCGAAAAATAATTTGACTACTTTCGAAGACTACTTTTGATTGTTTTTGATTATTATTATTTTTTTTTTTTTGCGAAATCATGTTACTACTGGTGTTCATCGATTTCATAATTGATAACCTGTTGCATTCTTCTTGATTCTGTATTTTGTATAAAGTAAATATTACTCTGCGTATATTTTTTTGTGAGTGTAACATAACTTTACATACTTGTTATCAGAGTACACTAAAAAATAAGTACAATAAGGTTTCTATTTCTTCAGTGCTAGTTAAACAGCAAAATCCATTTTCACTGAAAATTTAGTGATAGGTGAAAAAATGTCATTATCACTAAACCTTTCTTCGTATTGAAAAACAAATTGCACTACCATTAAAAGTTTAGTAATAGTGAACACCTGTTTCTTAAAAAATAAAAATAATACTACGTATGTATATGTATAAGCTGAAGCAGTATGAGGAAATGTATTCAAAATAAACCATATATTTGAATAGAGACTTCTAATTATGCCGCACTAAAATTAAGCAAACATAATTTATTTTTTATTTGCTTTCTTTAATACCAACATTTCGAAAGTACGGTCAGTGAGATATTGTTTGCCATCGATTGACAATTCCAAAAATAGTACTCACTTAAATATTGCATTTCAATAACTCCAATTTAGTAACATTAGTTCAATTTTACAAACAAACTTACAAACTAACACTTAACTTATGCATGCTTACGTATCGTCGGCTTAGCTTTTCCTTATAAGCTAGAGATATTGCACATATGTATGTAACATATGTACCTTTGCTAGCATATGTGCTCATTAGAATTTTGCCACACTGAGCAATAGGCTGCATCATCTTTTATTTTAAAAATGGAACAGAGGTTAAGAGAAAGGTTCCAACGATATTTCATGTTGAAGCCTGAGGAAAATATTGCAATTGCAGCAACAGTGCTAACTCATCAAAATGAAATGGGTCAAGGTGTTGCAGAGATTAAATACGGTATTGCCGGAATTAACTGTCGAAAATATAACCAGCAGAGTTTTAGAAACACTTTACAGATTTTACGCCAAATATTGTAAAACATTTCATTTTGAAAGGAAAATTAATAATGTGTCGACTATGMCCGATTTTTTTGATTTCAGTGATGTTGTTGAGCTTATGCGTACATTTATTTTGTTTTTCATTTTAAAGATTTAACTTTGCAGATGATGAAATTGAGGCAAGTTCTTCTCCACAAGAACAGATTAAAGTTGACCAACGATCCGTAATAAAACAGCAGTTCTTCAGCTATTTAAATGAAAATGCAAGTGCTGACGAGATTTACCAAAAATATTATTTATTAAGGGAGGCATTTATTTTTCTTAACATGCCCTTAACGTCTTCAGCTCCAGTTGAACGACTGTTTTCATTTGCCAGGATCGTCAACAGTCCAAGGCGGCAATCATTGTCTGATTTTTCTTTTGAAAAATTAGTTGTAATGAAGGCCAATTGTAAATATATGTAAATTATAAAACTGTTTTTTGTGAATTGAATATATTTGTTTTCTTTATTATTTTTACACGTATTTTTCATTTTTTTTATTTAGGAAGTACTAAAATGTTATTGGTTGTTTTGTTATTGAAGTGATTTTGTATACAAAAACTATCTAATTTTGTTTTATTTGTTCAGAATGTTTTCAATGCAAATTTTTAAAAAGGAAATATAAGTATAAAATGATGAGCTTTCAAATTTTTTTTAAAATAATCGAAAATAATCAAAAACAAGTAAGGAAAGGCTAAGTTCGGGTGCCACCGAACATTTTATACTCTCGCATGATAAAGTGATAATCGAGATTTCAGGCGTGGTTGTGAACCGATTTCACCCATATTTGGTACATGTC
>NW_017537267.1:2471025-2534150 GCF_001853355.1 Bactrocera latifrons | reverse complement strand
TACAAACAACCGTTATGTGAACAAAACTATAATACTCTCTTTAGCAACTTTGTTGCGAGAGTATAATAATCCTTGAAAGTAGCCAATTACTTTTTCGATTACTTTTGATTATTTTCTCGTAATCCTAACTAAT
The DNA here is from genome assembly GCF_001853355.1 of Bactrocera latifrons. Lineage (NCBI taxonomy): Eukaryota > Metazoa > Arthropoda > Insecta > Diptera > Tephritidae > Bactrocera > Bactrocera latifrons. Next base: position 2,534,017 of record NW_017537267.1, on the reverse strand, counting down.
ATTAATTATTTTTGGATTATTTGTAATCATAATTAATTAATAATCAGGAATTGTTAAAAGAGAATTATGTAATCAATACCATTCCTTTTCAAATTTAATCTAATTGATTACTAATCGTAATCCAAATTTAACAGCAATGGTTTCAGCCTAGGACGAACAGCCTATAGGCAACATTGTACATATATGCTTCTAAGACCCGTTATTTGAATTTTTTGACGCGCGTTTTTCTGGATTATGTAGTCTAGTGTATTATGTAAGCTTGCAGTGAATTGTTCCGGCGGTTTCCGTAGAGTGAAATTGTCAAGATCGYGAAAAAAGGCGTTTACGCAAAAAGTCTTTAAAAAAATTAAAATAGCGGTTTTATTGTAAAACCAAGGGAACAACGTACATAAATAAAAGTAAGATAGTTATTAAAAACAAAAATAAGTCATTGGAAACGTGCTCAGTTTGTTTACAATAATTGTAAATATATTAAAGTGCTGTTGCCTATAGGCAACATCGTGTACCTAACGTACCAGGACACTAAGGACTTAGAAATTTTCATCACTTCATACTTGAGCTAAGACTAACATATATCAGTCTTAAAAAATGTTTTAGCACCGCCCATTTTAATTCGGGCATTAGACGGTTAACTCCATTAAACTTTATAAAAAGTTGTCAATGAGAGTCAAAAGATAGTATAATACTGTTATGAGGGATACTGTTGTGTTATCTAATATATTTTAGTTTTTTAATTTAAAGCTTATAGCATTACCTGTATATTTAAAGTCAAACTCCAGATTAATTAAATCTTTTTACTCACCTGAAAATAAAAAGAAAAATATAAAAATTAAAAATAAATTTGCTTAAAAATTTAATTTCTATTTCAGATATTTTAAGTTCTTTATTTAGAAATATTTAAAACGAAGATTTAATTCAAGCTTTGACTACTTTAATGTTTGTGCGGTATAAAGTCACATGGAAGTTCGAAAATCGTGGCGTTAGGTACCATATATGGGATGTGAGGAAGTATAGACTCAATTCAGCTAATTTTTGACACACAGACATACCATTGTCAACAAAAAACTATCGATGAATTTCAATTATATATCTCTCACATTGACCGATATTTGCGATAGAAAGTCAACTATATGTATGGTGTTGTGCGTGCAAAGTTTTATTTAATTTTTTCTTGATTTATACACTGGAAGGAAAATAATCAAATGGAATTTAATATTGTATTACATAGTAAGTAGGCGTGGTTGTAGTACAATTTCGCCAATTTACATAAGAATATAAAAAGAATGTCACGCACAAAATTTAGTTGAAATCGGTAGTGCGGGGCTCGAGAAATATGATTTCCCCTAAAGTATGCCGTGACATGCTCTACGTGCAGTTCGTCATGTGTTCTCGGATGAACTTATTATAGTATTTGATTTATTCGACTTTTTAACAACACCGTTATTAGGAGACTGAGCGGAGTTATCTTCCAATTTCATCCCCTTTCACATTGAGATTTGTACTAAGCGATTTTTTTTTTTACCTTAAGTCGTTTCGGAGATATTTATATTAAGCCAGTTAGAGGGCGGGCCACGCCCAGCGTTTAATGTGCAATTTAATTAATACATCTTAATTTTTACTCAAGTTACAACTTGCATCGAAGAATGGACGAACGGAGAAACAGTCTCCCGGATTTCAACTTTTCTGTTTATCCTAATCATTTATATATGTATTGCTGCTGGATCATCCAGACGAGGTTCATTCGTTGGATAGTAGCTCAGATAATGCCAAATTTTGAAATAAAAATTTTAATTTGTTGGGTATTTTGAATTGAAAAAATCGTATTTTTTGCAAAAAAAAATATAAAAAATGCATGAGTGAGGATTTTATTCAAAGTGCTTAAGCAGTAGGAAAATCTTAGGGATATTTTGTAAATAAAGGTATAAACAATCAAGGTATACTAGAAAAACGTTATAGGTAGAGTAGATTTGGTCAAGTTCGTGTAATTTTATATAGGCGAACTATCACCTCAGTTTTTGATATATCGATCTGAAATTTTGCACACAACCTTTGCCCTCCAGACAGGTACTAATTTGTTGGAATGGCCGATATCGAAACAATGTAGCATATAGCTGACATACAAACTGAATTAGCGAAAAAAGTGTTTGTATTTAAATCTGCTTAGATCGGATTACTACGGCCATACAAACTGACCCATCGAAATATAGTTCTTGTCCACAGTATTTCATATTTTCAAAGAACATTATTCATAGGTTCGCTGCAGCGAAGCAAAAGTTTTACTTTTTTTAACCTAATTACGCATATACATATCTTCCTATTTCTCATTGCGCAAAAGAGAATTAAGTGTTAATAAAAGCAAATCGAATTTTGATTACAATATAATACATAATTGCAACTGATTACGCCACGAAGTGAATAAATAAATAAATTATGCAGTTGCGCAAAAATATGATATCCCGAAGCGCAAGAGACCAACTGAATCGTGTCAGTTGAGTGGCAAGGCGCAAGAAGCCCAACCAGAGCCACGACAAATGAGAACCTAAGCTTTGGCAATTTCACACAGCATTACGCAGAATGGCGCAAGTTGAGTAGATGAAAATAAAAATTGCTGCTGGAAGAAGTGGCAACAAATGCACTGACAGCTGTCGCGGGATGAGCAAAATTTTGTTTCTTTTTTTTTTCATTATTTTTGTGTGCCCTCAACGTCTATATGACAACAAATTATGTCATTGTTGGCGCTTGTTAGCGTAACAAATTCAATTTGTTGCTATTGTTGTTGTGCTGCATGTTGTTGCCATGGATATCTGTCATTACGGGACATTGCAGCGCAATGTGAGACGTTCACTGAATAAATGGCAGTGCAATGCAGCCAAACTGAACGCCAACAATAACAATAACAGTGCATAATAAAAAATAACTCGACCAGAAATAATATTTTATTTCTTAGTTGCTTTCTTCATTGGGCCATACAACAAGCAGCAGCAACAACAACACAATGACCGGCCAAGTAATGCCAGCCATGAGTACTCGTTATGCGTCAACGCTGCCGGAACTGAGAGCAAAATAGAACGGAACAATAAGGTAACCAAGCACAAAGTGTAACAATAACAGCCGCAACAACAACTCCAACAACAGTGGTTGTATTGCATGCAAACAGTAGTCGGTAGCAGCGGTAGTCGCTAAAAAACGCCGTAACAACGCTTAAAAATGACGGAAACATATGACTTCACTAAGCTGATTGCAGGAATATGAAAGGATACAGCGGCAAGCGTAATGGTAAGCGGTGAGCGTTAAGGAAGTGCTAGCCAGCAGGACTTAAGGATTAAATGGGAATTGGTTGGCATGCGTGTTTGTTTGTAATATGTGTGTGTGTGTGTGTGTGTACGCGTTGCCTGTTTCATATGTGTATTTCTAGTTTTTTGTTGTTGTTTTTTTTTTCATTGTTGTTTTCGTTGTTGCGCGTCCTGTTAATCATATAGTTGTTGTTGCTATTGCTTTTGTTGTTGTTGTACAACACAACATTGTTGTCCAAAGTGCACTAACTCCAACTTAAGTCAAGTGCATGTACTCCACCGAACGATGCTTTATGTTGCTCCAAACCCACAAACATACATACATACAAGTATAATCAAACAGTTCTGTATCCAAGCTTGCGTGTGTGTGTTTGTTGTTGTTTTTCTGCATGTATTTGTATAAATATTTATAAATATATATGCTGTGCAACATAGTTTCGTACACACACATACATACAAGCACTACTTATATGAAAAGTATGGCGACCAACAGCGCGTATGAGTAACATTTTGTATGAGTGTTGTTAGCCTGAAGTGGCCATATCCGTATGCACTTACGCATGCTTGCTGTTTTGGTTGTTATTTTTGTTGCTGTTGCTGCATTTTCATTGCGGCGCAAAAAGCACGGAAATACAATGTTGCATTTGATATGCGCCACTTGAATATCTACCACCATACACACACATACACACAACCAAGCTTGCATATATAAGCAGCAGCCAGCAACTGACTAATAAATAGCAAACATTTAAAAGCTTATTTGTATATTTTTGTGAGTACGTAGATGTGTGTGTGTGTGTGTGTGTTTTAAGGCATTTTAGTTGGAACGCGCTTTTCAGAGTACACACACACGTACAGCACACCCACAATCAGTCAACATAAATATATTAAGTACCCATGCATGCCGCTGCACTTCAGTTATGACTGCTACAGACTTGCCACATGCCACATGCATGTATTAGTCTTGTAATAGCATTTCAAATGTCTAGTTGCGAATCTTTTGAACCGCATAGCTTGTAAGTTATACTTAGAAAATGCACAAAGCGCATTCCTATGCTAATATGCATATGTAGATATGTATGTATGTATTTGTGTAAATAGTTTACGACCACTTGCTACGCTAAAATTGTGCGCATTTAAAATAGTTTTGCAATATGCTCAAAGTGCAATTGAACTACTGCAGCTAAAAAGGCATACAGTCATTTATATTTCTCCGCAAAGTTGTATTGATTGGATGCTAGATGGAACGGAATGAGTCTCGCCAGAAGCCGTCTGGGTTATTGAGGATATGGGCATTTATACTTGTATATCAAAGTAACGATATTTTATGGTTCGTTGTCCTAACAACAAACGATATATGCAAACACTGAGATATAACGATGAACACAAAATGAATTCAAGACCTTTATTAGAAAAATTTGCAAGATGAAATCATATGAAGGCTTTCTCTTTTTACAAGGGCGAAGCATCGAAAGCCTGAACAGTAAGTCAGTGTGGAACTTTAATCCGAACTAAACCTCCTACTGTCTTGTACCGATCTCTCCGGTACCAAGTGTTATAACGGGACCATGCGTAAGTATTACTCATACGTTTATGATGAACCTAATGCATTCATTAGCAAGCTGCATCTCATAATCCCCCTTGTGCCATGTTTGCCCCCCTTCGTCTGCTCCAGTCATAGTTTGTGCGTCTCGTCTTAGTTGTCCGTTTCCTTTTGTGGTTCTCTTCTACATTGTTGTTCTCCAGCTGTATGGTGTTTCATTATTTTGGCTGCTACTTCGCACACGGTTTTCCACTTGTCTAGTAATTCTATCATTTCATACTCTAAGTTTTCAGAGTTTGGGTCTATCCCGAATGAATTTTTCAAAACTTGGGTTTCTTGGTAATATTTGACATAATGGAACAATGTTTCCTCTATATTATCGATTATATCAAATTGATTTTAAACAACCATGCCCTGTAAAAATTCGGGTTAAGTGAAAGTCTACTTCACCACGTGCTCTATCTAGCCATGGCTCAATATTTGGGAATTGTCGGAATGTCCAGTGACCATTTCGGCTGTCTTCCCATCGTTTCTGCCAGTAAGGTACCTGCTCTGGTTTTAGCTTTTAGAGTTATGAGTGTTACTTTATCGCTTAAAGGATATATGAGCTCTTTGGCCAAGAAGTTTAGAAGATGTAAACTCGCGATTACTAGGACAGCATCTTCAGATAGTATTTGAAATACGGAGCACATTCTTAATGCGCAATTGGTGTATGTGGAAAATTCGATATAATCTCGAGTGCTTTCTCCCATACCTGGGCGCCGAATAGAGCAACTGACCTTAATACTCCGGGTCGTAATCATTTCTTACTTTGTTTTGGTCCACGTGTATGGTCCACGGGTTTTGTCGCTTTACCACATTCTTGCCCCAAGAACAAATCCCAAATATGTAATGGCTGGCTAAGTGGATATGCTTACACCTTTTGTGCTGAATAAAGCGACTTCTTGGGTGTTCTTATTAGCAATAATCTGTTATTTTAGAGCTAATCGCTTATTTGCTATTGTTGTGTTGGTTATCGCAACGACATCTTCTAATTATTTGGATATTACCTCCACTTCAATAGCATTTGCAAATACAATGATTTGTACGTTTTTCGGTCAGTGTCATTTAGCTCACCGCTGCGAGTGTTGATATTGCCCTCCGAAATCCAAATTGGTTAGAGGATAGGGTAACGGCGTCGTCAAATATCATATGAGGGTGGTCTAATAAATATGAAGCCTCACCTACCGATGGTGCCATTATGGCAAAGGAAATTTCCTACCACATCGTATTAGGCTACTGTTAGCCGAAAGACCACCGTGCTGAAGAAAGTGAAAATAGTGTTTTCGATGAAAAATTATGGCCAATATATTTTTAGGAATTCACAAAGTGTAATATATATTAAGGGGTCAGTAGAGTAAACTTTTTTCAAAATATACTTATTTTTTTTTTTTGCATTTTCTGTTTCCTTATACCGTTAGAATTAATGCAGAAATCTACTTTACCGCTAGAAAGTTTCGAAAAAGGCCCAAAATTTGTAATTTTTCAACTTTTCTGTCCATCTTTGTATTCTTTTTCAGTGTTTCAATCTTTAAACGCGTTTTTCTCAAAACATCGTCTCTATATTTTTATAATTTATTGACAATTTTATGGCAAAATTTATGTGAAAAAACAAATGTTACTTACTTTTTTATTTATCAACATTTTTCATGACTCTAGTAGGGACGATAACCATTCACGTACTTTTTAAGAATACTTTTTGTGTTTCAGATGATTCCAAAAAAAAAAAAAATAATTGTTTACATACTTCACGATTTATCTCATGATATGTGAAAAAAGTTCAATTGTACAATAAAAATTTCTATGCAAAAAATCCAGAAGAAACAGATTACCCTTAAGTAGGTGTGTCATAAAATTTGTGACACCCGATTGTGTGAGACGACTTAACCAACTAGTCTCGCAGTTTCTGATATATCCATCTGAAATTTTATATACAACCATTCCTCTCCAGAAAGCTACTCATTTATTGGAACCGTCGATATCGGACCATTGGAATTGAAACGAAACGGTCCGAATCAAGTGAGAAAGTTTTTCAGTTTAGAAGATAGTTTGACAAAATTGGCATTAGTTATTTTTTAAGGCAATAGTTTATTATCCCAAAGAGATGTTCTCATCGGACTGCTACAACGTATAGCTGCCATATAAATTAGAGGATCGGAATTAATTGCTTTAATAGAAACTTTTTTATTTGACAAGTTGCTGAAGAAACTTTCACATTGTTCGGGTAAACGGTGAAGTCTCCGAAAAATTTTAAAATTCAATGATTATGTCTAACGGCTATCAGTGTGACGAGTACTTGTTAAAGTTTAGTTGAAACTCATGTTCAAAACGTGATTAAGGAGCTGGGTTTCCTGGCCAAACATAATTAAGAAACGGTAATTTGATTCGGTTATCCACCCTGAACAGCTACTTTTCGAGAACACAGTGAGAGCAATCGATAAGTATGAACTTGAGTCCGCTTTTATAAATAGCTTTTCGTCGCTTCGTCTGCATTTCTACTGAGGACATTATTGTTATACACATGACCTAAACCTTAAGCCCTAGGCAGTGCATCATATACATTTGTAATTCAATATCTAACCATTGTTATTCCCCTATTCCACTACAGTCGAGACTTCCAACGCTTTATTATTCAGCATCTTTTGTTAAATAAGTTCATATAAATTTCTTCCGAGCAATTTCTTACCCTTAAGCTTGCACTCTCTTCTATTCACTTGCACTTATCGCAAATGACCAACTAATAGTTCAGAGTGTGGCACTTACAGAGTTCAGCTGCCCATTAGCGAGCTTCGTGAGCATTTCCGCTAACGACTTTAGTGCGCACACATACACTTAACTATCTAATAGCAGTAGACTTAGTTAGGAGATGAATGAGTGAAAAAGAGCACATGATATAAGAAAAAATAATAATAGTGCAACGTATAATGGGTTAGACGGTTCCGGCTAAGCTGTGCAGCCAATTTATGGTACATTAAGGCAAAAAATATGGAAACGGAGCTCAAGCTTTGAACTAAAAGTCGCCGGCCTTGCCACAAGTAATTTAAAGGAGCACATTATCAAAACTCGACGTGAGCGTGCAGTCAAAGGACAACTTAAAGGAAAACTTTTGGTCTAGAGAGGAAGCAAAATCAAAAGTATGAAAGGGATAATGGCGGGAAAGCGACTGCTCTATGCCACTTAATTAAATCACGTGTGAAATTTAATGAAGGAAATACCGCAAGTAATATCAAACTATTTATTTCAGAAGCTAAAATCTTGCTAGAAAAGGAAGAAGCAAATAAGAGTGGGTAATATGAGTGGGCTGAAAATGAATTGAGACACAGCATGCATAAGTATGTGCATTAGATTTACATATGTGTCAAATGGGTATAAAAAAATTACCTCCAGCGATATTAAAACTGCATAATATCGCTTCATATTAAAAAAAATTCCATTAGATATATGTAAGTCCAATATTCAGTCGGCGCTACTGACTATGGGCTCATTATCCGTGAATTTAAGTTTAGGTAAAGATTCCTCAGCGGCATCAGCGGAATGTTATCGACTAGGAGTGCTGATCTCAAAGTCTGACGAAAGCTTGTCCAGCAATGGGCTTCTATTAGCTCCTGTACTGTCATAAAATCCCTTTGGCTCGAAATAAATCTCAAGGAGTTTAATGAGTTCTGTAAGCATGGATTTTCTCAGGCTCTAAGAATTCAATTTGGTTATTCTTTGGAAACTTCCCAAATGCCCGAACGACCGTTGTCGCGCGAATTTTAATGTGTCGCACCAAAACGGGGAACATGGAAACCAATGTGTTAACTAATTCAAAGCTACACCTTCACACATCTTGGAAAAACTTCCTCAGAGGTGTCTAAGAGCCTATTTAACGGAGTACCAAGCGAAAAAACAAATATCTGATTTACTCCACCCTAATGTACAAGCTAGAAGATACATATACATTAGAGCGGGTCGATATCCTTTTTTATATTAAATCGCGTTTGCGGGAAATGTTCTACGCTCATTCGGAACAACTTTGCCTAAGAAACGACGACTCGAAAATCGTGGTCAAGTCAGCGATTTTTGAGATAAGTTCCTAAGAAATTAATTATAAGGATTTGTTCGTCAGTTTTTGAGATAACCGAATGCAATTTAGTACGTAGATGTGAGTTAGTGTTTGATCATTTGTCGAAATCGGAAAGATCGATTATTTATATAAGCAATTATTCATATTTTTAAGCTTCCTGTAAATCGACCCGGTTTAATATAAATATGTACACATATATGTATGTTAAGCAATTTATAACCTCATGTCAATCTTTTTGTCATGACAACATAAAACTTAATTACAGCGTCATTAATTACAATGACAACGCCAAACACGACACCCTCGACTTAAATTGTGGTCGCCTTAAAACCGCTGCTGTCGCAAGACGCCTGTGACTTCAGTTCAATTTTGATTTGTGCTTTTCATTAACGAAACTATTTTGGCGAGTATGTGTTAGTGCACACTTTGCTTTCCTTGCCTTTTTACGCACATTTACTTTTATACGCGCGCCATTTTAATGCCAAAGCCCTTTGACTTAAAGAGCTCTAGTAGCTAAGCAACGCCAACTAAACAAATGACTGATTGTTTATTGTGGTTTTGTTGTTGTTGTTAGTGTTTGTGAAAAACGGTAATACAAACAAATAAGTTACAAACATGCATACACTCTTAAGTCAAGCAAAAGTTTACTTCATCAAAGCAAATGACTGTCTTTTATTCCGAAAAGCCAACACACACACACATACTTACAAACACAAAAATCGGCGCGTACTTAAATAGATGTGCTTAAGTTGATACGACGCTACCATGCATTTTGTTGCTTTGCGGCTTTGATACACTTAAAGTTTCCTAAAGCCTATTAAAACTCACTGTGGTGACATCTTACAAATATTGCGTATACGCCCTGTTGAGCTGAGAAAAACCACAACTATAAGGTTCGCTGCAAATTTAATAATTAAACTTGCAATTAATTTTACTAGAATTTTCTGTCTGCTTTGTTAATTACTAAACTCATGCAACTTTGTGTATGTGTGTGTGTAGCGTGATAACAAAACACTTATTTTCCTTAGGTATTAAGTCAGCAATTTTCAATTAGAAATTTTAATGCAATGCATGTGGAGATTTTGTAGCAATGAAAATGAAATTGACATGTGTTTTCTGCAGTTTTAAACTACAGCAGAATTGTTAATGTATTTTTATGAAATGTTTGTTTGTATTGAAAGAATATTATACTCGTTGATTGACAGAGGGCAGTACTTGTTTAAAGAATATTATGAAGGCAGTGAATAGCGCTTAAGCAGAAAAATATATTTAATGTTTTTATAACAATACTCAATGGAAGCTTAAGTAACTAACTGATATTTTACTTACTATTAGAGATCTAAGTCCAATGAAGGCGGCACTTTAGATTTTTCACTCCAATGTTCCTGTAAGGAACCAACGCGAGCACATATTCTTCCGAGGGGTTACCGGAAGCAACCGAGTTTAAAATATTTTTTTACAAATGTTTCAGTATTTCTTTGTTATTAGTGTATGTTTGTAACAATAAAAACTCTAATGATATTATAATATATATTTAATTTTTTATGTCACAAAAAAATAGTTGAAAATTTGCTGCATTTTACCCGAGGAAACCCATGTTACCTCTTTAAAAGAGTTCCTCTTAGACTTACTTTAAAGTGTAGCAAAAAGCTGGAAAATTTGATAAAGGTTGTGTATTTAAATTGACAAAAATTCTTGCTAGATTTGGGGAGGTTAGATTAAACCGATAATCCGAACAAAAAGCGGGCCGTTGTGGTGCCAAAAATTCCCATAGAACGGATCATTATGCTAATATAAATCGACAAAACCCGACACAACTTTGGCACTTAGCGTCCGACATGACTTTCAGCCTTACTTTGGATATTGAACAATGTTTAGGGAAAATTCCAACGATTTCGGTAAGAAAAAATCAGCTAAAGGGCTTGTAGTTCACTGAATCTCTTGCTTTATACGCACTGCCCCTCTTCTACAGCCACATTTTCCCTTCCACATATCCCTCCTCGGTGTGTGATCAGAGGAAAAGCCATCAGTAGGAGCTTATGCAACATGCAACTGAGTGGTCTTAGTTTTCACGGATGCAATTGAAAGAGAAGAAGATTTCGGCCTATTCGAATCCCTCTCGTTCATCCGGTTTCAATGAGCGTTAGATCAACCTTCGCAGCAATGGAGCTGATGGTGGTATGTCTAAAATGGCATTACGTGCCATTTTTGGTAAGTCCGTAGTGCACTGGAGATGGGAATGAAAGCCGCTCTTTGGACACGTTCAAACTTCTTAGCGAGCGTTAGCTTTTCGGTTGAATACACTATAAAACACTAATAGCATGACTGCGGCTTCAAAACCTCGGCTTTGGTGAAAGTCCCCACCATTTTCCTATACAAATTTCCTCAGCAACAATATGCCCGATTTTATATCTATTGATAAATAACACCACTTTAGTTTAATTTGGGTTACTAGTTAATTTGCTTATATTCGCTCGATTGGATATCTTGGATACCACGTCGAGGTACCTTTGCATTTGCTCCTAGATGGTAGTTAGAAATCTTCCTTTTGCTATAAGACATTTCACTTTTTCACGAAGAAGACTAATTCAAATTAACTTCCTTCCTATTTGAATAAGTTCGTTCAATTTTGGTAATTTATTGTGGATGTATGCAACACTTAATCGGGCTTCATTATTCTACTCTTTAAAAATCATTAAGTCTAAGAAATTTAACGGGAATACAGTCATTTTTTTTTAAATATCCGCTACTAGCCCAATTTTCCAAATCTACCGAAGTTTATTCGATAAAGTTGTTGTGAAGCTACATTTCCATTTAAAATGGTTACATGCATTGGCTTTGAGTAAACACGTGGTCCGGTACAGTACGAAAAAACGCGTTTAAAGCATTAAGGCTGAACTATTTAACACAAAAAAAAAAAATAAATAAATAATAATAATAATTGTGTGGTCAGCCTGAATTCAAGACCACATAATTGCATAAACTAACCCTGGCCCAATGCTAATCGCTTTAGTTTACATTGAATACACTTTTAAAGAAAGATGTGAGTATATTTTGTTTTCCATTTTGCCAAGTGTCATATACTAATGTTTAGTAATTGCATACACGATTACGTGATTAAATCACGATTCCACGAATATTCGCGTGATATACATTTATGTACATATGTGTGTGTGTAAAATCCTGTGATGCTTATCAAAATGACTAATGACTTTCTTTGGTTAATTTAGATCATTTACTTTCGAGTTCATTTTGACGGCGTGGTACAGCGCATGTTCGGCATTAAGTGTCGTGCTTAAGCGCTTATCAGAATCTATAAAACCAAAACAAAATGAGGAAATGAGCGTGTTTAAATGCAAACATTAGTTAATGTGGTAACCGCTTAAAGTTCCACGAAACTCAGATGAAGTAAATTTTTTTTTGCTGTTATTTGTGTATTACTTTAAAAATTATATTTATTAACTTATCCTTACGAAAGTTTCGCCTGAAATTGCCTTTCTTCAGAGAAATATCCACATTTGAATATTTTGCTTTTGCTCGCACTTCTATGCAATGCCAAATTGTAATAAATTACTTTCAGGTTTTTCTGCTTTCAATAAATTCATCAAGATAAATGCCTTGAATCGACAGCGTCATTTGCGCTAAACAAAAGAAATTGGATAAATATGTTCGCTCTGGTGAATATATTTCGATATATTGAGTACGCAAAATCAATGAGGATTTCATTAAAGCACACTTTTTATGCAAAGCCATTTAAGTTAGAAGCACAAAATTTAAGAATGTTTGTTATAGAAAGATGGAAATATTATAATCTACAAGTACAGATAGGAAAGTTCAAGTATTTTAATATAAATACTAATTTCTTTGAGGCCAATATTTTATTAATATAATAATTATTTGCTAATACAATGGCCATTGCTAATAAGGTACCCGCGGGAGGGTATAAGTATAAAACACTAGAGGAGAAAACTCAACGTGGAAGACAACAAAGGAAAAGAACGAGGCTACTACCACCGGCGGGCACAGTGATGCTAAGAGCTGTCTCGCCGGCGTTTACACATCCACTGCAACGGCAGCAGTTGCGGGGCTGTGGTACTACTATCGAAGCCCCTCTACATCGCATGGTTGTCATAGTCTACGAAGACTCGGACCAAGAAAGGGATGTAAGTATAAGCGCTGAAAAGGAAAAAGAACTTCTTTGCCCTCCTAAGCAGGTGAACGAGGGTTCCAACTATGACAACATAGGAAGGCCCCGGAAGAAACCAAGTAAAAAGAGATTGAAGGCAAAGACGAGATACAAGACGGCAGTCGGAATATGCAGCCGTCCGAATAGTCCAGCTTGGAGGGACAAGAGAGGGGGTGAAGAATGCCTACAGTACATCGTATGCTAGTCGCATTGAAACGGAGTGCGAAGTGAAGGCGCAATTGAAAAAAAAGGAAGAACGCGAATGACAAACCGACAACGTCCAAGGCAGCGGCGGCAGCCAATAAGTTTGCGAAACGGCATTTGACCGTCGCGCTCACAATTCGCAGTAACCCACTAGGTGGGGGGAGTGGAGGAAAATAATGGAATGGCAGGTGGTGGACCGCAACAATATTCCATCCGTATCCGAAGGTACGCATACCTCGCGTGATGGATCCGGATCATAATCTGCGGCTGCTACAACGACTGAATTCGGACGCGCCGACTAGCGACTGGAGCGGTCGGTCAAAGGCTAAAGCTAATCCGCCAGATCACTAAACAGTGGGTATTCTGTTTGCGAGGCTCGGAAAGACAGCGTCGGCATTGGAAGCATGTTGTTTCGCCTCAGGAAGCGTCACTCTGGAGACTGCAATATAAAACCCGTTGAATATGGGTGAAGTGGGAAAGCATTTCGGCATAGAAGAGGTCATGACGACTTCACTTATCCTACAAAAAGGAGTCAATTAGCAGACTGATAGTCCAAAACTAAGAGCTGAGGGTACTAAGTAAAAGTGAACCTCCAAAAAAGTAAGATCACCTCTGCCGAGCTTCTTCTCAAATTAGACAGGGCGGCTAAGACGAGGCTTTAGTTGAGATCAAAAGCCATCTCTCTGATGCCAACCGGACGATTTTTAAGCACTGTTTCGTAATTTTTTTGATCACAATTTAATTTTTAGTCGTAATAGCAGAGCAAGACGATTTTTCGCCAAAAATTATGAGCAAATGCTGCATCATAACAACTCTCCTCCGAATGAAAAAATACATATTTTGGAAATGAGAAGAAATTGAAATAGGTATGGGACGAAGAAGCAAACTTGATGTATGTTGGTCAGATGATATAGCATATAGAAAATTATAATTACAAAGTATAAGTAAAATCAAATACACATACATATTTTTTGTTTTTCTTAAATTAAGCTGTGTGTCATAATAACTTTCCGACTTCACCATTTTTTTTTTTTTTGTGTAATTATGTGTTAACAGCTCTTAAGTTACCTCAAATCACCAAGGATTACAAAAGATTATTTTCACTTGTAAATTGTAAGCTTACAAATGCACTTACTTAACACTATACTTTATGTTCCGTTAAAACGCATATGTAAATAACTGTGTGCCTTGAATACGTAATCGTCGATCAAGCTTAGATTAAATGTTGTAGAAAACAGAATTGAAATAAATCTTAACTTAAAAATCTCTGTAAATACTTTACTAAATTCATATAAAATGCACACAAATACTTGCGTATGGTTTATAAAATGAAAACAATCAAATATGTTCAACAATTCCGAGCAATTTAAGGCATTGTTCACACAAAATTAGCAACATTTCTCACATACAATGCTTGGCCACTGCTGGCAACAAGTGAGATTAAGTGCGTAAGCTTATGTGTAAGTGCTTGAGCTTTGGCTAAGTAGCAACATGCACAGATAACTACTTGAAAATTGTTGCAATAAAAGTACAACAATACGGAATTTATTAACTGAAATTGTAGCATGCAACAAATTTTGTTCATCGCATACGAAACTAATTACAACAAAAGACAGAACTCGGAATAACGAAGACTGAATTACTTCGTTATTGCACTTCATTCTTCCAACTGACATGCATGAATTGTGGCCCAGGATATACATACCACTTGTATATACATGTATCTAGGTAATAAAAACTTCATACACAAGTACACACCTGCTCAAAATAATAGTTACACAATACTTTTTCAAGTGAAGCTCATGAATAAAAACTTTTATTTAAATTTTTAAGAAAAACGCAAACTTACTTATATTTTTCAAATATTTATAAGATTATTTAAATAAACTTCATTTAAAAAAAAGCAAAACAAACAAATCTAGTTGCGCAAAAAATAGGTACACTTTTAATAACACAATTATTTTGTAAAAACAAATTATGTTGAAACAGTTTTGTTGTATATTTAACACTACTCAGTTAATAGCCAGTATATCCATCATTATTCTGGATTACTTTACAATTTATTCGTTTGGGCATACTACTAACTAAAGTCTGACGGGTTCCTTTAGGTATCTCATACCAAGTTTTTTGTATGCACTCCCATAACTGGTCTTTGTTAGAGAAAGATTGWCCCGCCAAATTTTTTTTTTAGTTCTCCCCATAGATTTTCAATTGGCTTTAAATCCGGGGATTGACTTGCCCACTTCAAAACGTTAACATTACTATCTTCAAAATATTTTTTAACCAGCTTGGAGGTATGTTTTGGGTCATTATCTTGCTGATATACCCAACGTAATGGTAAGTTTTCTTCAGCATAGGGTATTATGACATTATCAAGTGTTTCCTTGCACTCCGACGCTGTAATTTTGTTAGTTATAAGGTATATGGGACCTACTCCATACCAAGAAGAATATCCCCACACCATGACGTTTCCACCTCCATGCTTCACAGTTTTTTTTTTTTTGTGAATCGAACGTGAAACTCCTTTCCCATTGGACGACGCACATTTCTCTCACCATCGTTTCCAAATAAATTTACTTTCGTTTCATCGCTCCATAAGATGTTTCTCCACTTTTTGTTCCCTCAGGTCCTGACCAATCTAAATGACTTCTTATACATTTTTTGATCGCAGTAATGGAACTTTCCTGGCTATATGTCCCTTTTGCAAGCGCCTGCGACCTGTTTGGACACTTACTAGATTTCCAATTTCTGCTGCTATCACCTTCGACGACTTGAATGGGTCCTTCTTATAAAGAGTTACAATGTGGCGATTAAGAACTCTACTTGTTGTTTTGTGGCCTTCCACGAGTCTCCCTACTAGATTTTCGCTCTAAAGCATTTTTAACAAAATTATGAGACCTTTTCATTAATTTCCCGTTTTCCCGAAGCAATTTTTCTTACTTTCTGAGATTTGAAACCAGCCGGGCTTCTTCAATAGGGCAATGCGACTCCCGACCCATCTGACTAAAAAATAATTTAATTTATCTGCAGCATTTTGAGCTTTAATGAAAGAAAACTTACCAATTCAGATAAAAAAAAACCTGAAAAACTGGATAAAATTAACTTTGTTTTCACAAAAAGCTAAGTTCACATATGTGTAACTATTATATTGAGCAATTTTTTTTCTGAGAATTCACACAAAACTGACACACGCATTAATTCGGGGGATCATATGCCTCATTCTCTAAGAAAGGGCGATGCCATATTATCTTCATTAAACTTACAGCATAACTTGTCACATACAGCGCATAAAAAGGTTTTTAAACTGTTGAGAGTACTAAGTTTTATCGTGTAACTATTATTTTGAGCAGGTGTGTATAAATATATATAAGAACATTGAAACTACAATTGATATACAGTTTCGAAAATAACATTTATTTTCAATTCAGATACAAAATTACATCTTTGGAAACATTTACTAGATTACTGCACGCGTAGCATTAATAAATCCTAAATTATTTGTCTTCATTTTAATAGAATTGTTTCGTAACAAAAAAAAAAAAAAAACAATTTTCTCGACAGTACAAAAACTTTGAAAAAATGTTGGATGATTTTTAGAGGTTGGTATTTTGTAGTGAGATAATTGTCAAACCAGCTACCAACTGGCTCTCAACAAATATGAGTTGACAAAAAATAGTACGACTTTTTGATTTTCATTCGTCGAACAATTTTTTTGTCTAGGTTTATATGACTGTTGCGGACACCCGTACCAAATGTCACATCAAAAGAATCATTACTAAGTTTCATGAAGTGCATTCGGCGATTTTTACGATCAATGAAATTATTCAACAAAGAAGATACTCGTACATTAAATTTTTTGCGCGGAATTAAGTTTTTGGGGCCAAAAAATTGCAAATGTTGGAAAGGGTTTTTGATGATAATAGTTTACCTCGAACAAGTGTTCTTCAAATAAGGGCGAGAACGCGTTGACGACGAACCACGTCGATTACGGCCATCAACATCAACTGATGATCAACGCGGCAATTAAATAAAGAAATTGCTGCGTGAGACTCGACGATTAATAAACAGAGAACTTTCTGGCATCGTTAAAGTATCGGAGGGATCGCTGAAAACCAATTTGAAAAACCATTCGGGCCTAAGAAAAGTGAAAGCACGATTATTTCCAAAATCCCTAAATTTTTCAAAAAACAGCGTCGCGTTAACATTGCTTTCTGGCTACCAGAACGTATTATTTCAGGCATTCCGTTTTGGACCTATGTTTACGACCGAATACTCCGTATTCCTTTCGACCACCCAAACTATCAACAAGGGATACTATTTCAGTGTTGTGCGCCATTTGCGTGAAGATATTATGGTAATAATAATGCACCGCCGTATACTGTATTGATTATTCGCGAGTATTCCAAAGCTGGCGGCACAATGGCAAGATACTTAATAGCAGCTGTTTGCATGCGTACAAAAGCAAGCAGTACTAAAATAGCCAAATGTGAAAATTGTCTGATAACTGATGCGAACTTTGGTTAGCCGCGGTCTTTTTTTCATCGTTTTCGCGGTAAGTTCCCTGTGTTTTTCATATTTTGTGAAGTTTTGTAAGCATTTTCGCATACTCAATGTTAATATATTCATTTGGCAACAGTATCATTAAATGGCTAGAAAAAAAGTAATGATGTATAAAAGAGCGAAATTAAAATTTTGAAGTAAAATGGTCTTTCTAACCGAGTTATCAGCCGGCAAAACAGAAGGTCAGAGAAAGTCGTGAGAATCATGGAGAAATACTAAGTTAATATCATTAAAGAAGAAGCTACCAAAAATCGGTTAAGTGCCTCTAAAATAGTAGCAAAATTAAATTTTAGCTGCAGACAGAAACATAGAGTAGAAAAAACAATTAAAAAACCACAGCATGTCCATAAAGTAGTCAGACTTAAATTTGCGAAGGAGTATATGAGTTGCACCGACAGCTGGCATGATGTGATTTTTTCTGAAAAAGTTTAATTTAGACGGACCTGACGGTTCAGTAATTACTGGAGTATCGCAAGGCTCAATCCTAGGCCCACTACTATAGAACTTGGTGTACGGCGAAGTTATAAGACACCAACCAACAAGCGTGAAAACAATCGCTTGTGCGGGTGACCTAGAAGTGGTAACAGCTAAGCATCTGGATGACCCCGCTCATATGCAATGGTAGCATGAATGATCTGCATCAATAGTTTGCTACCACGAGTTTAGAGTAAGCTGAGCAAAAAACGAAAGTCTTCCTCATAAGCACAAGGACGCCCGGAACTCATAGAGCGCGACAGACTGCAAGCGATATCTGTTAAATAATAAAATACACACGTTCTTATGGACACTGTTATTTAGTTGTATCTATGAAAGATTCCCCCTTCGAAAGTTATGTAGTTGTGCAGCTGCCTCAATAACTATGACCTTATGAATGTGTGAATTTTAATATTTGACAAATGTCGCCCGCAGTCTGTCAGGCTCTGAAAGGTGCAAGAAACGGTACCTTTCAACATACGAGAACACTCTGAGCACATATTTTTTCAAAGCCCCCGTTTTTTAAATATAAGCGAAAATTAAAAAACAAAAAAACTAAACATGCCGGTGGTTATTCTGGTAGATGAAAAGCTGCCAGCAATGCGTCAATTCTACTTATGATAAAACCAAGACATATACAATATATTAGGCGTCAGTCAGTCCGTAAGATAGATGAGATCTAAAGTCTTTCTTTCGTTCATGAAATAATACTTAATCCGGTGGTTGTGTGGGAGAGATATGAGTTGGGAGTAGTTTACGTTTAGCGGATTAGAGTTGCGTACTCCGCCTTTTGATGCTTCCCCCTACTATAAAGTTATATGAGTCGTGATAGCGGTACTATTAGTTCTGTACTGATTTTCCGTTAGCAGGTTTTGAGTCATTAAATTAACTTCATTCTAAATATTTATAATTTTGAAAATGCTACTCTTTCTCGCTAAAGTTGCCAACATTTGTACACTTTGCTCGTGTTGTGCTATTATCAAAGGGTCGCTAATAAAAAAAAATAATTTACAGCTGAAACGCAGTAATTGAAATGGTCTGCTCTACAAACGTGATAACAGAAACAATAGTGAAAAAACATCATCTGTCCATAAATATACACTCGTGGCCAAGCAAAACTTACCACTTCTTTTTTGCAGTTGTATGCAGATACATACATAAGTACACAGTTTTACAGATATTACGTCCATTAATTTATACTCATGCATAGCAAATAGATTATAACGGCGTCAGCTGCGCGTAAAAAATTCATTAAAAAATATTCCGATTTTATTTGAAAATTATACACCAAGCCAAAGTTAATGAAGTTCTCAATAAAAAGTACACAAAAAAGCGCTTAAACGCTTTCACAGCGACCCAAAATACACGAAATGGAACGCTTCAGCAACAGCAGCTGCCCAGCTGGCTAGCTGGCGTCGTTGCTGGAGCTTTAATGTTCACAGGAAACGGATGCAATTTATTTTCATGATCTCCGACCGAAGACAACTTACCGCTGGCAGCTTGGCTGTAGTAAAAAGTAGTGTGTGTGGCTTAAATGGAAGATGGCAAATAAATGCGCGAAAAAAGCAAAATAAGGCGAAAAAATATTAAAATTATATGAAATGGATAAAATCACAAAAAAAGCTCAGCGCACAGCCTTGCGCTGCACAGTTTAATATTAAAAATCGATTGAAATTAATATAAGTTTATGGCGGTAGGAGTCGTCGGCGACGCTGTCGAACGCAATGTGCTGATCCAGGCGGCGGTAATTGCAAATGTATGAGTTTGTGGCTAGCATACATAACCTCAATCTATATACATATATTTGAGTATATGTGAGTACACACATATATTTACGTGCTTGCATGCAAACATGGCGGTTAGTTATTGTTGTAGCAAAGTGTAGGGTGCAAAGTGCTAAATACAGTGATGAAGGCGCATAATAAGGAAAATTGATAATTACGAGTATTACGGCATTAAGGCAAAATTGCAGCCATTAATAACGGCTGAGGTGCTCGGTTGGGGAAAAGAAAAATTAAAAAAAAATCGTATTCTATAAAACTATAGGCTGGCGGTGCTGAGTGCACAGCATTATTTTCGGTGCCGTCTTATTGATTTTTAATGTAAGTTTCGAGTTTTGCTGTTTGGTGGGGGCACATTAATAATTCGTTGGCTTTTGCGGTTCGAAATGGTGTTTTCATCGATATACGGTTCGGTTTTGTGCTACTACCTTCCCCAGCTTACTGAGTCATAAATATTTAAGGCCTAGAATTTGAATATTTTTTTCGTGAACACTAAAGTTGAAGTGCCGTCACGTTGAATAAACGAAAAATAAATATCCCTACACATTTTTAACAATAAATTAAATGTTAAACTAATTGAATCGTAAATAGAAAAGGTTGGTACCGCTTTGGAAGCCACGTCCAGAAATGCACTTAAATTGTCTATTAGTACTCGAGTTAAACTGCGAAGGTCTGGGGAAGGCATATTTGGTTTGAGAATTTTTAAAGAGAGCGTCTGAAGTTACTTCTAATAAACTTTACGTTGATACCTCAAAAACGTTCCGAACTATTTCTCAATCCAACTTTCACAAAAAACCACGAACCAAGGCTTGATAAGCCACATATGCTATAATTTTGGCTGTAAAATAGACAAAAATAACCTAAAGCCGCGAATACATCTCATATAAAGACAATTTTAATCCTGGTTGTTAGTATTTCCTCAAATAAGCAAACAAATGAGAGCTGCCGGTGTATATAAAATCTCAATCAAAATGTATCGAATCAGTTGAAAATTGCAGATTGCCTTTTATATTTCGGGATTAGAGAACAAAAATAAAATTTAATGATCGAAAATCATTTTATTGTTTCCAAACGATCTATGTACTTCTGCCATCATTTAAACCAATTTTTGAGGCACTTTCGTCACTCTGATCGAGGTATCTCCAAAACGCGCCATTTGGAACACATGAACCGCTTTATTAGAAAAACGTTGACATACTTGTTTATTTTTTCGCATGGGAACCAAATAAAGTCATTCACTACCAATTCAGGACAATACGGAAGATGATTCATTAAACCGCTATTCTTTGTACTCAAAAATTCAGTTGTTTAAGTCGATGTGTGAGAGAGAGAGTGAAAGATGATCCGTCTTAGGCGGTTCGTTTTAGGATTTCTTGAAAGACAACTGGCAAACAAATATTTATTTACTACTCAGAATTTACTCTTCTCTTATCCAGTTTTTCCAAAAAATCGGACAATCCTCTGCTTGGAAGTGCTTCCTGCGCCTACAGGTGTTGTTGAGTTCGCCTCGTTTTGAAATACCCATACAGTGAACTGGTATTTACTTCATTCTCCTGTGTAGAAATCGACGAGTTTCTCCTTTCATGATTTCATAGACGAGTTTGGAGGCATCATTTTTTTTTTTTTTTTTTTTTTTACATTTCCCTCGACCAATCGACACGAGTCTTTTTTAAGCAATTGACAAGTTGTGTGGAATGCCAAATAAATTTTTTTTTTCTACAATGTTCATGCAATCTCACGATAGATCATATGACGATCTTGACAGTTTCTGCACAGAATCAATGGTTCCCCAAACAACAACTGCTTTCGGACGTCATTCTCAAAATTCGTCCTGGAGTGATCTACGACCTCGTTTAAATTCACCTACCATCGATAAACACAGGTCCTTGATAAAGCTCAATCATCAAAAATTGAATTGAGTTCACTTCGAATATTATTGTAACAATCGAGAGAAAATGTTATCGATTCAATACCATTTGAGAAGAATATTACTGTGAAGAACGTAAATAGCCCTCGTATGTCAAAATGTACTGAGTACGCATACGAACAAAGATGTCATACACTACATTAAATTTGAGTGAGTTTTCAGTGTTGCCAAATCTCTCATAGCCTGAATATAAAGTTGCCAAATATAGAAAGTCATTTCTGCAAACATTATTCGGCACCAATTGTGGGTGATATCTGTCGATATTGCGCTAATAATAGCAATTTCTATTAATTAATTTGACTTTAAGATAGCTAATGCGTTAGCCACAATATTCTAAAAACAAAACTTAGATATGTTATGCCGAAAATGAGAACAAGTGTTTCACAAGTTCACTTAATAACGAACACTGTTCCATTGTGTGCTCACTTGGTGCTTCTCCACTTAGTGTATTGTGTACATTTATTTAATTTTGTAGCAATATTGTCAGCTCTGGCTATTTACACAAGAGAAAAGGGTGATGATGGTAACGGCATTTCCCATATTAATAGGGCATATAGTAGGTTTTCCAACATTTTGTTATATACTTAGTGGTTTGTTTTGTAGGCAAACATACTCAGAGTAAAAATATGTCAGGTTCATACGACATTGCAGCAGAAATTTTGAGAAAAAAGCAAAAATATTTTTGGAGTTTTTGCTTGTCAAGTAGAAATTCTACGAAAAAAATATTTTCAAGTTCCTTCGATTGAACTCAATAGTATAGCAAGCAGAAAGCTATGCATTGAGGCTTTTTTCTATGAAGCCCTATTTAAGATCAAGTTCGGCTAGGTGGATCCGCGATTTACCTGCTCAATAAAATTAATATTGAAAATAACGTATGACTTAAGTAAATGGCTATCTCTCCGACTTTTCCCGCTTCCTCGCTGTGCGGAACCTAACACTCTCCCCCGCTAAATCCACAGCGAGCATATTCACAAACTGGACGAAGGAGCACATACTTGACCTTAATATTGATGTCGATGACGTTCACCTGAACAGAGAAGCCCAGTTAAGGAGCATAATAAACTCCTCTCCAGGTAGTTTTTTCTGGGGTGTTTTTGTAGAAATCTTCTCTGCAGTCTTCTGCTTGAAGTGGAACAGACTCCTAGGAGCATAAAGTGATCTTTCCTGAACTACGGTGGCGACATAAGACTTCAGACATGCACTGACCCGCATCCTCAGTGGAGCCTTAAACGCCCTCACCGACTCCCTCTCAGTGAATGGCGTACTTGGAATCAAACCACATTCCATGGCAGATGAAAAGCTCGAGTTGCCGCGAGAATTGATGGTGCCCCTTGCGCAGATTGGTTCTATATACTGTAGCAGGTTAAACTCCTACTTGTCCAGAATCGACCCCTACATATCAAATTAATGCAATAAGTCCCTGCATCACTCTAACCACCTCTTCGCATGCTCAGCTAACCCTACAGACTCGACACTCGTCCAACCAGTTGACCCGATAACAACTTATCTGAGCCTTACCATCCTAACAGGAAGTAGATAAACATTGCAACAACAACGTATGAATTTCCAAAGCTATCTCAACCGTATTTGTGGCAGGAATAACTAGTACTTTGACAGATTGACATGAAATAAATATAAGATGGACCCTATCTATTTTTTAGTTCGAAAAGGGGAAAAATGCAGGTTCAGCTCACATTTATAGAGTAATGTAGAATAAATAATAGTAGTATAAAAAGAGAAACGAAATTATATGAAACAAAGACTAAGGTAAAGAAGGCACAAGGAGCTGTAAAACATAGCCCAAATTCAGGCCTCTAAGAGGACGTACGCACTAAAAACGAAGCAGAAAGCAATTTAATGTTATGCAAAAAACATTTGGTGTGTTTTGCTAACGACTAACCTCATACAATTCATAACATCTTAGATTTTTTAATCGCTAAAACGCAATCTATCCTAGCAGCACCACTGAACTAATAACAGGCTTGCCTACTTAATCGGAGTGGATATGGAATTTTTTCTGAAAATATTTGTTAACTGAGCAACCTTCTAAACGACAAATTTGAGTGGTTATTACCTAGTGGAAAAAAATAACGAAACATTCTTGTTTCGCATAAAGACATACATACGATGTACTCGAGTATAATGTGGAATTCCGGCCATTAAGTGGAATTCAAAGGGAACGAAAGAGCATTGTAAAAGAGCAGCGTAAATTACACAATCATGCTTTGAACAAAATTCTTACTTGCTGAAGAACAACCTCACAACATTTAAGACATTCTTGAACATATATGACACCCTTAACGTCACCACATATGACTTTCTTTGCAGCAAAGTAACACCTGCGCCATATTCTGTATTCCCACACTGACGCTCTAAGAACTCTTTAAACAATTTAAAGCTAATAAATACCCATGGCTTTCAATTTTAATATTACTCAGCGGCAAATAAAGCCAACATTAAAGCCCATAAGCATATATACGCGAAGACTGTCTCCAAAGCTCGCATAAAGTGTCCCTAAATCAATAACAGACTTCCATTAACTTTGACAACAAGCAGCAAATCTGCCAACAAAAGCCACAATAATAAGTATCGATAAATATGCAATAAAAGGGCATTCTGATGATGCAACAAAACTGAAAAAAAAACAAATACAACACAAAAATTGACAAAACGTACAAACCGAGACAGCACTGAATAGGGCGGCATGACCTCTTTGTTTTCTACGACAGAGCGAAGTCTGCTTTTACTTTGGCTTTTTTAAGGCACAATTTAATGCAATTCTTAGATTTTTATTAGCCCCAAAAGAAATTCTAGCAAGTGCATGGAAAATTGTTTAGGAACCATGGAGCAGTTATTGCAACAGCCGCCTGTGGCAAGCAGCTATAAGCGCTCGAAGCAAAACATCGTGCGGCGTCAGTGCATTGAAAATTCAGCTCTCAACGGGTCTGATGTGTGTGTGAGTGTATGAGCAACAAAGTGTGCACGGTATTTATGGGTTGTTTCCAATGTGGGTATGCCTCGGTTTGTTGCTCATTCGCCTCGTGCGCTTCCGGCCAAAATATGCGCGCATTTTCATTCTTCGGCTGTTGCTCTAGCATTGTCTATCGATGAAATATATGAATGTACAAACTCACATATGTAAGTTATGTAGATGTAAAAAATGTGTTTTTATGAATTGAATGTACATATGTATATATGTACGTTTCAGTAAGCACTCGGTAGGAATATGACAGTTGATGGAATTTGATTTTTCCTTTCAATTTAGTAATATACATATGTACATCTTTCAAAAATCTATTTCGTCTCTGCTACCTTTGTAAAAATTAAATCTGTGTGAATGCAGCGTTGAGCGTTTAGAGCTACTATGCTTAGACTTACTTTATTATACTGCAAAATGATTGAACTATTACATCGCCACGAGTTTTATGGTTCACAATATAGGGCTAGTACTGATCAAATAATCAGCAATTAAGACTCAGAATAAACTCAAAGAAATGATAAGCAAGCATCCTTACAACAACCTAGTACTGTTACGGCTCTGGTATATGCAAATTTATACACAATTCAGAGAAAACAAATTGAAAACATTAAATTTTGAAATACGGTTTAGGACATGACATCAAATATTTCAGATGCTACATAACCTCGTATTAATTTCAAATCATTAATGAAATTTAGAATTAAGCTGCAAATAGTCAGTTCATTCCCGGCTGTTTCTTTGTGACCAGGCACCCAGATAAAGTGCACCCAATTGACTGTGCAGCCTATACCAGTAGAGATTTGATCTCGTACGCAGAGATTGCTTTAAGTGACGCTTGATTACCCTTCAGTGCGACTATATTTACATAGTTGTAGATAAATGAGCCTCAGTCACCTGCCCCACACAACATTTAATCCACACATATCAACACCGAACACCACAATACAGTAATAATCCCGCATCAGTAATACTGTACATTCACCACATTAAAATCTACATCACTAACATGTTACATTCACCATACTCACCTCGACATCACCTGCAATCCACATTATGCGCCAACCACGATACCACTGCATTTTACACCACAACAAAAAAGGACCCAACGAGACGGAATAAGAAGATCTTCACTTCTGTTTACGATACCATGTCAAAAGCTGTGTTTCGCTCTTCCCGGGTTCTAACTTTTATATATTTTGCCAACATCCACCTTTTTAAAAAATAATACAATTTTTATAATTGTGTGTTCCTTATTTTATATTACTCTCCGAACGGTGAGTGCGTGATACTTTCTAGAATATAAACAAGTTGCTTGGGAGGTTTAGCTCTACGCACCGGCTTATAACAAAGGCCTGTGCTTGGAAGGTGTTTGGAAAACTTCCCATATTTATGTAGAGTTTTGTGTGTGGTTCGGTAAATTTTTTTGTGTTATTTGGTAGTACTGTTAGTGATATCAATTTATTAGTATTTGAGACGATGCGTAGTCTTGTGTGGCTCTAAAATAGAATTCTTCTATTTTTACTATATCCGAATTTGTTGAACAAAGAAATGCGATAATGCACCATCTCATACTACATTGATTTTTCGTGATCATTTCGATCATTTTCAACTAATATCGTGCGGCAACCACCGCATTACTCTGATTTAACTTCGTGTAACTTCTGCTTATTCAGCAAATTCACATTACGACTCCGAGAACACCGTTTTGACTCAATCGAGGATATAAATTCTGAATCGAAGAAGACTCTGATGGCCAACATGAGGGAATTTTTCCATGTGCTATGATGACTGGAAAATTCGTTGGCATAAGTTTATTGCAGCGGGAGATTTGATCATTTTGCTGTCATTGAAACAGTGTGTACGGATATTTGGCTACCTAACCGATTAACAGGGGGAGCGGTGTGGCCAGTCATTGCAGCTTCTGCGATTATAATAGGTCACATATTCATGACGTACAAGCACCTGATTGATTGTCCACAATAAATCCTTTAGCAGGTATATCCATGGTTAGGTCAACATGCTGCTTCCATTGCAAGGCGGATCCATCCATCGTGAGCTCAAGGTATTTGACCATATTAGTCATCTCTATCTCTCTGGCCCCAAGGGTTAGGCCGGGCAGGGACCTGCGCTACGTAAACGAGTTGATAGTTGTCTTCGAGGAGTTGATGTCACTGTTTTCAACGTAAAATAAGGTAAGGTGTACGGACAATATCTTTTTTTTAGGTTTCATTTCGAAGATTGCCATCAGTGCAAGACCTTGCAACTAATACAACAATTGGAAAATATAGGTTTGTTTTATAAATTTCCATAAATCACCCTTATTTTAGGCTGTCACACTAAGTTTGCCCTTTCATGCATAGTTACCTATCGGCTGTTATCACAGGATCAACTTAAGGCAGCTTGTGGAATTTTATACAAGCCACTTTAGACAAAGTTATCGTTTGGACAGTTTAGGGTACTGCTTCACATATCACAAAATAGCAGTGACTCCAAAGCACAAGTGCTGTCATAACAGAGGAAGCTACACTAGGCCTCAAATCTGAATATATTTATCTGTTTCATTGATAGATAGATATCAAATTTAAATGCTATCTGTAGAGATTAAAAAAAATATAACACAACAATTGTGATGGATAGTTTGAAGAACGTTTTATTTAATTTTCGGTGAAGCACTGTAAGGTTATCTAAAACAGCTAGTCGATAACAGTACTCAGTGCCTACTGACCCACCCTAACCTTGTGTGAAATTTTATGCACTTTGGCATAATAAACCGTTATCGAGATCATCGAATTCACCCGAATACTGAAGCAGTATCGTGCTTGAACTTTATTTATACCTAGTAATTGGGTCTGGTGGGTACCCACATAGAGGGTCTTTTTAGGAACATAATCACCAGCAATCCTTAGGCTTGGTTCATATCAGCTTAAAACCTTCTGTGAACCCCAATAAATAATGATTTGCTTTAAAAGAAGTTCAAACTCAGATCTAGGAGAGTATTTGAAGATAAGCTTAGAAATTTTCCTACAAGCCTTACGATGCCGTTCTTTGCGTGGGTATATACGAGCAGCGTGTCGGGTATATTGATTCGCAAACATTTGTGCTGTGGACGAGTTTTATGGTTTTCAATTTCCAATATTGTGGCCATTTTTACTATCGTGCATTAAGTGTTTTTGTTTTGGCTTTTCTTTTTGTTGCCGCCACCGCTATTGTTTCTGTCATTTTGCTGCGGTTTTTCGCTTTTTGCGATGCTTAAATTTTTTACACACATAGTTATACTTTTTTAACTCGAAGCAAGGAGGAGCAAACAACAACACAATAACTGTTGCGCGTTGTAGCTATATTTTTTGCTGAGAAGTTTGCTGTGTGTCGCACAGCTTGCCGCAACTTACTTTGCCAATTTGGCTTTGTTTGTTTTTTTTGCGTCTCCACTTTCTCCTTATTACCGCAAGCAGCACACACATACAAACGTGCGGCAGGATGTGAATATGTCTTTATTTTCTTTCTCACTTAAATATTTTGCTTTGCAGCTCTTCGTGCAGCGGCGAAGTGATGACTCAATTTCTTGTGCGCTTTCTTCCCCAATGTTTACTTACTGCTTCGTATCGTGCCTTGGAGATATTCCCGTCGCCCTAGGTTTGTGGTTTCACAAAAGAAAAGAGCGCTTGGAATTGCGCAACGCTTACTGTGATAATAAAATCGCAAAATACCGAAAGAAAGAAATCAGTGTACTTTTTTACGACTCACTAAGTAAACACCTACACAAGCGCACATGGTCGTGCGGATGTAGAGATATCACGCTGCATCATCGTTCCGATCGCGTCGGTCGTGAGTGGCTACTCTGGCTCGTAAAAGACTATTTTGCGGCGTGTGTGCGGGCCGATTGCTTGGCGAGTTCATCATTTTATTTTACGATGCCACTTCGAACCTCATGCCGACACTCACACACCAGGTTCGACACAGTGTTGACCCAGAATAGGGTTACCGCTCTTGGCACCGTCATCAGTTGGCAATACTTTACTACTTTGCGATAAATTGGTGGTGTGCGCCCCCATCAACGAACGCTGTGGGCGTTAAGCCAATAAGTGCACGAATTGTGGCGAAATTTGAATGCCACATTTCTGCTTTTGTGCGGTAATGCAATGTATGCGATTTTATGGTGATTGTTACGACACCGGAATACAAACTTTAAGCTTTAGAGCTTTAAAGCAGATATTCAGAATATTTATGGTGGCAAATTATCTGCTTGGCCTTGGCCATAGTTGACCGCATAAATTGGTTATAGAAGCACAATAAAATACTGTTCAGTTTAGAAAAGTTTCATACTCAGCAGTTCGATATATTCGAATGTCGACGGAAAAGACGAAAGACGATCCCAAGTTGAAAATAGATTCGATTTGAACATGTGACGCACGTTGTTATCCGGTACCACTCGATCTATTTTCTAAATTTGCTCTCTCGTTTTCATGCCTAGGACATGAAAAGGAGACGTGCAGCCCGTTTTGTTCAATTCAGCGACGGCTCGCTTTTTTTTTATCAGCAAGTTGAATCTTTGTTGCAGTAAGCTAGTTCTTGATCTTCAATAACGTTCGTTTACATAGGTTCTGAATTTAGTTCAATTCGTTCGCTACTACTTTTACTGCAATAAAATCAGTGTATCCGAATCTCGCACTTAGTGGAAAGCACAATACTCCGTCGTAGAATACGTTTCATAATCCATCATCACTATCGAACAGTAACAGCCGACTATATATGTCGTGGGATAAAATATTCACTAAGTGGTCCGCAGTTGCTTTACATTTCAGGGCGCTTACAATGTGAGCTCTAAAAGCCGAGTTGAAATCATGACTGCTGCGCATTACTGCTTTGTACAATACATCTATCTCCTTCAAGTGTCTTGTTAGCGATATCAGTGTGCTTTTTTATTGCATCAATGATTGGTTGCTGCTTCTGAAAACCGTATTGGTTATCGGAGGAACCCAGGTATTCTTTTTCTAAGTGCAACTCTAATCGCACACAAATTATTCGCTCTACTATTCTGCCAATAATATGAAGCATTCGAAACGAGCTTTAAGAGCTAGGTCCGTGGGTTGGATTATTTGGCTTCTATAATAAGACGCGTCGCTGTATTTACAGATTTTCGGGAAAACACCTTTTCGTTAGTGCTACGTGAATAATTCTGTGACTGGCCTAGGCTTGTGTTTGAAATTATTGCGTCGCTTGAATCACAACCAGGTGGTTGACTGATGTCAACATATCTCTCTGCTCGATCGTACCGTTTCTTTAGTGGCAGCACTTGTAAGAGAGTTTCCAAGACAGTTTTCAATAGCTGGAAGCAGGTTGGGTTTTGCAATTTCAGCTTTTGAATTTCGACATTACCAGCTCGTCTAGCATCATTCCACGGGCTTTCGTCGATTTTCCGTAAAGTTCTATGCAACAGCAGGCTTTATTCTTTTTGATTGCCCTTTGAAGGTCATTGTGCTTTGTAGCGTTCGCGTAGTTCCATATTGTCCATTGATCTCCCATTCGTTTGGCAGATCCGATTTCATTACTCCACCGGCATAAAGGTTTTCCATAGGGACCTACCTACCGATCTGCATGTTCAGCACAACTTATATTACAAAAGTTTGAAAACTTCTTCGTCTAAGGTTTCGACCTTCCACTCATACGTAAATAGGTAAACAAACACAAACTTATCTAAATTACTGAAAATAAAACTGAAAATAAAATAAAATGGAAGTTCAAAAATGAGTTTATGAAAAATGAGCTATACCAGTAAGCCCTAGTTGTGGAATAAATCAAACAAAATGCTTAATTAATCACAAAATGAGTATAACGAGTGAGTGCCAGTTTCACGAATTAAAAATTAATGAATTCAAAAGAAAATCTTTAACCCCAAAAGCAATTAACTACTAACTGCTATCGTAGTCTGAAAAGAAGCATTCTTCAAATATGTAAGTCAGGTAGGAAACTTTGAGCTTTCCACTTGAATGAGAACTAAGTTTTAGCTGGTGTTTCGAATTATTATTAACTAAGGGTCAAGATGAGCAACTCGTGCCCAATTAAAGACTCGAACAAAATTACAAACAAAAAAAAACGTTAACTTCGGTTGAAACGAAGATATAAGCTCTGTAATCGGTCAGTTTGTATTGCAGCTATATGCTATAAGGATGCTATCTGAACTTTTTCTTCGGAGATTTAATGAAGCTATACATATTTAAAGAAATTGCAAAGCTTTCCACACAAGCATTTGATTCATTGAGTTTGTGAGACCGCTATATGGTCGCGATATCGATGGTTCCAATAAATGATCAGCTTCTCGAGGAGAAAATAATCTTAAAAATTTCAAATTTATATTTTAAAAACTGAACAGCTAGTTCGCATATATACAAACAAACAGACGGAGCGCAGATATACAAACTTGGCTAAATCTATTCAGCTCATCACG
Source organism: Bactrocera latifrons (assembly GCF_001853355.1). Classification (NCBI taxonomy): domain Eukaryota; kingdom Metazoa; phylum Arthropoda; class Insecta; order Diptera; family Tephritidae; genus Bactrocera; species Bactrocera latifrons. The sequence continues at coordinate 2,502,519 of NW_017537267.1, read as the reverse complement.
CTTTTCATTTAACCCTCTAACAGGCAAATCTAAAATCGTGGGAATAAAAGATTTGGAATTTTTTTCTCGCTTAAATAGGCTCCTTCAACTTTAAAAATATCATCATATGATTTGTTTTCATTTTTTTGTGCTCGCACGTGAGAATAACCTGAAGCCCGTCTCAGGGCAGCCTTGCCGGCGTAGATCCGAGCAGCAGGACGATTGAGCTTGTAAGCGACAAGACAAGCAGCAATTTCTTCACGAAACTCGGGTAACTTCAACAGCTTGTCATCTTGTGCAGATAGATTGTTGTTGCAATTTTCTAAATGCAGACGACTTTGCGGGGATATGATAACGACCCATAAGTCCATCCATTAAGTCTACTCCCTACAGACGCAATGTACTCAATTGAGTATACTCTTTCTTCGTTCTTTTTCTTTTCGGTTCGCTCGTATCGTGCCCAAGCTGTAGATGCCCCTTCCGCGTAAATATACCAGCAAAGGTAACGATGTATAAAAATTGTCGAAGCAGAGAATGTGATGAGCAAAATCAGGTATTGTTTGTATTAGTCGTGCAACTACATTTGCAGTACTTCCAAGATCCGGCTGACCTGGTAAAATGATGTTATCGCCTGCGCCGTTACAGACTTCGAAGCGATACGCAAATCCGGTGGAGTCACACAAGACTAACAATTTTATTCCCCACTTGTGTGGCTTATTTGGCATATATTGCCGAAGATGATGTTTTAATTTTGTGCTACATATTTGCTCATCGACGCAAAGACGAGCAGGCTTTGGAACAGGATCGAACCGTTTGTTGAGTTCATCTGACAATTTTCGGATACGAAACAAGGGATCATATCGTGGTTTACCTTTTTCAATCCTCTCGCTTTCATCTCTAAAAGACAAATATCTTTTTATCGCCAAAAACTGTTTTAGAGTCATTGATGCTTGAATTGGAGTGAATGCATTTTTACCCCAATAGTTCTCCAAATTCGGATAATGGTAAACGGACATATAAATGAGTACGCCAATGTATTTAAAAATTCCTTCAGCGTCGGTGTGTCAAACTTTCTGATTCGCGGTGGTAAGCATGAGTTGCCGCGGAAGGCCACTTCATTCACATGCAAACGCATATTTTTGTTTCGCCAAATAATATTTAAAAAATCATTTGCACTTTTTGAGATATTTTCAATACCTATAAAACATATGTTATCGACTGAGGCAATCAAGTGCAAACTTTGAATGAAAAACATATACCTGAACCTGTAAAACCACCAGAAGAGAGAACGACTAAGGCACCAGTAGTTTCCAAGATGGTTAATGGAGATCGCGGTCTTTTTTTGTTTTGAAATGTATTGCTGTCAATGACTTTGCTGCGGTAGAAGAAGATGATTCAGGTATTTCAGTAAGCATTGATGATCCTACAGGTATATCATCAGTTGAACTTATATTCAAGGACATATCGGTAATTTGTATAAATGAATCAGTTGCTTCATTCATTTTCCGAATACACGCCGAAAAAACATGTTCATCTTTCGGACAGATTTCAACAGGCACATTATTGCGATCGTCCAATTCATCGTCACTGTTAAAATCATTATCATCCTCGTCAATGTCAACTTATTCCATTAACTGGAGCAACTCTTCATCACTAAGTTTACTTAAATTAAATTTCCTGCCATTTCTGTGCTTCATGTCTTAAAAAATAAAAAAAATATAAAAATACTAGCAATCAAAGAAATATCTAAGAAAAATTTCGCGTAAACAGGCAAGGCCGCTCTCAGGCGGTCTTCATGTTTGTGTTCTTAAAACTTGAACTACTTTTTATTTTTTTGTGGTGGTTATTGTGCTGTGGTTAYTCGATGTGCACGCGATGGCTGTCAGCAGAAGAAGAGGGTTGATCGTATGATGTGTAGTCCTATATAGTAATAACCGCGGGCGTCTTCAAGCCTAGCGGTTACCTATGTATTCCTTGTTTCGTTTTGTGTTGTATTCGTTTCAGCGTTTCTTGTAAGCCAGGCGCAGCTGACTTGCTGACATGGTGTTGCCATGTTGTATTAAACGTTTAAATATAATATAATATATTGTTGCTCGTCCCACATTTTTATTAGAAAGTATATTAACTTAAAATAAATTAACTTACTTAATATAAAAAAAAAATATTCCGTATGAATATTACGATAAAACACTTTTTATTTTAATTTTGAAAATTTTAAAATCGTAACTGCAATTAATTGACCTATAACACTGAACTTCTGCATTCAACTCACGATAACAACAAAACGAAACGTCATAATGCATTTGTTGATTCTAAGAAAATATGAGTTGATATATTATCTAACGGTTCTTATAACAGTTGCAGGCAACAAAAAATTTTCTTAGGAATTTGTAACAATTTATTAAAGGCCGCCTCAGGGGGGTCTTGCCTGTTAGAGAGTTAATATTTTCTTTGGATACCAATCTCCCTGTGCATTGGATCCTTTTATGAGAAAATATTTGTTGACAGACATGAATCTACTTTCTGGGGCAGACATTCTGCATTGACTTTTAGGAATGAAAGACCGCCATCTTGTTGGAAATCTGATTTCTTTCCATAAATGTTAAGCCACAGCCTTTAACTTGAATGCACTTAATCGCATATATCGGAGCACATAGTCACTATGAGGGCTTTCTCTCAAAAATTAAATTTTTCTAACACCGGTTGCCTTGCGAAATCAAACCTCGGAAAATATTTGTGCTATAAAAAGGAATTTCTAATTGAGATTTGGGGCAGAATTATAACATATAGGCCCTACATTAACAGCATACGATCAAAGCGCAAATGGAAAAAATCGACCGAGTATCTCAGAAGAAAACTAGAGTCATATACGGATATGTATTAACATATTTGTAAATATATAAATATTTTGATCTTGATTAGGTGATCCAAGTAAAGGTACTTTTTTCAATACACTTTTTTGGACTGATCACGCCTGAGTCGTGTTTAGCTGTCATAACACTTTTGTTTGACATTTCACCATAAAATGACTTACGCCTGACTAACGTTTACAAGTATTTTTATTTTATTATTAAAATTCACATTCTGTAACTTATGGTCAATATAATTACCCTACTGAACGTACACCATCACCTATCATGAGACCCAGTCATGGCGTATTTACGTTGATATCTTAAATTGTAAGCGTATAAAATACAGCTTGGCCAACAACTTCCAAAGCGACATCGCTTCGTGTAATGGGCTCTTGAAAAGTTCCAAGAAGATCCGATGTTTTCAAGCCAAACTTTGTTCAGTGATGAGGCCCATTTTTGGCTCAATGGATATGTAAACAAGCAAAATTATCTAAATAATCTCAGCGGCATTTGGTTTTAATAACACGATGCCGTTTCCCACACATCCCATCCATTAGTGGATTTAGTGATATATCCGGTGAGCAGATATTTCAAGTTTCGGATCATTAGACATTTTCCTGTGTGGCCTTGACGCAAAACATCACGTATGTCATATCGAAATGCTCGAACGAGTCATCGAATATTGGACTCAATGGATGAACCATCTGAGATGTAGCCGCGGCTAATATTTGAAAGAGATAATCTTTAAAAAATAACGAAAAACATTCCCCACTATATTTGAAGTTGCTGTGTTTTTTCTTAAAAAAAAAGGAACGTAAGAAACCTCGAAACGGATCACCCTTAAAAATGGTTATTAACTTTAAATCTCCTAATTCTTGGTTTCATAAAATTACCATCCACGTTAGATATATTTGGAATATGATATTGCATTTTTTTTCAATTTTAAAGAATTCTGCTATATTTTGAAAATAGTCATTAAATGTGCTTAAGAAAGTCTACAGCCCTGAAAAAAGGGATGAATTTAACGATTTATCTGGCGAATAAAGAAATATAACCAAATTTCTTTCTTTGAGACTTTATATACTAGACATTTCATACAGCATAAACGGATTGGGCATGAGAGTAATTATTATTTTTGACTGATTTTAGAACCTTAAAGTGTGCTTTTAGACAAAAGCGAACCGATTTTTCTTTAAATTCCAGATTTTCCCAACTTCTTAAAAATTCAAAAGTTCCATTTGCCTCAACCGCTTGCATTGTTTCGCGATTTTCAATGTTTTGCAAAATAAAACATGTGTTTTAGAATAAAATCCACTATGCCATGCTTTGGCGTGTGTGAGCTTATACCAATTTATTGCGTGAAATTTCGATTAAATTTAGGTCACTCGCGTAACACGAAAAGCCACAAGCGGATTCAGCATTTTTTCACCTAATTTATTTGGCAAATTTATTAGAATAAAAGAGATTTACGGCAAAAAAAAATGTAGCAGCACAAACAATTGTTTACATGCTTGGGGATATACATATGTGTATACATGGTATATGTGTATATACAAGCATGTAACTTATATGAATGCATATATTTATTGGTGAGTGTTTGTGTGTGTATGTGCAAGTTGGTTATCCAATAAATTTATGTCGCTGCTTAAGTAGTCAGCATACAAAGCACATATTTTACGGCCAGCAAATTACCGTCGCTCTTGCTATGGGAACAACAAGCGTTAACGGTACATAATACACACGCGTGCAACTACAGGCTTTTCCCATATCCAAGTTAACCTTCTTGGAAGCCGATACTGATACTTTGTTTATATCAGATAATATTTATATGTACGTAAGTATGTGGCATAGATATCGGTATCACTGCCGCATTTAAAAGTATATATATATTTATATATTATGTAATATGTAAGTGTATGTTACTTATAGTATATCCTTTTGTTTATATTAAAGTGTAAATGCAAATCCCATTTTTACTTCATCCTTTTGGCCTTTTTTCGCACGCCCAGCCACGCGCTGCGGCATACAGCGGCATTACTCGTAAGTATGTATTTATGTATATATTTATACATATGTGTATGTGCTTGTGTATCAGCGTAACCCCATCAGCTTTTCGGCCATATTTCATTCACTCGCCCTGTCAGTGGATGCCAGTGGATTTTCCGTGTCTTTTAGCGTATTTAGGTGCTCGCGTCAAATTAAGTCTGCCGCCCGCCAGGTAGTGAACAACAACAACAACAACAAAAAGAAATAAAAAACATGCAAAAAATACAACAAGAATAACACTTGCAATGATAGCTACCAATGGCAGCGGCAGCGAAGCAGAGCGAAGACAGAGCAAAAAATTATATCAAACTCAACAACAACGAAAGCAAGAAAGAGTGCAAAAAAATTACGTAATGGAAAAAAACACTAACAACATTACGTAAAAGAGGTCAGTTTAAAGCTACATCCGCACGCTGTTATGTAAGTGTGTGTATGTGTGTGTGTGTGTGTGTGTGTGTGTGATTTGTTTTGTTTTTCTTATGCTGCGCTTCAACGAAAGCGCATCTGCAAAGGAAATGATACTGTGGCGCATGAAACGGATATAGCTGCGACTCCGCTGGGAGTAATATTAAGGCGATATGCAGACAGACACTGCCGCGTTTCGCTGTGTGGGCAGCGTGTACCCGCCTACATGGCGCGTTTGTGTTGTTGTTGCTGTTATCTTTTGTTTTTATGCGGGTACAATTGCTGCTGTTGCTTTCATTTTTCCAATTCGTTGTGGTTTTTATTGTGAATTTGTTATTGTTGTTGCCCATCATGTTTTTTGTTTATATCGCTTTTTCCGCATCAACCATAGAGCCCATTGCTGCACTGTTCCGGGCGATTTATCTCTTCAACTTAACGAGTTTGTTGATCTTTAGCGAATACTTAAGCGATTTGCTCGTTCCATTTTTCAAATTCACCGGAGGTTTTGTGCGTGAGTTGTCAGCGCATTGGTCTACATATAGATTGTGTTTTTTTTTTTTTTTTTGTCAGTTCTGCAGTTCATATACATACCTGTATACATATGGTTACAAGCTTATATGTATATACCAGCTGAAGCTATCAAATTTGACCCACACTAGCCTCTTTAAACTGTGTGCGTAAACTGAAGCGATAAGAATATTTCATGGAATGTTACAAGCTTTTCCACGATTGTGTGAAGTTTGTTTCTGACGCGGAAGGTTTGTCCGGTGATTTTTGCTATGAAAAACATTGAGCGAGACTCGAAATTCTGTATGTCCAATAGAATCACCACTATGGAATCATTGAAAACTTTGCAGAAATGTTTAAGGGAAGCGGCTTGCTCGTGAGAACAAGCATTTGAATACCAAACTTAATTCTGTAAAGGTCGTGAAGTCCTCGAAATTTAAATAACATCGGAAAAAAGTAAGAAAGGGCTAAATTCGGGTGAAACCGAACATATACTCTTCCAAATTGCTGGAATCAAAGCCAGGGAAGTATTTAACAATGTCAAACGTCAACCTGAGGATCGGGACCATACACTGACCTACATACATACTATATATATTCGGCATAAGATATGTTAGAAAAACCAAAATCATTATTTTGAGTCATTATACAAAATCATCCGAATCTTCAAAAATCCTGGTTCTGGTCATCTGATGGCGAGGGAAATTTTTGTTCAATTATATTGTTTTTAGGCACAGTGATAAACTATCATGAGTCAAATATGTTCCGAAATTTTCATTGAAATAACTCAAATATTAGCCGATATATCCAGCATAAAGTCACCAAGAGTTCGAAAATCTTTATATTAACTATGTCGAGGCTCAGGGAAGTGTAGACCCGATTCCACCCATTTTGGATACTTAGAATTACTACTGCAGGTTGATTCTATCTGAATTTCTATTACAAAAGTCAAATATAGGTTCTGGAGTCCACATACTCCGTATCTCTCCGTACCTAGGGTCTTGAACAGTTTTTGTTGCATTTGAATAATTTTTTGATATAAAGTGGCATTATTCGTGCCAAGTTCATTCCCATAATATTAATGTCTTATTGATTTGTGTACTGGCAAGTAAAAAAAATCAAATAGAATTCAAAATTGTGCTATATAAGAAATAGAAATTTTTACAGCGTGACATAGAATTATGAAAAGAATGCCACCTACCAAATTGTATCGAAATCGGTCAGTCAGATTCCGAGATATGGGATTTCACCAAAAAGTGGGCGGTGTCCCACCTATCGCCCAATTTTTTAAGAGATATGCACAGTAAACATATTAGAGGGTGGTACCACGCTAACTTTTTCATAAGTTTTATATCTTAATTAAGTGCTAAGTTATTTATTTATCCATCTCCGAACTGGATTTTTTTTTTTTTTTTTTTTTTTTTTTTTTTTTTTTTTTTTTTTTTTTTTTTTTTTTTTTTTTTTTTTTTTTTTTTTGTACTAAGGAATCCGCACACCAAGTTTCATCAAGATATCTCGATATCACTCAAGTTACAGCTTGCACGGGCATACGGGCGGACGGGCGGACGGACGGACGGACGAACAACCAGACACACAACCGGATTTCGACTTCTTTCGTCACCCTGGTCATGTATACATATATATAACCCTATAGATATCACGTGATACGTACAACCGTTAGGTGGACAGAACTATAGCACTCAACTGGTTGCAAGACTATAAAAACAGTGCTCATTGTCATCAGAGAGATATCAAAGGAACTCAGCATCCCTCGTAGATCCAGTCAACACATTTGGGTAATGTTTGAGATATGAAGCGGATCATTGACTTGTAGACTTATACCAAAAGACCTGCATATTTTGCAACGATGACATTGAGTAAAAGTCGCATAAGCGAACAAGGTAGCTGAAGAGTCTACATTCATCAAACGCATAATTATTGGTAAAGAAACGTTCAAACTGTCCATAATTATAGCGAATGTTGTTCCAGAAATGAGCCGAAATCGGAAAACCCAAAAATATCTGAGCGACTGAAGGCAATCGCAGCCGAGGTTTCTATAAAGTGTATGAGAAACTGCATTGAGCATTGGCTTGCTTGTATAGGCTAAGGAGCATATTTTGAATGCGATAATAAAGATTAATATTAAGAGACGTAAAAACTTAGTTTTTTTGTAGTCCAGTTCAATTCTATCAGACGATATACGTATACTAAGAAGTTAGTTATTTAAAGTTAGGCAAAAGTTCAGTACTGGTCTATCTTTGTAATAAGACTGGTATCGCCATATCGGAATCGCTTGAAATTGCAAACCTGATGAGCTAGCAAGGAAAAGATAACCATAACCGCTATCGGTAGAATAGGAGCGAGTCGGTGCTGCCGTATACTTTTGCAATATATTACGAGATACCTTGGCTTCGTAGCAGCTTGGTCAGGGGCCACCAACGGTAAATGCGTTTTCACAAAATCCTTTTGACCCAAGATCGATCGCAAAACATCTGGTGATCTCTTTGCCCTCAGTAAGGCTAGCCTCTCTCTTTGTCCTATTGTCGTCCATGCTTTAAGGTTGTGAATCTTACCAGACGCCAATTGCAGAATCTTTATGGAAAAACTCAACAACTCAACACTTAAACACTTGGGTGAGCATACTTTCAGACATCGCGCCGAATTGACAAGAAATTGAGATTGGAAATTAAAGGCCTGTGCATATTTGTATTGGCTATTAAGCCCTTTGCTGATTTATAAGTTCGAACACAGCAGTTCTTTTTTTCGATGGCTTCACAAAGAACTACAAATAACAATCCAAGTTCGATCTTTTATCAGCCATCTAACCGTATCTATCCCAGGCAGGAGTTCTTCCCAACTGTTTCACGTTAAATATAGTCTTTTGAAAGCCACTTGCATTCTAAGAAATTTCTTCAAAAACATCAGAACGTGATAGTTAAATCTTCTACGATAATAATGTGTACGCCTTAGCATTCCACAAATATTTGTTCGAACATAATGATAGACTTATAAATGGTGGTTTTATATATTCTTCTCAAGCTATAATTAAGAAGCCATAGCGTTTATCTTTAAACTAAGAGCTGCTCGCTCATCAAATGCTAGGTTATATTTTATAACATCTTGTCCTTAATTGTTTCATCATCCTTTACAAAGATTAAATATTTCTGATGTCCTGTTGCTGAAAAATTATACAAATTATCCTACAATCTAAGCTTAAATCTAATTGTTTTTAGCCTGAAGTCAATACTTTGCAATACTCTCACGACAACACTTATGTTCGCTCAAGAAAATTTGAACTTTTTGGAAATGAAATATTTACATATCAGTTAATTTCATTTGCTTCAAACTGCACTTTCGATGTGAAATAGAAAGAAATAGAATCATTGAGTTTACAGGACACGCTAGTTGAAACCACCCGATTAAAAAAACGAAATCACATACATTTTCTTCAGTTTATGGAACATGCTTGATTATCTTAGCAATGTTCTATACGTATGTATACCACAGTGCGTGACAGCATTGCTTTTAAATTATAAAAGTCCTTTCTAAATAAAAACATAAATACTATACATACACTTATATATAGGGAACCAATTCAAATGATTTCGAATCTTTTGGGAAATTTTCCAGAGTGCAATAGTCAATAAACTGATTATGAATCCACCATTTCTACTGCTGTCACAATAAATACTTCGACTTTGAAAAGGTATAAATATAAAAGAAGTGGGAGCATTTATTAGAGAAAACAATTGCATGCATGAATTAGAAAAATGAAAGCTATTATTGAATGCTAGCATGACACGAATTCACTTTTGCTCCCAATGGACGGCAAGATATCAATAACGGTAATGATTCCAACGTTGTTGTTATTGCGAAATAATTAGTCGCCTGCTAACATTTCTACCAGCGTTGACTTTCAATAAAAAGCAGGTAGCATTCCTGGCATACTTGCTTGCCACTGCCTATTGGCGGAACACACAAAAGATATAGTTGATACCATGATTTATTTGGGTACAAATATTTATGCTACATATATTTGCTATGTTTAACCGCATTTCACGATGCTAGCTCTTTGTGTACGCTGCCAAGTGAGTCAGTGTGGTCACGTGTGTTGACTAGAAGAACTAACAAGCTTTGCCTGCGCCATTGTTGCCGGCTAATTACTAAGAGTACCAAAGAAATTGTAGTGGAAGTAAACAAAAAATATTTTTTAATAAAGAAGCAAATATATTTCAGGCTAATTGTAGCTAGATTTTGTGGCAGACTAGGCAGCAACCCCAATAATTTATTAAAAGAAGCAAAGTTGCAAGATTTTCGGGCGCATGCTCTCACCGCAACACCTCAAGTTTGAACAAATTGCCTGAAAACACAAATGGACAGCGCAAAATCGTGCTGCCAGACAATTGTATTTCGCAATTTATAAACAAAATGACGTACAAGCTCGTGTTGTTCAACACTGATACTTGAATAAACACGTGACTGAAGCGGCGCGTATGCAGTCACTTATAGCACAATGATTCACCTGAAGCAAGAAGCCAAAAGAAAACGAAAAAAATCTCACAAATATTTGCATAAAATTCAGAAGGAAGTGTATGCTCACTGCATATGTCAATTCTTTGGCGTGTGAAAGCGATACACACATGCACACATACATACACATATGATATGCAAATAAGCCGCTAGGCAATGACACACAGAAAAGCACGTGTGTGTATTTCACTCACTGGCATGCTTTAACTCCATCAACCGCAATGCCATTAACGCCACATTTAACACTGCCGGCAACCGCAACAACACGCACAGTAAACATATTGACAGTGCCATCAATCGATCTGTTTATATTGCCACCGCAATAAATATAAAAGTAAGAGTTACTAGCTACTTTGGCAGACTGACGACGCGTACTCGTGCTGACGGCACGCCAGGGCGGGAGAAAACTGTAAAAAGAGTCGCGCAAAAAAAAGAAGGAAAATAAAAATACGCAAAAAAAGTTTCGCCGAAAGCAGAAATACAAAGGCAAACTATCATGCACTCGAGCAAATAACCCGCCGAGCAATGTTGCGCGGTGCACGTGCCAACAGGCAACTGCCAACAATTGATGGAAAAGTAGCAGAACAGCACTTGCTGTCATGCCAACACAGACAGACACACACACACACACAGTTGTAGTAGATACAGACATTAGTGGCCGAAGGGGCACTCAAGCGGCGGCGAAAAGACACCAGGATAGCGACAGGAACGCCAACAGCAGCCAAGACACTGAGAGTGAGGTGACGCCAAGCGCTGCTGCATCCGTTTATAATCAAGCAAATTGCGGTTTTCGCTTTCATTGTCACGTACCGAATTTATTTCCCCGCCAAATAAAAGTAGTTTGTTTTTCGTAAGTGCGGTTTTACGGTATGCCATGTCTGGCATTTTGCTCATTTTGTGCCAATAAAATAAGGAAATAAATAACTCAATTTTCTTTGTTCAATTTCTGCATTATTTAACTACACTTCGTCATTCCTCATTGAGTACTGTGCAGATGTATACAATGAGCATTTGACATTTCACTCAACATTCAATTGCAGGCCCGTGGTACGACGGCGCGTATACGTAACTAGCGAGTGGTTGAGTTGAGGGTGTTGATTGGTTGGGAAATTTTTTGATTTGCTTGCATTTTAGCGATGATATAAAACAAACAATAGTTCAAGTAGTATGCTAAATTGGCTTGCTTTTAAAAAATAATAAAAGTAAGCTTTGGGAATGTTGCAGTACAGATGGTGAAAGTGACATGAAGGAAGGTGAATAAATCGTGTTTATGGCGTCAGCCAACTATGACTTTACACAACCACAATACATTGCACAAACTATATTAATTTTGTTCTAAAATGCTTGTTTATAATACTTTAAACAAAATACACAATGAAAGAAAGAGCTGACCGGGAGAAGGAAACAAAGTAGCACATTTTAATGGAAATTCCGTAGAAATATGTCTTAAAAAATGTTAAGGGATAATTAAAAAAATATTTCCGACCAAGCCATCAATGAAATAGTATACGTGAAAGCTCCATAATGGCTGATGAAAGCCGCCACCAAAAAAAAATTTAATTGCTTTTTTCCGATTTAGTGAATCTGGTCATATTTTTTTTTTTTTTTTTTTTTTTTGCAGATTGACTTTTACATTTAACAAAAATGGATAACTGGGTCACTGATACAAGAAATTGGATTGTCCGCCGCTATCACGCACTGGAGTCCGTAGTCTCGATTCAACGAGAGTATAGGCACGTTTGGCGGCAATCCTCCGAGCAGATGGACCATAATGACACTTGTAAACAATTTTGCCGAGCATGGGACAGTCAACAGAAGACCTTACCATCGAAACCCTCATTTAAATTCCATTATTTTTAAAACTAATTAAGCGATATTTAATAAAATGGAATGAGCTTTAACATGAATAAAAGAAAATTGAATTCCATACACTGAAAAAAAAACATTATTTGAGTTTCTTAATGTAGCAAAATTCATCAGCCACCCTGTRTGTATATAAATATATGTCTTAATTAACTGTACGTGAATCTGTTTTCATCAATTATAATATCATTTTAGATTATTGGAAAGACAGGTATTCTTAAAGCTAAACAAATAAATAAATTGTGCTATACTCCTGCAAACTGTCCTATACAAGTTATGCACGGGATCTATATATGCAACTTAACCTCTAAAAACTACTCAGAATATCGACTCCTCAAGATTCTGATCATACATATCTTGTCTTATCTACATACATATTAATATATACACGACCGATAGGTACGGATATAACAAGTCACGGTTCAAGGAACTAAAATACAGGAAAAAGTTTTCTCTAAAAAAGGAACTACACATTTTATAATACAATAAGGCTTTACTTAACTTAACCACAAAGCCGTTAAGTAAACCAATCGTTGAAAGAATTTAAAAAAAATAGTAAACACTTCATTTATGTGTATCTATTTTTCATTTCCCATTTTGATTTTTTAAATTTTTGTTAATTATTAGAAGGGATTTTCATGCTGCTGCAATGCAAATAACTATGTATACTTTTGTCTCACTTTGGCAGCATTTAAATTATTCTGACCACATCGAGAATTTTACTCAGAAAAATAATTATTTACATTACATTGCCTTTTATATTTCAGAATTAGAAGACAAAAACAAATATTAATCATTGAAAAGCACTTAATTGGTCCTCAAAATATTATCCATTAGGATCTAAACACTTTTGCATGTATTTGTATCAATTCCCCGGAGGTGTCGAAAACTTTTGACCTCCTAGTTTATTTTTTTCGTACGGTGACTAAAATAAGTCATTCGGTATTAAGGAAAGGCTATTATTATTAAAAACCAACAATTACCCTCGTCCTGCGAAATCGAAGCAAGAGGCGCTCTCGCATACGTGAGGAATCAGCCGAGTCATGAAAGGCAAGAGGGTTCTAAGTGTTGCGATCTTAAGCTGCACAGATACAGAAAAAAAATTCAACAGCTAAGTTATACAATACATTACAAACAATAGTTACGATTTTATTTATTGAGAGAAATTTCAGCTACAAGATTTTAACAGTTAGGTTCTAAACTGCCTCGAAAAACGAACTGGGATGTAAAGTTTAACTTTAGACAAGCGAGAAGCGCAGCAAACTGTTACATTCAGGATTTTTACTAAGAATATAACACTAAGCATTTATCTACGACTCGAAAGTGTTGGTAGATTTATAAGTTTTATATGACTACTGTATAAAGGAAGACTTAACCTAGAATGCCATCGGAAATGCCCTAACGCAAAAGGTAAAAATTGTTCTTGTAGCAACTCTAACTTATCAGAATAGATTTAATCACCAGGATTCCATACAACAGAGTCATATACCATTAGAGATCTAGCCAAAGATGCAAAAAAAAAAAATTTAGCAATATACGGATCTCTAAATTCTTTAGACCATCGTTTAACAAAACGGAGAATACCGTTTGCTTTCAAGACTATGGTATCAATATCAGGCCTACAGTTAAGCGTAGGGTCCATAGTAACTCCCAAATCAACAAACTTAAAAATTTTATCCAGCAAATAGTTTTTGATTATAAAAGAAGAGGTGTGTGAAAGTTGAAACAATTGATCGCCCAAAAAATGTTTACGATTTAATTCCATTTTTGTAACCGAGCTGAATATTTAAAGTTACTGTAAACAACCCAAATAGCGCTCATATGCCAAAATGTTCTTACTATGCATAATTAATAATTATGTAAATAAGTTTCCAGATTGCAACACTTTAGTTAAAAAATCCCGTAATGTAAAGCCAACCTAGACAGAATTTATATTCTAATCGCGCCAATGTAAATTAATGTATATATGGGCATAGCATCACGTAAAACTCTTAAACTATTCTTCGAGCTCCTAAAAATTGCCATTTTGTTGAAAATACTATACATATTTCTATAGATCCGTTCAGTTAAATCCACTGTAATCTCAAAGAGTTCGGAGTTATAATAACTTTAGGAGCGTTTTTATGCAAAGTTAGATTTTTCAAACCAGACAACGATGCTAAGCGGTTTTTGGTAGTAACATTGGTATAAAGGCTGACCATTTCGAGGCTCCTTATATAAAAAACACAGAACTTCTAATTTAATGGAAGAAGAGATGGAGGCACTTGAATCTCTTAAAGCTGCTCTTCGATCCAAATGCGGCAATTTGGCATGCTTGCATATCCACTGAGCCAGAAATGGGCCTCATCGCTGAAAAAAAATTTGGCTCGATCTACTTGAAACTTTTCAAGAACCCATTGAGCGTAGCGATGTCACTTGGGGAGATCGAACAGCTCCACTTCTTGTATAAGCTCTATTTTGTACGCTATCAATTTAAGATCTCGATGTAAAATTCACTTTCTACGGTCTTCGTTTACACACCTAACTACGGCTGCTAAATTTTCTTTCCCGTGTGCTGGACGTAGTCTATTCAGTCGAATATTATCCGATAATGAATGCTGGGTCTCAAGATGGGTGATGGTGTTGTGAATAGTCCGCTCAGTAAGCCAATTATGTTGACCATAAGTTGAGTAAAGCGCGCAAAACATATTATTTACATTTGAACGATTTGTAAACTTTGTAAGTTTTCCCATTATAAAAGGCAAAACAATACTGAGCAGAAGTAATAGAGCCTCTACTTGGATCACCCGATATAATCAATAGCGAAAGATTTTCATTAAAATTGCAGCTTTGTTTACGTACAAATAACAGTGTGTTTCTTTCAATCAAAACTATACATTAGAAAATGAAAGAAGCAATCCCGCAATATCTGATTACGATTTATATACATTTTCCCATCGCTTCTCAATAGTAGTTTTCAGGAAGAGAGTTACGAAGCGCTACATAGCTCGTCTATTGTTACCCTTTCCGTTGACTAGTACTCTTTGCAGCAACACCTTCGCTGAAGATGCAGTAAGGAAATACAAAAGCAATTGACAAAAGAAACTTTTGGATATTTTGTCCGAAATGCAGTTAGTTAAGCTCGGTCAATACAGTGGATTGCAAGTTTACGTTTTTCACCAACAAAAAGAGAGACAACAAAACAAAAAACCTAAAATCGCAAACGGAGACCAACGTGAAAATCAGCTCAAGAATGATTTGAGCAAATTGGCGTAAAAACGAAGGACACTCAGAATGTGCGAGTGCACAAAAGAGCCGTAAGAAAACGTGCAGAAAAACATATTTGCTGAAAAGGCGAAAACAACAATTACACTAACGCGAACAAATGAAAACTATAACGACAGAGGAACAATGTAAAAACTAATCTGCCTTAAAACGCCTCTTTTTGTACAGTGTGCCAAGCTAAATGAGCGAAGGCATGTAAAAACATGTCGTACTCAAGAGAAAACAGCAATAAAAGCGAAGGTGAAACGAATTTGGAAATTGAGAAAGGCAGGTAAAGGATGAAGTTTTAGAGATGCATATCCTTTCTTTTTTACTGCGAGTTTAAGATCCATCGGCATATAGGATTTGTTGGTTCAGAAGGACGACAATATGGTCTGTGTTGCTAGAGTGCTCCTCCAATGCTTTTAATGTTTTCATTTTTCGTTTAACCCTAAGGTAAACAGACTTTGTGTTTTTGCCTCAGTTATGCGTAAATTAAACATATCAGACTGCTTTTTCGAAGAAAAAATCGATTATCAAAACTTCAAAGTTGTTCGCCCACTCACAGCAAATTTTATCAAACGAATT
Source organism: Bactrocera latifrons (assembly GCF_001853355.1). Taxonomy (NCBI): domain Eukaryota; kingdom Metazoa; phylum Arthropoda; class Insecta; order Diptera; family Tephritidae; genus Bactrocera; species Bactrocera latifrons. The sequence goes on along the minus strand of NW_017537267.1, from coordinate 2,486,506 downwards.
ATAACATGTTGTAGCTAAAAATAGAAAATATGAATACTGGATTTTAAAGGGTTAAGATAACGCGAGAAAAGCTGCGTTTATCTGCTCTTCACTTGCACTTCAGCTTGTATTAAGCGTTCGCATACCTAAGTCTCTGCGAAGCAGCTGTCGAAAAAGCATGAAACGAAATGTGTCTTGGAAAATGTTAATATCTTCGGACTACCACTTTAGAGGGTGTTTTGCTGTGTGAATATACAATTTTCTACCAATTATGATTTGAACAGTATATTGGCCAAATGACCACATTTACTTGTTTACTTCAATTCCCGTTGACACGGTGCAAACTATGGTCAAAGAGCATAACTAATAGGTGTTAAATTTCATAATCTTATGCCATTTATCTAAATTATCATATCACCAAACTTTGCACGCAATGTATCCATTTTTAGACGAGATGTGTGATGCGGTGCACCGTCTTGTTAGAAATAGAGGCGGCTAACGTCGATTTCATCAAATTAAGGTAAAAAGGTGGACAACAGCGTGTAATAACGCGAGCTATTGACGTTAATGGAATTTAATGCCTAAATGACTCACCATAATACCTACAATTTTGCTTTTTAATGACATCATTCAGCTAGAAATTGGTATCATCTGAGAAGACCGTCTTTGGCACGAAGGTTTCAAAAAGTAGCCACCGGAGAACATGATAATAATCTTTGGCAATTTCCAAACGTTGTACCAAAGTGAAACATGACACAATAAAATGACAATTCTTACTGAACCCACTAACACAATTTGACACAAGTCCGTAAAGAAATATGGCCGCCACGAGCTGGTAAAATCACGTTGTTTTGAAGATTGTTCAAACGGTTAGGTAGGCCCCGTTAGGGTGGTAAAGTATAAGGTAAGTTGCCAATGAGATCGTCCTAGGATAGGTCCAGGAAACGTCGGGAGAGGAGTGTCGTGTATGTATTACTGGGCATGCAAATAGACTCATTGCACACTGTACATATATGTATTTAGTATATCGTGGTCGATTCTAGATAAATAGGAGCTTAACGTGCTACAATATCCAGAACGAACGGTGCAAGAGTAACTCTCGATTCTCGCGGTAGCTCGAGTTCGTCGTCTGCAATATGTGGGCTTGATTCCAAGTACGCCATTCACTGGGAGGGAGTCGGTGAAGGTGGTTCTGGCTCCACTGTGAATGACGGTCAGTGTATGTCTAAAGTTAGTTGCGGCCGCATTCTGGTCGGCGTATTGTCTTATGTCGTCGACGTAGTTAAGGAAGCACGCCCTTATGTTCCCAGAAAGCGGTTCCGCTTCAAACGGGCGACTGCATTGATGGGTTTTACGAAAAAACCCCAGCAGTAACGGTTGGGAGAAGAGTTCGTTATGCTCCTAAACTGAGATCATACGGACCTCACTATGCAGATGTTCAATAAAAGTCATAACCCATCCTGGCATCCTGTCGTAGTTCGGAGTGCAATATTCTGACAAGTTTGGAGCTTCCTCGTCTGCATTTCACTGCATCAAGGCGATCATATTGATGCGGCGTAGTTAAGGACCGGCCGACCGATTGCGTTGTATGTTGCCAACAACGTTTCTTAGTCTCTTCSTCATGTGTTGCTGGTTAGCGACTTGAGGATTTTATTTGGCCTCTATACTATAACAATAATCGCGGTCGTAATAAAAGCAAAAAAGAACAGGCTGTCTAGTGTATTGCCTAAAATTTTAGGGTTATTCAGTCGGAACTTTAACATCATCGACTGTAATATTTTGGTAAAGTCTGTACTCCTTCGCCCAGTTTGTGAATATGGTCGCTGTGGCTTTAGTGGGGGAGAGTGTTAGGCTCTATGCAGCAAGAAAGCGAGAAAGGTCGGAGACGTAGCCGTTTAAATCACGGCATCGCTAGTGGTTGAGGCGTTATGTTCGAAAAGCTGATGGTAGGCGTAATTGGATTGACTTTAAATTTTGAAGAAATCGCTTATTTATTGTTTAAATATTTTTGAATCGAAATAAAATAACAGTAAACGACATAAAGCATTAAATACGTGTTTAGAATAATAATTTTATAATCAAACACATATATTAAAACAAATATTGATTTTATTCGTGAGGTCGCACACATATCAAATCTACGAAGGTTAACGAATGAAATGTACATGCTCTCCAATAATTGTCGAAGTTTTCACTGCAAAGCAAATTAGTAAAGTTATCAAGCTTGCAACACATTTGTACTTGTGTATGTGTGTGGTAAATTACCTGTATTCAAGTGTACCAAGGTTGTGAGCCTTTGGCTGTGAGATTCGAAATGTCAATTCGAACACATTAAGTTAACGGTAACACATATATGCTGACAGTGTGATAAAATTGCAAGCCCAGTGGGAAATCAATTTAACATACCTGCAAAAAAGTTAAAACTATTTATTTTATGCTTTATTAAGAAAGCTTTATAATTCATGCGTTAAACACTTTTTTATGTGTTTTTTGTGAGTAAAATACTTTATTACTATTACAAAAATAGTGTCCTATTTTAAAAACTTCTGATCAAAAATGTTACTTTGTTTGTTCCAAATATCTTAATTAAACCTCAGACATATTTGAATTAGAAACATTCATATATGTGATGAGAAGGTGTTAATAGTATGTATTTAATTCAATATTTGAAGAAATTTCTAGTTATATTACATGGTCGTCATTCCGTTGGGCTTACTCACAAGAAAGAGTTCTGTCGCCACTTATCGAGATCAAGGTTGTGAATGACCTTCTGAAAAAACTTGTGAAAATCGGATTCTGGGTGACGACACAGCTCTCATGGTTGAGGAAAATTTCTGAATACTGCGCTGAATACTAACCCAGGTGTGCTTTAGGCAACTAAGGTGCTGAAAACGGGATTTCTATAAACTCTAACAAGACGGAATTGATTTTATTCATTGGGAAGTACAAAATGCCAACATTATGAGAAACGTGCCGAGTCTAGTACCAAGCCTCATTATGGACAGGGAGCTATTGTGGAAACCCAACCTCAGGAAAGAAACAGAAAGGCACCGCTTGCTTTGTACAGCTGCAGGATAGCCACTTACAAGAAACATGTTTCTCACCAAATGTTGTTCTTTAGCTCTATAAAACCATAGTCAAGACTTGTTTGGTAAAAAAGTGTTCAACGAGCTGCTCTCATCAGCAGATGTGAGGTCTATGGCTGCAAAAACTTCTTCCTACTTAGATGGCTGGGCACTCTGGAATCATCGATTTAGATTTCATTCTAAAAAACTTGGATTACCCGGGAAGGCTGACCTTTTTTACGGACGAATTAAAGCTTAGGGAGAGGATTGGTGGATAAGTGAATTGTCGGGAACTTTCCAGTTGCACTTTAAGGCTTTTCGATCATAGTAGCGTCTTCCAAGCGAAGGTGGCAGACATAAAAGTAGCAATGAGTCTATTTCTCCGAAGCGTAGCCTCTTTCGGAGTGCTGATTATCCACTCCGATAGTACAGCAGCGATATTGCTTTGAGTTCACTAACTTTATGCTAAAGACTAGCGAAATATTGTCTAAACTTCTTATCTCTAGAATGGAGTTAATTTTTGGTGCCTGACCACAGCGGCACTGCAGAAAAATGTAAGACTGATGAACTTGCTAGGACAAGTACTTCTGTCTCACTTACTAAAAATAGAATCGAGTAGGAGCTCCATTGGCATCTTGTAGTTCACTACTGAACTGTGAACTCTCAGGCCATATCACCAGCAGTTGTACAGTCGCATGGTTCTTCTGGCTCAGAGTAGGCTCTTAGCCTAGGGACTCGCCCTTAGCTAAGATCACTTTTTAATGGTTTTAGGATTTCCAACTTAACAACGGAGATTAAATATTTTACAGCATTCAGAATGGTGAATGGTCATTTGGCCTCACAAAGAACTGTGCATAAGAGGCTAAGTGTTATCCCCCACCAGTGCACAGGGATCAGTCATCCAACATATCTTAACCTATCCTATACTGCATGGCGTTCGAAATATGAGATTTATTATGAAAAAAATTCTCAGTTGTGTGTTTACTTGGCGCAGTTTTTTCTAAACAAATGGCAAAGATGAAAACAAGCAAAAAATAAAATTGGCTGATAATGTGAATCGTTGACTCCTTTTCAGTACTTCTAAATATGAGTTGTCGCAAAACAAACCTCATAGATCAAATTTCAATCTTGGACTCACAACAACATCGATTCTGCGAACGTAAATGGTAATGAATAGTGGATCGCGTGAAAACGATCGCTGTAAAATTACGGATTGCTGAAGTGAGGACGACTTTTATATGAGTTTGGTAAGTTTGGCAAGAAGTTATCTACCATGCACTGCTCATCTACCAGATTCTTAATTCGTACTCTACTGTCAATAATAGACTATCTGAAGGAAGTATTCGCCCAAAACCGGAGTTATCGAGCTAACTCACGCATATTTAACAACTGCTGGTTATATTGGTTAGTCGGAAAAGTCTTTTCGTGTTTTTAATTAAACTTTAACTGATTTCTTTTATATTTTCATTGAACTTTAATAAACCAAATGTCTACCATTTTTCCATTTACATTACTCCATCAGTGTAAAACTTTTCTGGTTTCTCGGCGAAAAATTGTGACAAGTAATTTTCACAGACTTCGCTTGAAGCCAACTTAACTCCATTAAGCGAGTTCTGCATTGACCGAAGCAAATGTTAGTCCGATTGTGCGATGTCAGGGCTAGCATTGTCCTTATCAAAGGCGAAGCACTTTCTGTTGAACAGTTCTGGCGATTCTTTTTTTTTTTTTTTTTTTTTGATTGCTTGCTTCAATCTCATCCGTTAGACAAGACTGACGCAGCTCAAAGTGGACGATTCCTTTCCAATCCCACCAAATACTCAGCATAACCTTTCGAAGCATCAATCCTGACTTTGCAACCATTTGTTGAGCTTGAATTAAGTTATAAATATCCAAGTATTTTCATATACATTTTAAACCAAACATTTCCCTACCAAATTATTTCCAAACAATTCTCGCTCGTCTCACAGCGCGAGTTATTCGCAATTGCTGCCAAAGAAATTCCATTCGATGCGCTGGAATGCGATTGGCATTTATGAGTAAAGTTTAAGGTAATCAATATGTATTAAAGGGATGACGTGGAATTCGAATTCGCGAAACAAGAATAGGGAAATAACGCTGAAACTTTCAAAATGCGCTAGTGGCGAAGGAAAGTAGACATACAACAACATACTCCATATTCATATATAAATATACGCAGCCATAATATTGACGGTGCGTTGAGCAAAGTGCAAAGTTTGTCAAGCGTTTCACAAATACAAATAACAAATACAAATAACGGGCAAGCGAACTATGAACGCGTAACTGCTAATAATGGCAATTGCGTTGGTGGTAAATTACGACCCTGAAGTGGTGGATTGGAAGAGTACATAGCAGGAAGTAGGAGTATATATTACACTTGAGTGAGAACACAAACAATTTTGGTGTAACTGATGGCTGTAAAAGTGAGAAGTGCTTAATTGAATTGTCAAGAGTTGGTGGAATAGCAAATACCATTGGCGTGTACTTAACCAGCGAGTAATAAAGCTAAAGCGGAAAGGTGTGTAATAATGCTGAGTAATATCATAATTGCAATAAAGATAATAAAGATAATAAATATAATAACACTACAGTTAATGCCATTGAAATGATTAACTCTTCAAAGCATGAACACCAAATGCCTTGTTTACTGTCTTTAATGTCACACTGCCCCCATGCTTTACAAGGAAAGCCATTAATGACCACATAAACGCACTCAAGCAAGCAATCGCACACAACTTCGTCTTCTGGTGAGTGGCTAGTAAATCAACAGAAGCCGCCACAACAATGGCGAATTTCACATTTATCCTGCGCTCTTAAATAATAATTACTCATACGCCGTGTGTGGCGGCATAACCACAGCGCTGCTTGATATGTTGGCAGTCAGTTTTGTATGTGGGGCTGTGTGTGGTATGTGATATGTGGTGGCGCCACATAACTTTTTCTAGTATTGAGAGTTGACAAATGCAGCGGCATGTGTGCCGGAGTACTCATAATCACTAGGTGAGTGGCGCCACCTAACTATGGCTGCAAATGTTGGAGTGATGCAGAGAGTGTGTGGTAAAAGTTTTGCTTTTGATGTTTGTACGCCACGTTGTTTTATGCACTACATATCACTTTAATTGTCAGCGACGAGGCAAAGTAGCAAATATAAAGATTAATAGGCGTACTTGAGTAGCACGAATGGATGGAAGAGTTGCGCATTGTACATCAGCATCCGCACATATTAACATCGCCAGCACATGCGGTGAAAGTGCTTATACTCGTACGCGCATCTGTATTTCCGTGATTATACCAGATTTTTTTTTTTTTTTTTTTTTTTTTTTGTGTGTACCGAAGGTACGAGCTTTTTAATGCAAAGGTAAAACTTTGAATTTGAAATGAAGCTTCCATTGCCATCTCTAACTTTGCTCAACGGTCTATGTTAGCTGTCTTCTAACCCTTTAAAAATGTTGTGATGGTTGCGGAAATGAAGGGTTATTGGGCCGATATTCTGACGCATTTTGGCGTGTCTTTTTTAAATTCTCTGGGTAAATGATACTTCAAACAAACGTGTTTTGTTAAGTTGGTAAGATTGTCCTTAATTACTTGAATCGGTACACCTTAGTAGTGCGTTGCGATTTTTACAAAGGATAAAAATATCGAACAAAGACTTTGTCTCAAAGTTTGTATTTCTTACCAAGTTTCGTCTGCGTCTGTCATTGGAAAAGACCTACAGTCATTCAGTTTCATCAAAGACACAAGCCTATGAAAGGTTCAAAATCTTCAAAGACAGTCGAGAGATCGGTGAAGGCAATACTTTTCTGAACGATCTTCGACCTCTTCAACTGATGAAAATATTAAACAAGTGAAGTGCTTAAAAATCATTAGGTAAATGTTAGAGAGATGGCAAGAGTGCTCGACATCTCTCGCGAGACCGTCTGCATGATTCTGGTGGATGTTTTGTGTATGATAAAGCAAAAATTTGTTAAAGAGAGTACCGGAAACAGGTCTCTTTGGACAAGCATGAATGTTCCAATTCCGATCCTCCATTCATGGAGAGCGTTGTAATTGCCGATGAGATATGGGTTCATTAACTTGCGATGCAGTCATCACAACACATCTTAATGGAAGGGACAAAAAAAAAAAAAAAAAAAAAAACACGCCAAAGCCGCTCAACGGACGGTCAATAAGGAGTTCTATTTGGCGTTTGCCTGCTCCTACTATGTCGAGTCAGCGGCAGCGCGATTTCCAAGCATTGTATGTGTTACGGAAGGCATTCCCCTGAATAGCCTTTGCTTGAGGATTTTCATGAAAAACTAGGCGTTGACGGTTTGCCCATAAGAAAAAAATTCATGTTGAACGATGCCTTTAATGTCAAAAAAGACACGATCATAGTTTTCACTTTGAGTTTGCTAATTCTTATGAAAAATGTTTCAAACATTGGAAGAAACGTTGTCATAAGTGTATTTCATCTGATGTAGATTACTCTGAGGGCAGCAAAATAAATATTAATAAAAAATTAAATATTTTGCGTTTTATTTACTTTTTTATCACTAGGTATTATTGCTTTCTTGGAAAAAATATAATGGCGATCGTAACATGATATCTATTTATTGATTTATAGTCAATGATTACTAATCATTTCGTGACCTTTTAGTAGTAATACATACACAGCAACAGCGACTGGTTACCTTCACTTGAATTATCTCCTCTTTGATTTCGTACGGTAACCTCTTATGTACCATTATTTTATGGGCGCATAAAAACACTAATGCAGAAATTATGTTCAGTGTCGCATATATACATATATATACAAAGTTATACATATGTGTAAGTGAATATCAGTGTGTTTGAGCACATTTCGTTTTTTTGCTTTGCTTTTGTTTGTGTGTTATCAAAGTGAAAAGTTTTCATGACACATTCACCTTTGACATATCACGCATAAACTTTGGTGCTTACAACACATAAAAACCCACACTGATCCACATTAACATACGCTTAAAATCTGCATAATGACATTTAATAGACTCGTTGAAACGCCTTGATATTGTTTTTTTTTTTTTTTTTTTTTTTTTTTTTTTTTTTTTTTTTTTTTTTTTTTTTTTTTTTTTTTTTTTTTTTTTTTTGTTTGTGCATAGCATCTAATTAAATTAACTGGAAAGTGTCATAATTAAATTGATTATTATAGGTTATTAGCTTTCGTTTGACTTTGAACTATTTGAGGGGTGAATGACAGTTCATTCATCACATTCAAAGGTAATTATTCAGTGGTACCAAGTTTTTTTTTTTTTTTTGTATTAAAACACGAGTTTTTTATCTTTCTATTAAACTCAGCTGAGTTTTGGACTAATCAATTTATCCGAGAAAATTTATAAATTTTTAAATAGACTAGTAATTTACATATTCTTGGAACCAGTTGCTGCATAGTATTACACATACTTCTGTTCAGCTAACGGGTGTACGTATCATCTAAAACTAAACGAGATAGATATAGGAAAATCCAGTTGATTGTCTGTCTGTCCGTCCGTCCGTACGTAATTTRAGTAAAAATTACGATATCTTGATGAAACGTGATATGCGGGTTCCATAGTAAAAAAAATTTAATTTCATAGATGGACGTAATCGGACCACTGCCACGCCCACAAATGGCCATTAATCGAAAGCATATAAGCTGCCACAACTAAATATGGTAATTTGGCACAGGGGATCGCAGTAGGAAGGGGCACCTGAGTGTATAAAGTTCTTAAAAGTGGGCGTGGTCACGTTCTCTAATATGTTTAATATACATATCTCCTAAACTACTAAAGCTACAACAACAAAATTTGATAAGCCCAAATATTGTAAGAACTCGTGATGACGTGGCTTTATGAGAGCTCTTTTGAAAAAGTTCCCGACCAACCGATATCGACTAAATTCAGTGCGTATCATTTATAGACCATTCCTATGTTACAGTGTGAAAATAGGCAAAATCGAACTATAACCACGCCTACATCTCATAAAACACAATTTAAAATTCCATATGATTCTTTTACTTTCCAGCACACAAATTGGGAAGTAATTAAAATAACGAAAAACAATTTTGTAGTGAAGAAGTGCAAATTGTCGAAATCCAAACAAAACTGTTAAATACCGTAGGTACCGAATACATGTACATGTATGTGGACCCCAGTATGTATAGCTGACTTTTGAGAGAAAATATCAGTCAATGTGTGAGGTATATAATTGAAATTTAAGGATAATCCTTCTCTGACAATGATATGTCTGTATGCCGAAAATTGGTCGAATTGGGCCAATACTACCCTGAGCTCCCATATACCTAATATAAAGTTTTTCGAATTTTCTGGATAAATTTGAGCGAAAACTTGACCTAGTCGCCTATATACATATATATTTATATATATTTATATATATGTATTTGAATAAAATTTTGAACGAATAGTACATTTGAAAGGTGCCACTTTATGAACAAAAACTATGCAAATCTGGTTAAAGCTATTCAACTCCTCATCGCTACATATGCTAAACAATAATATTTGGAAATGAGCTAGGTCTGTTTGAGCGGACCAAGTTTCATGTATATTGATATTCTTGACGGCTCACGTCATCCATGCCTGAATATATTGAAATTCGAGCGTGGAGGTATTTGGCTGCAAGACAAAGATTCGAAACATATGGCAAAGGTTACGACGGCGTGATTTGTGATAACGGGATCAATATGCTTAACTGGCGGCTCCAATCACTAAAAATTAATTGTGGGAGCGGGTCATTTTAGCATGAGAATATATACATCAAAATATTTTAGAAAATCTGATAAATGGTATGCCAAAAAGGTTGTGGCTAAATGAGATAGGCCCACCCCCTAAAAAAGCCATTACATCCATGCAGCTGTACACTAAGTCACAACACTGCCACACTCGAATACACCACACCAACAGAACCCACATACCAACAGAATACACACATCAATATAATCCACCCATGGACCGGACACACACCACACTGTATACCACCTAACAAAAGGTGTCGTCACCTCTACACAGCAGTCGCCTTTTTAATCGTCGCCCGCTGTCGTCGACCCGAAACCGTGCAAGAAAGTGGTAAGTGTCAAAAAGGTGAAGTAAAATGGGCACCAACTCAAAGAGGATGGAAGCAGTTAAAAAGACGCATGGTGTTCACATCAAACAATAACGGTCATTAACTTAATTTATGAATCTGTGGACCAAAGCATTTTAGCATTTTTAATTAATTTAGTTTAAAATTTTGAATTAAATTATTGGTTGTGAAAGCAAATTTATAACCTTTCATATGTGAAATATGTGAAATATTGGTATTCTCGTGAACAGTTTACTCCTAAACTGTATCTACGAATAATACTTGTATGTATATATTCATATTTTTCGTAAAATAAAAGCCTTATTTGTTTCATTTCTTTTGAAAATTGTATGTACTTTATTTTTAATACCAAAATAATCGCAGACAAAAGTATACTCGTAATAGAAGAAGTACTTTGCAATTCAATGCATTTTAAATCCATCATTTGTGCGAAAGATTTAACAATTTTGATTAATTGGCCGATATGTCATTGCTTAGCAATTTGTCAAGAGCCATTAAATACCAGACAACGTGCTTCAAACACGTGTAAGAAAAGGTTTATTGCTTCATAGCAGAAAGCTTTTAACAGCATCCGCAACACACACATACAAATAGCGTTTAATATTTAGCAAATTCATTCATCAAATCTTTTCAAAATCTCTCCAAAGGAAACCGAAAGCGTGGATAAAGAATCACCTTCATACCTTTGAACCGCGAATTTGCATTGTCTGAATTGCAGCTAACCGAATTAAAATACCTTTGTGGCATATTAGCGCACCTTGATTAATGAAGTGTTTAAGAGGCCTTCACTTAATCGTTTGCTTGCGAAAACAGTGCGTGCGAAGGTTGCGACACGTCCCTGGGTTCCACCACACAGCGCACAAACCAACACACACTCAAGCTCTCTCTTCCGCTAACCTCAAATTGATTAATGTAAAAGCCAACAAAACCAAAGGCACGTCCTTAACTAAAATAAATAATTAAATATCGCTCTGGAAAATTTAGGTTAATTGCTGGATTGCTGTTTCAATGACAGGGAATGCAAGTATTGGTGTTTTAAATCAATTACATTCATTTGTATGCAAATTAGTCAGGCATTGAAACGAAATCTTGTCAAATCTCGCAAATGCAAATTTGTGATCATAAATATTTACTTTTCGTTTTTTAGCTATTTGTTTGACAAATAATATGCAAATGTGAAGTGAATTTATCTTCTTCACAAACCCTTGAGTAAAGAAACAGCAAAGGTACTTTTTGCTGTAATATTGTGCAATATAAAGGACATATTGCATATATTTTCATTTTATATGAGATATGAAGAATACTTTAAAAATAAATGTATGTGCATTAAGGGAGGCCACAATGTCATGTAAACAAGCACGAGCCATTTGATTATTGATATCCGGTCAAAAATATATCGTAAAATATATATAATAATGGAAAGGTCTAATCTTGTGAAATACCCCGAATAAGGTACACTAAGTTTGCCATGAAGTTTGTAACACCTAGCAGGAAACGTCGGAGATACTATAAAATATATACTACTAGCAACCCGCCCCGGCTTCGCACGGAAATAAAATATAAGGCTTATGTCACTAACTGAAAAAATTATTAAAATCGATCCCGTAGTTTTGATTTATTCATTACTGCCCGTGGCCTGCCAGCGTTACATTTGGAGTAAAACAATTCCCCTTTCCTTATACCATGAAGATTTCCTTGCTATCTTTGGAACATCTAAATTCATACCCTACATTTTTTTTTTGCATTTTTACATAATTTTTTTATTTTTACAACAACAATTAATATATTACAGAATGTCGTTCACAGCTTTCTTGTCATTAGACAATACAAACATGTTTTCTCTTGAGGTTACTCTTGAAAACTCTAAGCCTGCAACGTTGAAGGTTTGACCCTGCGATTTATTAATGGTCACTACAAAAGATGTCTTTACCGGAAATTGCAAACGTTTAAATTGGAATGGTAAATCCGATGGTATCATAGGGATTCGGGGAATCAATACATCTTCTCCGGTACCACATCCTGTGAATATTGTGCACTCTATCATGAAAGTTTTCAGTGATTTTACCAGCAAACGAGTGACATTGCAAAGTTAAGATTGACTAACTCTTGGATGTTGTCTATCAAAACACAAAGGTTTTCTAGGTTAATCCTTCCCTCAGTTTGTGTTAAGTCTCCATTGCCAACATTTAGCAGCATCTCTGGAAATAGCCTGTTCTCACGTGAAGATGACGAAACCCTCATGGTTGGACCTTTTTAGCGAAGCATTTATTTCATCAGCTCGTGTTCCTCGAGTCACAACTGGTAGGATTTGACGGATATCTCCTGAGAACCGAATTGTACATCCACCCATAGGTAAATTTTTGTTGCGCAAATCGCGCATTGTCCTATCCAGTGCTTCCACAGACGTCTTGTTTGACATGATAGCTTCGTCCCAGACTATTACTGAGCAGTCACGCATCAATTTTCCTTTATTGCTTTGTTTAGAAATACTACAGACGCTGTTATCATCATTTGTGGCGATTTTCAGCAGAAGCTTGAATGTAGAGTATGCGGTTCGGCCTCCTTCCAAAAGCGGAGCGACAATGCCGGATGACGCAACAGCTAACGCAATTTTTCCGGTGGATCTCACTTTTTTAAAAGCAGATTGATTAAAAAGGTTTTTCCTGTGCCTCCTGGGGCATCAAGGAAAAACAATTTCCCTTCATTGTTATCAATTGTTGATAGTAATGCATTGAATACTTTTTTCTGATCGATGTTTAATGGTGGCCCATCTTGAGCTATATTTTGTAAAAGTCTCGTTTAATCGTATGATGTTTCTCTTGTGTATTCGGCACTGTTAGTTAAATCTGAGTTAGTAGTATTTACTGGCAACGGCAGCCCAAAATCCTTGATCGATTTACCCGAAAGTAGTTGCATTACTTTGTTTAATTCAAATAATTCTTCGTCAAATATGTTTTCATCATATTGTACATCATCTGAGTTTAACTCTCGCCGTCGCCGAATCAGAATATCACTGGCCATATTTTCTTGAAATGTGTGCCATAGATTGACAGAATCAGTTACTTGACAAAACACTACTATGACGGCAAATAAATATCTTAATAATGTAGCGGAACTACAAACAGCTGCTTCTGATAATTTGTTTTCCCAGTGAGAATCGTCTTACAAGAGCCCCATGGCTTTGCATGCTGCTTGATAAGTATTGTAAACAAAACCTTGTAAAGTTCTAAGGTGAGCAAAGGATGTCGGGCATTTTACAATATGAAGTAACATTCTCAGATAAAAGCATTCGCTGTTGTTGGGATGAATCACGTAGACTCTGCCAAGAGCATCCGTTTTTTTTACTCCGGCGAAACCATCACCCGCAGTACCTTGTTTTCGCCGTTGAAAAGTTTTAGAACTCTGGTCCCATGTATAGTAACTTGGAACTCTGACATATGTCAGTATTTTTGCGAAATCATTTTGAGCACATAACTTGAAGAATGCTGTCAGTGTTGTATCCCGTGGGTTATTAATAACTTCTTGTATATTGTTCTCAGTGAAATATACTCTTTGTCCATTTTCTAAATGAACTGCAAGATGGACAATTGTGGGAGACCGTTCGTGCACTTCGAATGATAAAATCCTCTATACAGCTTCAGAACTGCAGATGTAACGTCCAGACTGATATATTTCCACTTCATTTGGTGATTGTATGCTGAAAGTGGCTTGATCATTGCCTTTATTAATGTACTTAGTAACATATTGGATTGACTTTATTGAATTGCACAACTCCACGTTGATGTGGGCATCAAAAATCTTCTAAAGGAGCGGATTATAGGGAACGATCCATCGGTTATCAATGTCATTGTTTTTGACGGTAGCAATTTGCCCACCCTGCCCTGGCGATCGTCGACGATATTTGGGATATCCGCCATCTTGTATCCGCCGTACTTGTTTGAGTTTCGAACGACTTCGGAAATTTTTTGCTGCATTTAGAATCTCGCATACATGGAGAATTCGGGTTTAAAGTCCCGCAATGGCCGAATACCATATGTTTCTTAACGATTTCATACAGGATAGGATCTTCATCTTTATCCGGTAATTCAGCTGAAATAACCCTGTCACTTTGGTTTTTGGTCTAATTTTGTTCACTAACCACACCAGCAGGTGTACATGTGACAAACCACGCTTCTGCCACTCTATTGTGTACATATGACAGCGCAGCGGACCGAATATATGAGACTTGTTAATGAGGTGCAGGAGTTTCTGTACTTTTAAATGGAAGACTCTGTTAACTATATCGTATTTGTCTTGTGAATTTAAATTGGTGTTAATATTCTCTTTGATTTCCGGCCAATTTGGGTTACATGTTGCAGTTATAAATAAATCAGGTTTGCCATAATTTCTGACGTAAACCATGGCGTCTTGCGTGTAAATATCTAGGTCCACCTGTGAATGATGAAGGTGGTATAACCAACTTCCCAATGCCGTTGTGGTGTTCATTCGCCTGTAAAGCATCCTGAAAATGAACGTAATTTTCGGCTCTCAATTTAGTTTGATTATTACGGATGTAGGCCAATCTCTCAGATTCAGTTTTCGCATATTGATCTACCAAGTATTGGTTTGTTAGCATTCCATATCTAAGCAAAGTGTTGAAATTGTTACGTCTTGTTATTATACGGTAGCAATAGTAGTTCATACATGACACTGTTTTACGCAGAGGTGTACCACCGATTTGGTCAACTTGAGAAATATTAATGGCATAACCATTTTATCCACGACATAGCATCAAAGGATATTGTAAGCTGTCATAAGATCTGTGTAACTCTGAAATTGTTTTCAAATTCATTTATTTCAATATCTCTTTTGTCAAATTTCTGTCCGGCTATCACCACTCCTACTTCGCTCATGGAAGGCGCATTGTATCGTCCTCTGTGTTCTCCAACAGGAACTTTATTTGCATGAATTACGATATTAAAGTCAGGAGTATCTGCTGGAACACACTCAATCGCAGTTTTGAAAGACAGTATGTAGCAATTATGAGAATGTAACATATCTTGGAGAGATCTAATCAAATCTCTATCAATTGGCTGTGCAACATTTGAACACCGCGTAGATGCTTGTGTATCTGGATCTGCAATAAAATATATTTGCAGAAATTTGTGATCATCGGGTCGAAGTAGTACCAAGCTCCCAGCTAAGTGGTACACTTGCTCTTGAATTTTAAATGTACGCATGAACCCACGCTCAAATACTTGCGTACTCTTAAAAGAGGTCATTTGAAATGCATTATTATAACGGCGTATATTGCCCATGAATTGTTTAGATTTCTGATGATCACCCGT
>NW_017537267.1:2427729-2469914 GCF_001853355.1 Bactrocera latifrons | reverse complement strand
AAATATTTCAAAGTTTAACTTCAAGTAAGTTTCATTTTAATCGGTGGATTCTTTTATGATGTATGGCTGTGTAAACAAAAAATGTATGGTTTTTTACCACATTTTGTCCGAGTTCCACGCCCAATTTATATATTTCTTCACATTATAATGACATAAACCTTCCTCTGCAAGCAATCTATTTATTTAAAAAAAAACCGCATCAAAATCAGTTGCCTAGTTTTCAAGATTTAAACATTTAAACATTTAAGGGGACATAAGGACAGAAAAAGTGTTTTATAATATGTAGTGATATGTAAATGTTCAGCATGAAGTGTTATGTCGATTTAGCGATGTGCGTCGGTCTGTCTCATTATGTGCAAACTGGCTAGTTCCTTAGCTTTTGAGATATCGATCTGAAATTTGGAAGATGTCCGCTTCTTTCTAAGAGGATGGTCATTTGTCGGAATGGTCGATATCGGATCACTATACCATATAGCTGTTATACAAACTAATCGATCAAAATCAAGTTCTTGTAAGGAATCATTAATTTTTGGCATTATAGCTCCGGTGCAACCGAAGTTAATGTTTATTATTATTATTTTTTTTTTTTTATTGAAGGTATAATATTATCAAGCATAGTTAGAGTAATCAGACTTCAGTCCAATAGGTAACGCTTTTTTAACGCATTATTATTCTTTAAGTTTTTTTTTTGATTCCGAAGGAAATTTCAAAATGGCACATCCTCATCCTTATCGTCAAAAAGCTGGCATAATCGGTTTGTAACAAGCAATATTACTCGCCATAAATAGGACAGGTAGAAATTGTCCAACTATAACTTCGATGTCTAAAAACATCCGAACCAAGCTTCTGAGTCAATCAATGCACCTTGCGTTGTACTGATGGAGCCCAGTTTCTTTCCAGTTGGCCAATGTGCGCTGGTTCACAGCGATTTTTTCGCAGTTTATGACAGTTTATTTCCTACCATTTGTTGCCGTTCGTCAATTCTAGTTTGCGCATTAATCATTCCTTTCAGAATCCGCTTAAGAAATATATCTATTTTGTTGCGATAAAGCTGCGATTCACAAATAGGAATTCGACAAATAATGCCGATTATTATATTATTATTATTGATGTTTTCGACAATTGGGCTTGCTGAAAGTCGCGCATTATCGATGCAGAATCAAAGAAATCAAAATTGGGCGTGATTGGTCGTTACAGCGTCAGGACCATAAATAATAAGTGTGTTCGAAAAACAATCGGAATTTTTAAATCAAAAATTTCGCGAGTTTAAAGAGTCCCAATTTCTTTTTTTTATTATATTACCTTCGTTGCTAAAAACATGGCTGCATGTGACTTTTTGCTATTTCCGAAAAAAATTGAAGCTTCTTAAGAAATAGATGAAAATCGTTGAAACTTTTTCGCATAAATCGAGTTTGTGAATTGTTTCGACGATAGGAAAAGCGCTAGCATAAATGCAAATATGGAATAGGGGCTATTTTGAAGGCGAAAACATTATTAGCAATTGAATAATTATTTTTTCCAAGAAACGAAAATTCTCGTTACTTTTTGAACACATCTAACAATCTCATTTACGATTCCGCTCAATCGAAAAAAGCGCTCCGTTTTTTATTTTTATTTTTATTTTTATTTATTTTTTTTTTTTTTTTTTTTTTTTTTTTTTTTTTTTTTTTTTTTTTTTTTTTTTTTTTTTTGTCTTGAATAGATAGTATTATTTTCATATGATAACATGAACACAGAGGAAAATTAGTGGATGTCTTTTTACCAATGTGTAGTTTTCTATCACAAAGTGGAAGAAAAATATACTTAGGTAATGGAAGAGTCGCTGTGTTTAACTGTAATGAATGAGACAGTCTAATTGTTGAAGACAAATGTTTCACCAATATCTTCTCTTGCAAAATTAAATTACATGAAAAGAGAAACAACTGCTCTGCTGCTAACATTTAACATGGCTGCACATTTTAACCAATTATGATCAAACTATTCCAGAAATTACAATTTTCCCTCTAACTTTATTAATCTTTCAAATTATGTAATTTCCCAATCATACCACAATCTATTATCGTGTTTTGAAGCTATCTTGATAGAATTTACTTTTGCAATAGAATAATTTGATTCTACTATTAGCCAAATGTCAGGGAATACACCTGTATCTGACAAAATTTTTATCCCTTACTAAAAACCCTTCACAATAACATATTAGAACAAGGTATACTACTTGAAGACTAGAAAAAGCTGTAAACTTAACAAATCAAACTCATTTCTTTCAAGTCAGAAAATTTCAGTAAGTGTTAGCAGCTTCAAATCCAATATTTTCCCCTACCTAATGGCACCCCACAAGGTTCTTCTATCTAAGCAACGCTATTTATTTGGGGCCTTTAATCAAATAACGTGGACCGCCTTATCTACGTTGACAATATCTTAATATTCCCGGCTTTAAAGAATTTGAATGAAGTCAAAATCAGT
Source organism: Bactrocera latifrons (assembly GCF_001853355.1). Classification (NCBI taxonomy): domain Eukaryota; kingdom Metazoa; phylum Arthropoda; class Insecta; order Diptera; family Tephritidae; genus Bactrocera; species Bactrocera latifrons. The sequence goes on along the minus strand of NW_017537267.1, from coordinate 2,467,451 downwards.
TTTACTAATACTTGCCCCGCCATAATGGAGGCTAAAGACTCAGGAACCAGGGTTTGTGCTAGTAAAATTTAAAAATTTCACGGAAAGAAAATTCAACTTCCCTTGAAAACACTCAAACATTGTAAATATGTTACTCACTAGGTTAATCATTTTTATGTTCTTTTCATGAAAACACTGGAGTTTCAATGAGACTGAGGCGTGTTTTGGCACAGTGTTCATAAATTACAAATTCATAAAATCCATTTTTGACATCAGTGCTACTACAATAGTATTTAAAATTCTTTACACGTGTGAATATTGTAAAAGCACTGATGTTGTCGAAACCAGCTTTTGAAAAACTATGCTACTCCCGTAGCATTTCATTTAGCTCTTGCTACCGCTCTCACTTTGTCGGGAGCTACCGCTACGCCAGCGCACAGCGCAGCATTTCATTTTTTGATCTCGCTACAGCTATATTTTTTTACTAACAAAACTCGGAGCAGAGTAGAGCACATACTTTTACATTCAAACCGCCTCGAAAGGAACCACTATCTGCATTTGAACACTATAAATGTAAAGACATTCGCGACATGGTAATAAAAGTACTCCATGAGGCAGTATGTAAGGTTTAATTTAATTGTAACTAAACTAATATCAATTAAGTATAGCTGCACATAATATTTTGCGCTTTAACTTAGTCAGTTAATTATTAAAAATTAGTTTCTTGTGAGGAAAACAAAAATTATGCGCCACTTACAAGAATTATAATGGAGTTATGCACCTTTTACTTTTCATATACTAGAAAGTAGGGCAACTTTGACTACGTTATCCACGAAGAAATGCACTTATCGCTGTATAAGCATTCTTATTAATACATCTCCATACTTGACACAAGTAAATAGGTTGAACGGATATTACCCGCTACGCTCCCAAAGATGCCCAAAGTGCTTGTTATAATAAATTTATAATTAACCCAGAAAAAGACTACCCAAGCAGCTGTATGTCATGTGCATTTTATTATAGGATAAGTGAACATATTATGAACTTCGGCCGAAGCTGTGCACGAACAGCCACCAACACGCACATACAGCAACTGCGGGATTTCACTTTCGTTCGAAAAAATGGCGACGTGGCATTAAAGCAATAACAACAGAACCATGTCGCGGAGCGATAGCAAACGCAAAGCGTGTGCGGCAGTGTGTGGCGGAAACTGTTGCTTACTATAAAGGACAGACAGGGAAAAATATCAACAAAATACAACATCAACCGCCACGCGACATTGTGGCATGATTGCTACTTATTTCAAGGTATCGTCACAGCTGCTCCGCCCTTTCACTTGTGCTCATTTTTATCAACCTCTTCTACGCTGCTTCCTGCCGCTTAACAACTTCTTGCTATAGCTTTCTTTTTTCCACTCATTCTCCTTCATGCTGCTGCAACACGCCAAGCGCTTCGCCGCTATGTCTGCGGTTATGCCCTTCAACGAAGTTTCCTCGCGCTTGTGTTGCATGTTGGCTGGCGGAAAAAGAAAACAAATTTAATAATAAAAAAAAAACACTTGGCGCACAGCGCATTTACTGCACGACACGCTATGTTGCACGCCAGCCAAGCCAAGCGCAGCGACAGAAACACGCTGATGCATTCATCATACGCCCTGGTTGCTCGAATGGCACTGCACTCTAGTTGCCGGGACGGCCGTGCACCAGTTCGTACACAGTATGAGGGAATAAGGAATTGCTTGAAAAACGAAATTACAGCAAGTTTAGTTTGGCTACGTTAAATATTTCAGCTGCAAATTGAGGCAGACTATTGTGTGCAGGGAAAAGTTACTTCGCCTAAGAAAATTTTTCGTAAAAAATGTTAAGCAATTTAAATTTGAATATTGTTGTGCCGAGGCGATAAATAGACCTCAAAATGCTAAACAGGAATATATTAATTGTTACAAAAATAATTCCAGTGAAAACTAAACTTATTTTCAAATTAAATACGAAAGAATTTTTTCGACATGCAAGGGTGAACGAGGTCAATAATCGTAAATAAGAAAGGGAAGCAAAAAAAATATCGCGGTAACGCGCTAAAGATCTGACGTAACTCTCGCCTTCTCGTTGAAAATATGCCCAAAAACTTTTGGTAAGTTTACTTCATAGAGAAAGGTAAGTGTTTTAGTGAAGATCGCACGAAAGTCTACTATTCACCTCAAACAAGCTGGTTTGTTCATCTTGTTGAGGGTGACTTCATTGAAATAGTGAAGATAATTGTTATGAAAATAATCAAGATAAAAGAGGCTTCAAATACCACATGACTTAAATATAATAAAGTGTCCTAAGAGAAAATCAAGCTAATCAAGAACCAGGACCTCACAAAAAAATTATATAATTAAGAATAAAATTGATTACCTCTGGTTAAAAATATTAAAAAATGTATAATATATAGTAAACTTGTGCCAAATGTCACATCGAAGTAATTGTTAGTGCTTAGTATACGCTTGTCTTTCTGAATAACATAATTCATTCATTCGGCGGCGATTGTTATCATGAATGAAATTATTCAACAAAGAAGTTCTATTAAATTTTATCTGTGGAATCATATTTCTGATGCCGAAACGTTCAGAATATTGGAAAAGGCCTGCGGTGATAATTGTTTGTCGCGAGCAAATGTTTTGGATTGGTACAAATTATTCAAAGAGAGTCGAGAACTCGTTGAGGACGAACCATGTCCAGCGCAGCCTCCAACATCACCTAATGATCAACACGTCAGTAAAACAAAGGAATTGGTGCTTGAGAATCGACGCTTAACAGTCAGAGCTCTGACTGGCATCGTTGGAATATGTGAAGTATCAATGGAAACCAGAAAATTAAATTTAAAATTCTTAAAAAAATTTTCCAGTCGAATTCACTAAAATAGCACACATTTTAAACAATGGTTTAAAATCAGCTGGAAAGTACGAAATCGCTACAGACGGTGCTTTATTGTCTGCTGAAATAAAAAAAAATATTATAAGTAGTATATGGCGACTGGGGAAATACGGAGACCAATTTCACACTATCTAATATATTTATCCAGGGATATATTGTCACCCAATTTCCCTAAAGTATAAAGTCAACCAAAAAAAAAATATTATATTAGATATACTGGAACTAGGCGTAGTATTAACCCGATTGTATTTAATTTCAGCATTATTAATTTCTCTCTTTGTTTCATTAACATACATCCACATATTGACATACGGTAAATAAGCTGTAACGTATGTTAGAAAATCCTGACATTAATGACAAGGAGGCTAGAGAAAATAAATGTATACATTTTACGCACACAGACTTACAGATTGTAAAGTCATCAGGAAGTTCGAAAATCTTTTGTAAGGTACAAGGTGCGTTCCAAAGTAAACAGGACTTTTTGAATCTAGCGCCCCCATGGTGGCATTATCTATATGTCGACTAGTGCGTTAGAATTTGCTATCTCAATCGATTGTCCAGTGAGAATTTCATGACATTTCATTGATTGGAAGTGRMGTTATTGCATTTTAAGTGTCAGTATGTTTGTGCTATCGGTGTGAAAATGAGCTCCGAACAAAGAGCCAACATTAAATTTTGTTTTAAAATTAGTAAATATTTTACCGGAACATTAAAATTGATGAAGAAAGTTTATGGCGATAATTGTCTATCCCGTAGCAGAGTGCACGAGTGGTTTCAACGTTTTCAAAGTGGTCGTCAGGACATAAATGACAATGAAAATCCGTGATCACCGGAAATTCTATCGAAACTGTGCGTGAATTCAGCAAAAATCAGCTGAATTTATAATTAAAATTCATAAAAATGGATTTGAACATCTCCAAAACATCGATGTATCGCATTTTGAGCGAGCATTTGGGCTAACGAAAGGTATGTGCACGGTTTGGTCCGCACAACTGGACTGACGACCGAAAAATTGCGCAGAATCCAACATTCGAAGAACGATTATTTGACCAAAAATCACAATTTAACCAACAGACGGTATTCACCTAATATGGCACCGTGCGACTTCTTGCTTTTCGGAAAAATGCATTTGCACATGAAAGGAAAGCGTTATGTAGACGTAGAGGGCATTCAAAAGGCTTGCATCGGCATTCTGGTGGCCATACCGCGGCCAACAAAATAAAGCACTCGTCATGCTTTTGGACCGTGCAAAAAGCTGCATTGAAGCAGAAGGGGACTATTTTGAATTAAATAAATTGATTTTGCCAAAAAAAACCCATTTGTTTTGGTATTTTTTTTTTTTAAGTCCTGCTTACCTTGGAACGCATCTTATATAAGTATTGTAAACGTTGTTTGTCATTATATATAATAAACATGTCACATTATTCACCCGAGTAAACTCCTAAGCCACCGATTTTCGCAAACTTCATTTAATAAATTTATTTTTTTTTTTTAATTTCCAGTTCGGTCTAACTTAAAAGATGGTGTATTTTACATATCCTTGAATTCTTAGACATACAACAACTTCCTGGTAATAATTTCTTAATAATATTTTCATTCAAGTAATTCAATACATTACATTTAAAAAGTTAGTTTTTCAATCTTATAATTCTTGTTTTTTTTTTTTTTTTTTTTTTTTTTTTTTTTTTTTTTTTTTTTTTTTTTTTTTTTTTTTTGTTTGGTTTTGCAATAGGCAGTCTCCACTAGCAAACAATTAATATTGCATGAACATTTGGTTGCAAACAAAATAATTTTTTCCTTGGATGCCTTGTCAATTTGCCAAAAAAAAGTGTCGTGTCGATTGATCGATAGAAATGTTCGAAAAACTTAGCGGTGTTTTGAAACACGTCTATGACAATGTTATATTTATACGTACGAGAGTGAAAGTAAACAGCAGTCCACTATAAGGGTATTTCGAAATGAGGCGAATTCAATAAAAGTTGTTCACGCACGAAGCAAAATGCACTTCAAAGCAAATGGTCGCCTGTGTTTTTGGAAAAACTGGACATGTCATAACGATTGCACCAGAACAACAGTCAATTGTGAGTGATACACAGCTATTTGTTTGCCAGTTGTATTTCAAGAAATAAGGAAAAACACTCTTCACCACATGCTCAAACATATCGACTATTTATACGTCGATTTTATTAAATTATTATGTTTTAAAATAGTATTCTTCCACATTCAATTGTTTTTCTCACTTGATCACGTTTTAAATCCCTGAGTTAATTTTGAAGAAATACTTGTGATGTAGATGTTTCACCCTCTTATTCACATTCATTGATAAACTGTAATGATGTCTGGGTATATGGCGGCTTAATTATTTCTGAGCAGTACATGTAAATTACTTTTGAAACGGAAGCGAGATTTCCATTAAGTAAAGCAAGGCTTTTAAATTGTGATTATAAATGTTTCACCTAAGAACCTGAGAATAATGATCACATAATTATTGTTTGCGCGAATAATGAATGCAGAGCCCTACTAATCTTTGTGATTAAGAAGGAGGCACAATAGCCCTTCAGGTCGGTGCATTCCTCGTGCATTCCTCGTCTATCTATCTATTTAGTTTAATCAAAATGTATATATAAAAGATTGAAATGAAGTTCTTGTAAGGAAAACATTTAATTTGAAAAGATATATTCACAAAATTTGGCAAATCTTATTTTCCAACAACAGTATGAATCACAAAGAAATTGGCGAATGAAAAGATGAATGACGTTTTTAGGAGTAGCTAGTGAACAGCACATTAATAATTAATTTTGTATTTTTGACAATTTTATGAGTATTCATTGACTATGTATAATAGTGCTATATGTGCCTCTATCTTTATGATATTCCGTGCGGTGATTTAAAAAAATCTGAGTTTTTTTCGCATTTAATTTACTGCTCAGCAGACAATTCATTCGTATTTCAGCAATTAACAATTAAAAGCCTTTGACTTTATTACATCTATGTTTTTTCATTTACAGTTTTTCTGAGCTTTAATTACAGTTCATTTTCTGAGAAAATTGTTCGCGCCCAGTAAATCCGAATTATTTAAATGTACAAAAAGTCGAAAAAAGATAAATCGCCTCACATATGCACTTGAGATGAGTACTTTGTGAGGAGAAAAACAAAGGAAAGAATTTAATTACAATGAAATCAGGTGCCATGCGCCACACACCAGCCAGTCAAGCATATGAATGCAGACAAACGAATAAACAGCAACATCTCTACATATGTATATGTATATATATGTATGATGTGGCTACAATACTTTTAAGGCTGTGAGGCGGCGATAAGAGCGTGTTAAAGTGGTTTCTGTTGCTTTATTAAAACCTTTTCTTATAATTACAGCGTACTTAGCCGTCAGCAGCAAATTGCATGCGTATGTGTGTGCGAGTTTAAAAAGGTGCCTCTGTGTGCACCAACAAGCAAATGCAGGTGAACAAGTGATATGTGTGTGTGAGCGCTTGTGATTTTGTGTGAAGCTTGTTTGTGAGCCTATGTAAGGCGTGTAACTTCAGCTTCAACGGATTTATGCAATACTCATTAAAAGCACGGTAAACGCAGTGCCGTTGAAGGCAATGAGGAATAACATGGCCAACAAAAGCGGCATATGAGACAACAACCGACGATGACGATGACGATGACGACAACGACGAAGATGACGAGAATGGGAGCACAAAGCATATACTTGAATGTGTGCATATGTACATGTGTAAGTGGCGAAGCCAAAGATGGCTGCGAAAGTGAGTCGAGGGCGTTGAACGTACGGAAGAGTGGTGGTGGGGGCGTGTAAGAGCGTCTGCATGTATGGTGGTAGAATGTCAGCGATGCTGACAAGTTGACAGCAAAAATAAACTGCATGAAGACTTGGAGACAAGCACAACAACGCACACAAACAGGCGCACATTTCGCTTTTACATACACACATGTACGGGTATTTAAGCAAGACTCGTCTACTGAGCGGCGCTGATGTGCTGCCTGCCCTAAAATGAAGTGGTCTGCGCGCAAAAAATGCGGCTTTGTCGCTTGAATGGCTGGCTGCAGCTTGCTTGTTAGCGCGACTGACTTGTCCTGAAAGTGTGCGCGTGCTTTTGTGCTTGTATGCACGGGCGTATGTCTGTATGTGTGTCTGCGTGTCAGTTGAAGTATACTTTAAAGTTTGTTTAGCAGCTTAGGGGGTGACTTGTTTACAGGTTTGTTTATTTTTGTTGACGTTAAAAATATGTTCTTCTTAAAATGTGAACATTGGATACTTTAATGACTACGCTCGTGATTACACGGATATTTTTATGTGTGCGTATATGTCATTGTGTCTAATGAAAATGCATTGTTGAGTGCCAACAATACACTGAAGATGCAGTAATTTTCGTGCTGTTGTTGCCATGGTTCGTTGGAAAAGGGTAAATATTTTAAATTTATTAAAAACAAATCGTTCAGAAAAAAATAAGGAAATTATAAAAAAAAAATTTTATCAATTTGTTTTTATCACTTGTAGTTTATATTATTATACCCTAAACAGGGTATGTTAAGTTTGTCACGAAGTTTGTAACAACCACAAGGAATCGTCGAATACCTTATAAAATATAAATACATACTTAGTCCTGCCATTGGGCATAATGACCTAAGATCGCGGTCTTCGTATATTTATCTTATCTACTCATGCCATAAGTTCTGTTACAATTTCAGGCCATTACAAAACCAAATTATACAACATTTTTTATCTACAATAAAGCTATTTTTATTTAATAATGCTCACGCTATGTTTCACACAAACTATTAAGCCATTCGGTCATTGGACAATACCGACACGCATAGATTCTATAGGTATTGACGACGCTGCTAAAACCAAAAATTTTCTGTGGAGTATTTGACAGACCATATTCTCCAACTCAGACCACAAAAGGTAGTCCAATGAAAAAAATTTGGACTTCTAGACGGTCGATCCTATGCAGCTTGGAAATCACGAATAGCGCGTTTAAGCCATTGCTGGGTGGTTTTTGTCTCATAGCCTGGATATTCTATTGAAAAAAGTATTGTTTTACTGATTTACCACGCCTTTACAATTAGCTTTACACGTTCGAGCCAGTTTTTTATCCCTTATTTGAAGTAGTGAATACGTTGCATCTGTTTTTACAAGAGTCTTCTTTACAAACCATTAGAGCATTTGTATGGTAAGCACGTTGAACTCGTGGAAAAAATATGTCACATAGTTTTTGTAGTTTTGCTGATTAAACACCTCTTCAATAGTTAATTTTTTCATTTCCAGAAAGGATCGTTCAAGATTGTTGCCTTGCTTGTGTTCAGCCTGTTTTTGCTTACAAAGTGGAGATCAACTCATATAAATTTTAACATGGATCTGGTCGATGTGCTATTTCGCTTGGCTGTGATGCTTATATCTTCGTCAACAGTTTTTGTGGCTTTTTCAAATCACGAAATGTTTGGTAAAAAGCTATCAATTTTACGCTAAACAATCATTCTCGGCATGTAAAGTTGTTCGAAAAGCTCTTAGATTTTATTTGCGTCTTTTCCACACTTATGTTAATCTATCACCGCCATACGATTATCTTCATTTCCCCAATTTAGAGTTGGCTAAGGGATCATCAACACACCACACTTCAGACGCACAGCACTGACATAACATATTCATCATCTTACAACTCACATTTCACATTATTACATCACACATCAACACTATACAACATCCACAATGACACCGCAATGTCAGATCCCACAGCTGGTCAACACACCACACAAACATCAACAAAAGGATGAACGGAGATTGAAAGAAGAAACTTTTGCTATTTTTGGTGGGTAAAAGAAACAAGTGTCCATAAAGGAAAGTAAACACAGAACTGGTTATAATATATGAGGGACTGACTCCTAAAAGAAAATTGATGAAACGCTATCGATTTCAATTTCCAAAAATCTCAAAGTACGCGAATGTTCTCATCCAATGCAGGCCGAACTGGCCGTTACTTGAGAGAATGTGATTTATGAGTACGTGGTACTTTTGCCATGCAACGATATAATTTAGTCGAGAAAACCAGAGAAACCAGAGAATTTTCTTAACTATCGTAGATGCTTTTAACCGTCATATCACGTAAAATATAACTTACAAATCATTCTATAACCTCACTTATGAACATTGATATCAAAATGAAGCGATGGGACTTTCAGTTGTATAGAAAGTTGTCCAGTTAGATCCGAATTACAAAGTGAAAAATATAATGTGAAATTTATCACAACAAACCTACTCAGCTCAACTTATAACGAAAAACTGCTTTGAAGCTCATTATTATTATTATACAACAAATGCAATATTATGACTTCTTTAATATTTTGGCTTTTTTAACAGCCGTAATGGAGGGAGTAGAGAAAAAAATAGAAAAGTTTACAAGGAAATTAGATTTTTTATTCTATAACACCAGAATATTTAATAAATATCGAAGAGCAGTTCTCAGTTGAAATTAATATGAAAGAACATTCTAGTTACAGGTAGTATTCTTTGAACGAAAGCACTTCTTCAGGTAGCAGTCTTCACATTTTTATCTAATTTAAGTAAACGGAGAATTGTCTTATGAAAAGGTGACTCAATTATAAATAAAATGTGGACAGACGAACACTATCTCTCTCTCTCTCTTTTTCTCTATTCAAACTCWGCTAGCATTTTTCAAGGAGAGCACTAACCCTTGAAAAAGATAGCTCTAATTAGGAGCCTCTCTAAATGAATTCTTGGCAGATACGAGTATAATACCATGCCAGAAACGATCAAAACGAAACTCAACACATTATTTAAAGAAATAGCTCAGAGTAGATGGAAATCTTTAACCAAGTGCAGGATAGCGAAACAGATATGACCAAAATATGAAAAGCCAAGACCAATTTCTTCTTTATTGGAGTAGACACCGCTTTGCGGGTGTAGCCTAATCAAAAACAAGAACTAAGAACTTACTACATTAAATAAGTCCAGGGAAAATATGTACTATCTTATTATTACCCTAACGCCGCACTGGCAATTTGGAGAACATGCATTAAAACTCATAATTTCCTATAACTAAACTTGCCACAGCTGCAAAATCAAAGGTTCTACATTTCCTTTATCTAATACCCAGTTCTATCACAAGCCTGCCATTGAACTGTTGCAATCTAACAGGTACCAAATTGTTGAACTATAAAAAAATATAGCCGAGATAATTAGTTTCTTTGAAGGCACCAAATGGTTGAATCGCACAGATGAAAGGGAACATGAAGATTTAAAGGTCTTCTACCTTAAGACTTTTATCAAAAATTGAGCCTAAAGGTGCAGCATCTTGAACTTACGTATGGAACAACTTAGCACATTTTACATCGATATCTATAATTGAAAGCATACAAAATACACCTTATGCAAGAACTGAAGCCTAAACCCTTGATCTTCTTAAGCGTTTCAACACTTTCGAGCCAAATTTTGTTCAGCCATGAGACTCATTTCTGCCTCAATGGTTATGTAAACAAGAAAAATTGCAACATTAGAGACAAAGAGCAACCCGAAGTGACAAAAAGTTGACATTTCCTTCAGAAAAAAATAATGGTTTGGTGTGATTTGTTAGCCGGTGAAATCATCGGTTCGTTAACCGTTAATAACGATCGTTATCGCGATATGTTAAGCGACTAATTGCCTAAAATTGAAGCTGGTGATCTCAGGAACATTTGGTTTTAATAATGAAGTGCCACTTTCCACAAATCGGAGCAATCAATGCGAGAACACTTTGGTAAATAGGTAATTTCTTGTTTGGAGCCGGTCGATTACCATCGAGATCATGTGATACCACACCTTTAGACCTTTTCCTCTGAGTATTTCTAAAGTCTTATCATCATCGAAAGTTGGACTCAACGGATAGACCATCTAAAACGTCAACAAATAAATGCCAAAAAATAATCTTTTGAATGATTGCAGGCATTCCCCATTTAGTCTGATGTTTCTGTGTTTTTACTTTAAAAAATTGAGAACCTCGAAATGTATCACCATGTGTGTAATCATATGTATATGTGGCAACCCTAGCAGATTAGTGTTCGCACCACTTCACATTTTAAAGTCAAACACCGCTATTTTCTTAATTTTTGTGCGCCTTTGAGTTGCGTAAAGCACTCAACACATTCGCACTTTCGTTAAATATTTGCTCGTCCACGCATATTTATCCACCGAAGAGCGTCTGTACTTGTCATCTGGAAATATGTATGTATTCAGTGCACATAAAAAACTCGTGTAGAGACGTGTGAAATTAATGTCTGCCCAAAGGCAAGAGTCGCAATCTCAACGCCGAGCCTCAACCTTAACGGCAGCGTGTTAATTAAACTCCAACTTTGGCTGCGCCTGCTCATCGGGCAACGTCCATCTGCTACCTGCCTTTCGTGCCTCGTTTTCTGGCGCCTACCAGCTTTTTTTTTTTTTTTTTTTTTTTTTATTTTTTTTTTTTTTTTTTTGCCTTTCTCACTCATTATTACTCCTCATTTCAGCTGGCCTCTTTATCGCACCTCAACTGCCTCCCACATACATACACACTAGATGCCCAAGAATTGCGTGGCGACATTCATTCACCTCGGCAAAGAGGCTGCAGTTGGCGTAGGTGGCCAAGTAGCAACGTGTTAGTGAGCAGAATATTATGTTAATATATTCATGAACATACACAGCTATAATAATGTTGACTCTTTATTACACACATTCTCCTTATGTGTATCTCATTTTCCGTTAGCTTCAAGTCATTATGCGTTCAAGAAATGACCTTTCCAGTACACGGAAGTGCAAAAGAAAATCATTAGTGATCAACACACATACATATAAAAATACCTGATCTCGGTAATACAATCATAATGCACCGTCTCTGATTATTAATAAATAATAATTTTACTACAAAGGTTTTGATAAATAGTCGTAAATATAGTAATGAAAATTAAGAAATAGAATGCATAACAAGTCTTATTAAGACTAGTAAAGACTAGTAAATACTAGATGCGTACCGATTACTTTTATGCCAAAAAAATTAATCACTTGTTGCCGAGCCCGGAGTGAATGCATAAAAACTTACTAACCCAACTCCCATAGCTTCTGTCGAGTTACTATTGATGATTCTTCTCACTGTACTGTGGTACATAGTTGGCTGCTCTGTGCAATTTCTTTCTTCATACGGTCCAATCATTCTCACTATTTTTTTGCAAATATAGAACGAAACCTTCCCGACTCTCAATCCTGGTTTTACGACCACCTGCGCCAGTGCTTACATGACGGTCGGACTTGACGATTCTCATCATTTTATAGATAGTTTCGAAAAAATTATTTTAATAGAGAACTAATTGAATTGTCCGAGGTGCAAGTGGATGGCGAGGGCGATTTAGGCTTAGGCTTAGGCTTTTCAGCGTTCAACTGACAATGACGAACTTGAATAAAACGGTACGTTGTCATATTTCAGAAATCGAGAACCATACTCATTGAGACATCGATGTACAAATACACAAGGCGTGGTGTTGAAATACTTCCCTATACGCAGCACACATATTCATGTAACACTGGTTTTGTAAGTCATATACACTTTCACTTCATTTGCTTTTTAACTGCGTTCATATCCGTATTAACATACGATAAAAGATCCTTAGCTGAAACACTTCCCGAAAGCGAAGCTGGAAACGATAACAGTTCGACTCAGACCTGTTTGAGTGCAAGTAAGGAAGGGCTAAGTTCGGGTGTCACCGAACATTTTATACTCTCGCATGATAAAGTGATAATCGAGATTTCAGGCGTGGTTGTGAACCGATTTCACCCATATTTGGTACATGTTATCAGGGTATTGAGGAAATATTACATACCGAATTTCATTGAAATCGGTTGAGTACTTCCTGAGATATGGTTTTTGGTCCATAAGTGGGCGACGCCACGCCCATTTTCAATTTTTAAAAAAAGCCTGGATGCAGCTTACTTCTGACATTTTTACGTAAAATGAAGTGTTTCTGACGTTTTTTGTTAGGCGGTTAACGCAATTTTAGTGATTTTCAACATAACCTTTGTACGGGAGGTGGGCGGGGTTATTATCCGATTTCTTCCGTTTTTGAACTGTATGTGGAAATGCCTAAAAGAAACGACTCTATACTTTGGTTGACATAGCTGTAGTAGTTTTTGAGATATGTACAAAAACGTTAGTAGAGGCGGGGCCACGCCCACTTTTCCAAAAAAATTACGTCCAAATATGCCCCTCCCTAATGCGATCCTTTGTGCCGAATTTCATTTTAGTATCTTTATTTATGGCTTAGTTATGACACCTTATAAGTTTTCGGTTTCCGCCATTTTGGGGGCGTGGCAGTTTGCCGATTTTGCCCATCTTCGAACTTAACCTTCTTATGGAGACAAGAAATACGTGTACCAAGTTTCATCATGATATATCAATTTTTACTCAAGTTACAGCTTGCACGGACGGACGGACAGACGGACAGACGAACGAACGGACAGACAGACATCCGGATTTCAACTCTACTCGTCACCCTGATCACTTTGGTATAAATAACTCTATATCTGACTCTTTTAGTTTTAGGACTTACCAACAACCGTTATGTGAACAAAACTATAATACTCTCTTTAGAAACTTTGTTGCGAGAGTATAAAAACACAACACAACAAGCGATGGCTTAAATATTAGTAGAATAAGGAAATGTCCACAAACAAAAATCGCCTTAGAGAAGAATTTAAAAACCACAAGAAGCTCTTCTATTTGGTTATGAAGAAGCAAACATTGACCGACCTCTGAGTATGCTCGACACAATGGGTAAACTCACTTTGGATTTGGTCATTTGGATTTGGTCATTCTTTCCTTTTTTGGGCGAGGAGACGCCGGCGTGTGCCACTCGCAAGACTGCCTGTTTGACTGACTCTCCAGATGTTCGGAGACAACTGAACAGCCGCTCGTTCGTTAGCTACGAACGCCTTCTACCAAATCCAATCGATGCGCGCACGCTCCGAAGTACAGTCACGGCGGAAGAAACCCAATTAAATTATTTTCCGGAAAAATCCTGTTTATACATATATATCGAACACTCTTGTAGTGATGTTATTTAAACACACAATTTTTATGTTTAAGTAAACTGTGCGAACAGTATCGTTTGCCGCTCGTCGTCACACCAACTCAAAATACGGCCAATATTTATGAGTACTTTAATATGCCGGTTACTACATAGACACATAGATGTGTGTATGTAGTTGTGAGTGATGCTCGTTGCTAAAAATAAATGTGTAACATTTATGCAAGAGAACCCAAAAGCAGCACCAAATTAAATTAATTACCACATAATTGGTACGCGCCAAATTTCTAGCGGAACTTTACGGCTCATAAAGTACGCGCCAAACGTCAACAAAAGCAGGGGCGACGGCAGAGAATCGGGTGGCGAATGAGTACATCGTCATCTGAAATTCAAAATAACGTAACAACAGTTTACAGTGGCATGAACGAAACACTAAATAAAATGGAACATGAGTGAAAAAATGTTTTTTAATATTGGTTAAAACAGGTTTATATCTGAGCGCAGAACCTGAAGTTAAAGGTGAACATATGTAATATTATCTATGTTATTTGAAGTAGTGAAGCGTTATCAGTAAGACACTCAATTTCGAATTTTTTGATGATACGTTATTTTGCATTGCAAGTGACGATATAGAGAATGAGGAAAGCAACCGAGTAAATTGCCACAAACGCTTTTGCCACATTATCCACACGTTGCATGCCACCATACCGACCGCCATACGGTGTAGCCAACCACATGCGAAAACCAGCTACAACAACACCATTATGGCGGCGCGCCTGCTCGACACCCCTAATGGCCGATAGAATAGCGTTGTCGGTCATTTTGTTAAATTTTTAGGATTCCTGCGCTTCGCTACGGCGGTGTCCTGGTGCTTCCGCGCGCCAAACGGGCGAGTGAAAGTACACTCTCCGTACTGCCACTATTCCATAACTACTTTCATAAATTGTTTTTAAGAGACCATACCGTAGTTGATTTTGTTTGTTTGTTATTGTTGATACTGTTGGCAGCGAAGTAAATGAATTGCACAAATTTTTAACGCGCCAAAGGAAGCGACTAGCAATTGCGTTGGCGATGGCAACTACACGGCGAAAGCGACGCTGGTCGCTGGCGCACAAAGACGGCACATTGGCCCGACCGGCGGTGGCGTCATGGTGGTCTGCACGGTGGATATATAGTACTCGCCGCGCTGTGATATGTTGCTACTTTGGACCTTTGTAGCCTGATGTATATACCGGACTAACAAGCAGAAAAATATATTGTTGGCATAAATATGTTTAAGGGCACATGTAGGGATATACATACACGGCACTTGCTGTAAAATTATTAGCTCACCCTGTATTCTGTGCAGTACATAAATTATACGTTATCATTATTTAAGTTGCTCGCTACATTTTTCTATTACACACAAAATTTATTAGATTTTTCACATAATTTTAACAAAATAATAAAGGAAGTGATAAATATGTTGTAATTAATTCTCAAGGAAGTAGTAAAGCAAGTCGTAAGTGAAACAATATTTCGCCATGGGATGGTGGCGTTATAGTGGTGTATGCGTGGTGTGTAGCTTACAGCCAATATTATTGGAGAGAAGTTATTTTTGTAGAGTAGTGGAATTTGTTACTCTTGTAAGACATAATTTCTTTAACAAAGCGTTAAAAACAGTTTCGTTTTTGTATGTTTTAGAGCGGTTTCATTGTGTCCATTTCAATCGGATGGCTGAAGTGAAATGATGTCGCCATGTTTCATCCATTGTCACATATCGATGCCAAAACTCGGACTTGAACATCTCTAAAAACTGCTCCGAATCATCAACTCGTATTTGTTTTTGGTCAAAAGTGAGGTATACACTTTGTGCAGACCTTTGTCATACCCAATTAATCGTGAGTGCTAGTGATGTATGTACACATTCAATTGACATCTGCCTGCTACCTCAGCTTCACTTTACGATCATTCAAAATTATTTTGCGTTATAATTCACCACCTAATGATTCGATAGCCTTTTAATTTATACACGCGGTTGAACGCAGGACGGCAAGTTTGTAGTTGAACAGTGATATACATATACCCATTAAGGGCGGGCATAGGGTTAGAGTGTTTAAAAAATCGATTTCATTTAAAAGTTTTAACTAAGACTATTGAAAAATATGTTCCTTCAGACCTCGAAGTCCTTTCTCAAAACACCTTTTTTACTGTTAATTTATTAACGATATTTTGCTCTATATTAACGTACATTCGCAATAAACTCATATCAATATATGAATATATTTATTTTTGAAGATTATCACTTCTAAATGTTCTAAAGACTTCGTCTAAGTCCATCTGTTGAGTCCAACTTTTGATGACTTGTTCGAGCATTTCGACTGGTAACTAGCGAATGACACACGAAATGTTTTGCTTCAAGACCTGAATCGTAGCGAGTTTGTCTGCATAGAATTTAGACCTAACAAATGCCCACAGGAAAAATTCTAAGGGTGTGATAGATGATAACAAAATGGCCCAAATGTGAAATTGTCTGAGAAATAGCGCCGATATCACGAGAGTTATAATATTTATTATTATAAATCAAACACGAATTTTATATTCTTATTAATATATTTATATATTGAATTTACAAAAATTGGTTGGCACCGTTCAAAATATAAGTCCACCTGCTTTCAAGAACGAAATAAGAATGAGATAGTAAGAATATGAGGATATGAGAATATGAGCAATGAATAAGTACAAAAGTAATGTCAAAAATTAATAGGGTGAATAGTACAATATGTAACTCGAGCTTCGCCATTGACGGTTACGTTCTCATCGGCATAATTTTCGATAAAATATGTACCGATGATGCCACCGGCGCACAAACCACACCAAACAAATTTTCTTTTATGGTCGAAATGACATATCTGGAATGTCTTTAGGTTGCTCTTCGTCTCGAATGCGAAAATTTTCTTATTTACATACCCATTGCCGAATGAATGCTGGATTTCAAGATTGGTGATGGTACGCGAATAATACGCTCAGTAGGCCAATTACACAGTACAACAGCTAATCTGTGGGGTGAAAATCCCAAGTCAGGGTGATGGTACTAGGTCACCCTCAAAGGGTTTGGCATTCGTATGTGTCAGTTTTTTTTATGACCTTTTAAATTTTTTCCTTATTTCCCATGGTTTTCCATCTTAACAAATTAATCCTTTCCAACCAGGCATACTAAATGGTAAAGATATACGAAAGCTGATTAAAAGTGACGCATTCAACAATATTTTGATTGACGCTGAATTGAATGCATGGCAGGCAATGAAAACAACAACGGTGAACAACTACGATGTTTCTGTCGCAAGGTTCTGTTAAGAGCATTCTCGGAAATAGGTTTTTTTTTTTGCTTTTTGTTTGAGGGTTTTACTATACTGACCTAGTACCATCACCCTGACTTGACCTAGACCATAAGCCCAAAAATGTTCCATAGTGTTATGATCGTATGTTGAGCGAAGCGCGCGAAACACATTCTGTACAGAACGTGAATTTTCGTAATAAAGTTGAACGTTTTTTAAACGGTGTTTTCGCGTAAGTCTTTCCATGATTAAATGACAAATATCCGTATAACTAACCAAAAAAAACATGAGAGGTAGGCACGACTCACTCGTGATTAGTCAAAAGGACCATTGAAACAATGATCGCATAAGGCATACAATCATTCGAAGAATTTACAATTATTTTATTTTGTATGTGGTACAAAGGTCCCCGAGCTTATTAACTTTTAGGCCAAGATTAGGTCATGATTGGAAATAATTCACCACTATTGTTATCTCCTTGTATCTTTAGATACATAAAGTGCAGTCTCGTTCTCTAGCATTTAGCAATTCAAGTCCTCACTAATAACTCAGTCTTCTCATGCTCATTCATTCATTGTTTACATTCAATATGACTTTGAGCTTTTTTTCCAATCTCGCTTGTTCTAACTGTTTCCATTACAGATTGTTATAAAGGAAGTAGAAATCTCAATGACAACAATGTGTACACGAGCAAAGGATATAACGAATGCGAGTGAATTAAAGTAGATAAAGAAAAATCACTACCTGCGCAGTTATTTAGTATACTCGTAAGGGACACGCCAAAGTGGTCTGCAGAAAAAAGTAGGGTTGCCATATTCAAGTAAATTATTTTTACAGGAATTTCAAAGTTGTGCGTGCGCTGTAAGAAAAGTGCATCACCACTAATTGTGTATCATATCCTTTCTTCTTTTATAACTGGCGGTTATATCAAACTTTATAATCAGTAAATCTTTTCATGCTGCAATATATTAGGGCCAAGTGGTATTGTACAGTTTGATATTTGATTTGATAGAAGAGCTGCAATTAGCAACTGACAAGCTCAAGGCCAACTTATCACCCGGCCGGGACGGGATCCCAGCAGAAATTCCGAAAATAAGAGCTGTAGACCGACCGGTTGTACTATTGAATATGTAGAACGCCTGAGTCGACGTCCCTGAACCCTCAAAAAAGCAACGGATGGTGCTAATCAGTAAAGGAAAAGGAGGTCTCAACATGCCGTGAGCATATCGTCCACTATGGCGGGAAAGCTCTATGAACGGGTACTCAAACTCAGACTCGAATCAGTTATCAACGAATCTGGAGGACTTTCCCTAGACAACACTACTTTATACCCTGAAAAACAATTATAAGAGCTAGGAGTAGAAGCCAAACAACGTAGATGGCATTAATACACAAAAATTGTGTTTTTGGTGACTTTAGATGTCGGACATCAGCAACGCCTTATAGGTGAATATGATCGACGCTCTCGAATAAAGCTTTCAAATCTGCTACTATCTCAGAGCATAGTGGGGAATCCATTCACGGCAAAGACTTGTGGAACATCACAACGCTATACTAAAAATCGTACTTAATTGGCTATGCGGACGACATTGCTGCAACAATTATACCGTGAAATCATCGGTATATATTTTTACAAAAAGTATGCCGATGAGAACGTATAACCGTCAATGACGAGCGTTAACCGACTATTTGTTGCCTGATAATGAAGCGTCTGATCTTGCAACATTTAGTTTCAACAAAACGGCACCACTTTCCGCCACCGCGTTCTTCTTCTTCTTAATTGGCGTGGACACCGCTCACGCGATTATAGTTCAACGTCAGTTTCCCCACGTGCACGGATACCAAATTCAGACATCGCGGCATAGAGGCAACTTCTTTTCGTGCTGGCGAAAGCAGCTTTGAAATCGACGAAGAGGTGGTGAGTGTCGATTCTCCTTTCACGGGTCTTTTCCAAGATTTCTCGCATGATGAATATCTTGGCTTGATGAATATTCTTATGCTGAAATCTACATAGTACTACAGATAACCACATTTCGGGGACCGACGAAGTCTATCAGCCTCAACCTATTTGGGGATGCTTCCCCAATGTCAATGTATCTATTGAGAGAACACTTCGGTGAGTAGATAACTTCACTTTTTTCCGGTCGATTGGGCACTAAAATAGTATGCGATTTTACAATTTAGAATTTTTTTGGTGAATATGTAACATCTAAAATATATGTGGACTATCCCGCTTCTGTCCGTACCTTGAAACAAAACATTAGTTGTCATTCCCCAGGTACCAGTCGAAAAGCTCGCAGGAGTCACCGATAATTGGACTCAACGGATGGATCATCTGAGACGTAGTAATGGCCAACATTTGAAAGAGATATTCACATAGTTTGTATATAGATCTGCATACAGTGTCCTTCAGTTTCTTGGTCTGACCAAAAATTTGACATGTTCTATAAATATCTATTATTTTTTGTTATAATTCTCAAAATTATATTTTATGCTATCACATTAAGTGTATTCCTTTAAACCACAACATTGTGAGCTATTAATACTTTATAGTTTTTAAGTAGGATTAAAGTAACAGTTTTTATTCTTACTACTTATGGCAACTCTATCGAATCCAACTCGTTAGTGTTACCTGTAAGTGACTATATTGAAACGTTTTAAAATAATAAACACAACACTCGTGTACCACATGGTGCCACAATCACCACCACCACCACCAGTACACCAACTCAATCCGTTATTCTTACAAGTGGGCAAGAATTGTTTTCATTTCAATATTTTTTCATTCATTCGTTTCATGTACGAAAATTAAATTTTGCCAAATTGTACTCAAATCCATCGCTGTCATTGTCAGTGTTGCTGTTGCTGTTGTTGTCATCGTTGGAGTTGCCGTTGTCATTGGATAGTGACAATGACACTTTACATTCCATTTGAATGCTTTTGAACGCAAACAAATTCAATTCAATTTGCACATTCTTCAACACCAATGCACATACATAGTATATAAGGATCTCTTTGAATATATGTATATATTTGACTATATGTGAATGTGTTTATTTGATTGTAGTTATGTACGAAAAGGTATTTGTCTACGCTCAAGTAGTGCGAAAGTTTTTCCATTTATCGCCTTCKTTATAGCCATCCAGCCAGCCAGCCACCAGTAAACTCTTTCCAAAACACAAACTGCTGAAGCTCACTTGCAGATTTTGTTTAAGTTCTCACTCTGCTGCTCGAACGCTTACGCTCTTTCCCCCCACCCGTGCACCTTGCACGACTCCGTGCTTCTACTAAAATATAGAATGCAATTATTTGCCTTGAGTTGGAATTAAAAATGGAATAAATTTCAAACAGATACACGACGGTGTGAAACGGGCCCCAAAGAGGATATTTAATTAAAAAGTCTCATCTCATCTTTGCCAGCGTTGCTTTGATATGCAAACGGCCGTTTGTTTCACTTTTTCGGTTTGCTTTGGTTTTGGCGGTTTCGCTTTGCTTTCGCCCGCACTAAACACTTCACTATCAAATACATATAGGCAAGCATACAAATATATCTTCCTCATCCATTTTATTTGTCTTTGTATAATTTTTTAATTCGTTTTAGTTTCTCATATTTTATTTCGGCCGCCAACCGGTTACCCCGTTTGCGGTTTTTCGTCAACGCTGCCAGAGACTGCCTGGCGGCACACCCACACAGAGAGCGCGGCCGTCAGACAAACAGTAAGGCAGTCAGCCGGTGGTTTGTCGCTGCGGTCGCTGCGCCGCTCAGCCATTGACTTTTGCCTTAATTGAGATTACATTTTTCGTCGACAGTTTTTGCGGCACTCAGATTTTCGGCTGCTTCTTCTTTAACACCAGCAACACAATTGAGTCGCGTGACAGTTTTGTAAGTGCTCTTGGTCGCTCCCTCTGCGCGTTTATTCGCTTAAGGGTTTCAGCTTGTTTATGGTTCGCCGAAAGGGGTCGTTGATTTTTGGAGGCTGCGTATTGTTTTTGAATGTTGCACTTGCATATTTTAGTTTAGTGCTTGTGAATTGGCTCTATTCTGATTGCAGATCGTACACATTAATATTTTATCTCACTATTTTCCGTTGACACGCTCAAGCTCATCGAGTTACCTAATTAATTTAAAAGTAAATTGGAATTCTAATTTATTGAGGGGGACTTGATGGTGCTGAATTCGAAATAAATAATTTTATTTGAGCTGGTAATATTTCATCGCTACTTAGCGTGTCAAAAGTCCTGCTATTCGATCAAATAAAAGAAAACTTCAAAAGGCCTCCTCGTGTTCATTTGCGTCGATTACTAATTAAAATCTGAATTCGATCTTTATTCATATCATAACGGTTATGTCTATTAGAGAGTGTATGTAAAATTTGTTAATATGAAAACTCGTGCATGTCACAAATATTGTGTTATTATCAAGAACATTCAAGTTTCTTAACTGCCTTCTTAAGTTTCTTGAATAGTTACACCAATGTTCGCCATGAAGAAATTGGCTACGGCACTGTGAAAAAAGTATTCGGCTTCGATTTGGTAATACATCAGCAGAAGTAATATTCGACTATTTAAGTATCACCAGTTTGTTTTCATTCCAAGGATTATAACATTACAGTCGCCTGTCAAAAGTACTGTAATATTACAGAAGCCATACACTGCAAGTGAATATTCCCTTATAATATCAATAGTCTTTCTGAATAAAATTTTATGTAATGATCAGAACATTTACAATTTCCTACAAGAGAAAGTGCCTCACTGTTCGCTTCCTCAATGATAAGAATAAACAACTTATAACAAAGAGTTTGTATACTATTGGATCCTTCACAAAGTAATTTATTTTTCTCTAATTGAATTTAAACTAAATTTTTTCATTATGAAAGTATACATTCTGCAATTCAATTGAATAATTTTTGCCTTTTCTTCAGCCAAGAGATTGCTTCCACGCTCATAAAATGTTTCATCCTTGCAGGCAGAAAACTGTTGCAAGTGCCTTTTGACATCTTAATTTGAGGTTAAGATTGCCTCATTCAATAAATTTAGCAGATATCAGAATAAGAGTGACAGCGCATGCCATTTTAAACTACAAAAGCTTTTGGCGAGTAATCAAGCTTGTATGAGGTCTCGCATTAGCCCGGTAACATTTTCTATTGATCAATTCTGGTTTCTTCTGTTTGAGTGCAGCACCCGATTTGTCCAACTGGTGACAATAGATTTCAGTATTAAGCTTCGTATCCAGCTCTCAAGAAATGTCAAAACTTCATATGAAAAAACGCTTAAGATATGGTCATGTTCTTGTGTGCTGATATGCATCTCTAAAGAAATCAAGTACTAATTTTTAATACATTTTTTTCAATAAAATGCGAATATGGCAAACTTGGTTTTGCGAAGAAACATGAAATCAATTTCCTGAATGAAATTTAAAGTAATCGTTAAAAGCATGCTAAATGAGTTAAAATCATTATTATGAAGTATATTTTATTTTGAAAAGTTGTAAACAAAAATTACCAATCATCAACAAAATTCCTTAAATCGCAATTAAAATATTTATGTTACTACACACATGCATACCTACTTACATATTACGCACAAAGTTTATTTTCTTTGTTTGTTCTCTCTTGCTCTTATAATGTGGATCATTCACAATGCGTAACCAGCTGTCAAAATTATCGTTAGATCAACCCATCTTCTCCGTACTTTTCATACAATTTTCACCTCACTTCAATCACACTTTCATTCTTTTGACAGCAAAAGAGTACAGTATGCCGAAAGTGCTGTTTACGATCTTCCATTCTCGAGAAGGCACCAAACAAAAACTATTCCAAGAAATTGAAAATTTTGGTACAGAAACGCTTTTATGGATAAAACCCCGATTAATAGCACAAAATAATTTTGGATCACCAAAACTGAAATTCATTGAATTATCAATCAATCTAAAGATATCTAAGGTAGATGTTGGGAATACCCTCAATCAAAATTTGTGAATTATAGCCACACTTGCGAAAGTGGATGCAACTCAGTATTGTTGGAATTTGTTTTCTACTTAAACCTACTTACCTAGAAAAAGCAAAAAGCGCAATCGTAAAATGGTATATAAAAGTAGAATGATCAACATCTTTTCTTGTTTTGTAAAGAAAAGGGGCACACATGTTGTGAACTAAAAATATGTGTTCTTTTTTACATTCAAAAAATAATAAAATATTTTAAATCGAAACTTTCCTTAAAAAATCCAAAATTAATAATTGTGCAGCTATGTTTCCACAGTGAACCTATTATCACTTATTCTCAACCAAAAGAAAAAATAAACGTAAAAAATAGAATAACTAGGCAATCGTTCAGTCTAACGCTAGCATATTATTTATTTTTGACTTGAAACGAGTCTTTAACTATCCTAAACCGCTAAGATTATCCTAATTGCTTACTCGAAATGACTTCTTCAGCTATAGTGAGGGATCACTCCAGCTCTGAAAGTACTCGTATTCGACGCGGTACTCGCCGGGGGAAGCAGAGGAAGAGGAAAAGAAAGACCTCCACTCCGTTGGAAGGGCCAGGTGGAGAAGAACACGGCTACGCTTGGAATATCCAATTGGCGCCACATAGCGAAAAGAAGAAACGACTGGCGCGCTCTTGTTAACTCGGCTATAATCGCGTAGGCTACGCCAATTAAGGCAAAGAGGAGGGGTCACTCTTGCGTTTATGGGTTCAAAGGTTTTATTTTAAATGGCAGAAGAAATCATAACGCAAGTAAAAGAACAAATCTTCAATTTCTGAAATAAAAATTTGTTGACTATAATGGCACGCAAATAAATACGAAATGCATTTCCAAAAAGTCCGAAACCGCTCTTTACACAAAAGAACAGTTAATAAACACAAAAAGTTAAAACAAACTGCTAGTAAATTTTATTACGTGCGACAACATTTCAATTCTCGTTTTTGAGTACATAATTTTATGATTTAATGAAGCCAAACATCTGTACATATGTCATTTACACATACATATATAGCTCATATACATACATATAAGTGTGTTCAACTTCGTACACGCTTTCCGGAACGGCAATGAAAGTATTGTTAATAAATGTTTGTGGTTAAAAAATATTTGATATATCTCACTACACTCATACATACACACGCACACACATACAAACATAAATTTGCGCCAACTTCAGGGGTACAAGCATGCAATATTGTATATAAATATATAGTACATACATATATACATACACCTACATATGTGGGCGTGTTGCACGGACATATTTCAGCGTGTAGCCAACAGCATTTGCCGCACACACATATACACATTCACCCACACATGCACACACGCACGCAGCGTCGTATATCATTTTTCTGGTATTTACATTTCGTAAATATTTACATTGCAATTGTTACCGTTAGCTTTGTTATGCTCGTTCCAGTTACACCCCTTGCACCTGCTGCCGCCGCTGTGAGTCACGTGCGTATAAATGTGTGGATATGTCTGCCCACACACAAACACTCGCACTAGCTAATGCCTTGGCGCCCCTATCTGTTGCTTTAAAAGCGTTATTTTAAAAGTGTGTTGACTGCGTTGTGTTAGAAAAACATTTGGCTTGCGTATTAAGCGGCCGGGTTCGCAGGCGGGGGAGGGGGTATCCATATTTTTTCAAATTTAATAAATTTCTTGCTTGCTAGATTACGCTGCATATTTATTTGGGGCTTTGTCGAAGCGGGTGGCCGCCTGCATGCAAATGTGCTTTTTCAAAGCGCAATACAAACGTGCAAGTGGTATATATAGCAGATGTATTGGTGTGTGTGTGTGTGTATATAATATGTTTTCACCGCGGTGTTCAAATGATTTGTTGCTTTACGCTTTGCCGCGCTGCCATAAATTACTGCTGACGATGGTGTCGGTGGCCACGACGGCGACAAAAACTGACAGAATTTACAACAACAATAGCACAAAGTATAACAATAACGGTGGAAAAAGTCAAACAGCGTGCAGCTAAGTAAAAATATTTGAAGGCTGTTACCGCAGTATGTATCAAATATGCGAGTATAGGGTGATTTTGTTAGAGTTTTTGAGTTTCCTAGTGTGAGAGCTGTCTGAGTAAACGCTTGTGGTTGATATTTATCCGTAGAAATTAAGGAAAAATATCTTGAAGAGACTTATGTAGTCATGTTCTTTTTTTCCGAAAATCGCTTTCTGAGCAAAAAGTTGTCATAGTTTTTCACTCATATGGTATTGTGGCATAATTTTGATTCAATAGGTAGGAATATAAAATAATTTTTTTTTTCCTCAGACGAAATTCTAGAAGCTCGGAAAGCCTGGAACTCGGAGTCCCTCCCTTATAATAACGAAAATCTTGCATTCGCAGAGGTTTGAACACCGAAGACTGACAGACAAGCTGTCACAGCCTTTCTCACATATGGTATGTGGTATAGTTCTAGATCCACAGGTGGAAAAATAAGCAAATTTGCCTTACTCGAAACCCCGGAAACTTCAGAAGGTGTTCCCCAAGCTCACTTGTAATCACGAAAATCTTGCATTCGCAGAGGTTTGAACAACGAAGATGTTGATACTCTGCCCAAAATCTGAAAAATGTGTCAACATTACTGTCAATCGGTAAAGCCTATATACGTGCTTCATATATTTCTGCGTCTCTTGAGCAATAAAATCTTGCTAACCTCTAAAAACACGCTCTATTTACTTGCTGTTGTTGCTGAGCTTGCTCCAGATATGTTTATTTTTGAAGAATTTTTCGTTTATAAAATATCATATATACGCATATATATATGTTTTGCATGCATATACATATATACTTTCTGTGTACCACTAATATACGCATATTGTTTTTGTTGTTAGCGGTATGTTATTGCGTTTGCTGCTGCTGCTGCAGTTGTATGCTGCAAAGTTTGTTTGGCAACTGTTGAAGGTGACTTTGACAAATATTGCAAAATTTATGAAATATATATTTTTTTCGAACGCTTACACAGCTTTCCGACATTGCTCACTATATTTTATATTTGATTATACAAGTTTTGTTTAACTTTTGTGACAGTTCGCTTTATTGAAGTTGTCAAATCGGGGTGGACGCAATCGCTACCGGTAAATGCTGCGTATATTTGCTTTTGAATTTAATATATTTTAGTGATTTCAGCAAAGTATTTGCAATGGAAAATTGAAACTCGGAAATATGTAAAACTGGTGTCAAATTAAAACATTTTAAGAGTTTTTAAAAACCAAGTTATTCATAAAAATTTCGAAAACTTCCGACAGCAGTGGATTATGGGATGTTTGAATAGAATATTTTACTGTAATTTACGGTATTTTACAAGTACTTCATATTTTCTGGAAGATTTGATTTATATGCAGCGAATTATACTTTCTTCTTGTTTATTAGTTTTGGCTTATTAGATGCACGTGGGAGTTTCTTTGAGTATAATAATAAAAAGGACATTGAGGTAGTATGCTTAAGTGACCTTATGAATTTACAGTAATAAGTCACACAGTAGATAAATTTTAGCATGCAAACCACTTTTCCATCTTAACTTCTACATTTATATTTGGTTTGCCAAAAACCATGAATCAAATTTGATAACAATTTGAAAAAATAAACATAAAAGTTTGAAAATCATAAAATGTTTGTCATATTTCATAAATAAACAATTATTGATAAACTATTTTCGCATTATATGGATTCTATAAGGCTTCTCAAATTTTCAGCTTTTATGAAAAATAATCAATATTATAATGTTTAATAAATGTTATTCTATCTTCTTCTTCTTATTTGTTCGACATATATTCTTCTTCTATATATATGTATATTTAGGATTTTCGTAACGGAAGTGACATTTCTATTTGCAAGTAAATGCTTTATAGTAAATATTCGGACTGTACAATAACTTAATGACGACAGATAAATGTGAAACTTTGAGTAAGGCATAGCAGGGCGTATGAGTAACATATTTTCATTTTACTACGTGCTCATGTTTGTCTATTTGTTGTAATATTTCTATAAAAAAAATAATTTAAATACTGACAAAATACTTAAAATAAAATAAAAGTTATAAAATATAATGAGTAATATCGAGGCTGTCAAAATATTTATAATAAATTTTTTTAAAGTACCCACTTTGAATATCCAAAGAATCGTTACCCACAAAAAATCAACAGAATTTAAGTTATATACAGTTAGAATTTTCAATAAATTAATTTGTTTTCTATTACCTTATTGAATTCTACTACACTCTAAAATATATATCTAGTCAACCCATCTTCATGAAATTTTACACAGCACTTTGAGATACAAGGGTAGAACGAAGAACTTTTTACTATTTAAAAAAACAATGTCGCGAAATTTTCATTGGATTGTGAAAACGTCTGCCAAATTTTGAATTTTCAGTTTCTTTTTTCCTTCGCCCAAATCTTAGGTTATGGTTTTAATTAACTTTTGTTTTACTGTAGATGATCTTGTGAGGAGTTATCCTGAACGAAGGCACATCTGTTTTGTGAAGGATCACCGGAAATGGCATGGCAACTTTATTAACAAAATTATGTTTGTAAGAAAAAAAAATTGAATGAAATATTTATTTTTTTATATGAGCAGAAAAAAATTTGAAAAAAAGTAGTTTTTAACTGAGGAAACCCATGTTAAACCTTAAGAGGTCATATGCAGTTTGAATTTTCAAAATTTTGTGGATATATTATACAGAAATCCTTCCGGATTTTTGAGAAAACGCTATTTTATCAAAATATTTTATTTTGCTTATTCTTTGGATTAATCACTAGATTTCATATTACTTTAACGAAATCTGTTTGTTTTTCTTAATTTTCAGAGGATTCATTTCGGAGATACATATAGTGATCACCGCAAAACGTGTTTTTGAGAGGAGATCCCGGAAATCAGCGGTAGTTCCTTTCCAAATAAATATTTTTACTAATACGGAATCTTAAAATACAGTTAAAAGATTCCATAATATGTACATATGTGCACAAATTTTAGGGTTAATAAATAAAAAAGTTTTCTCCGAAAAAGTTCTGGAAATTTCGCTTTGTTCCGGTCTTATAACTGTATGTAACCTCTTAAAAGTACTCATTATTTAAAGCCAATAGAACAACTTGGCTACTTCGAAAAAAAAAAATTCTACCACTCAGCAGTAATTGCGCGAAGTATTGGCAACATCGTAGAGGTAAATAAATAAATGTTATTTGAAAAATTGTTTAGAAAAAGGTGAAAATATTTTTTTTTTCAAATGCACGGCACTTAAAACGCAACCATTAGAGCAGTCAAATTAAATAAACCGATCACAAAATCTTTTAACACCTTACAACTGCAGTAATATGACGGTACGACAGGGCGTATTAGTAACGAATATTCATTTCAGCTGCATTCACAGATTAGAAGTATCAAATAAATTAATACAACAATAACAATGAAGCAATTTAAAACAATGTCGTGTCTGGAATGAGTGGAAATATTTAGACCCCAAACTGTATTTCCACAGAAATAACAACAAAACACCGTTGAATACCTCAAACAAAGGATTATATGTGAAAACGGTGTTTTCTCAACAAAAGCTGGTATCGCAATTCTGAGTATATAGCTTTATTTGCAGATGAAGTTTACGACATAAATTGGTAAAAAGTTTCAAATATATATAAGGAACTTAAATCAAAAGTAGTATTCGTACTGAACATATTTGTTTTTTCTTTTCTAAATTTTTTTTTTTATTAATGAGTATGTGTATACGATATTAATATATTAATAGTCTATATTGTTACCATCGTTGAGTGTAAGAATTAAATTGTATCTATCAAGGATTTAAGGTGGGCTGAAACAATATTGACCCATTGTTAGTCTATTGCCTTTTGAAGGATACCCCAGAAGTTCTCAACCGGATTCAAGCCCGGACTTAAGGCGGGCTAGTCCAGCGCAGGTATTTTTCGCCCTGTGAAGAAGGATTTTGTGTCCTGAGCTGCGTGTATTAATGCATTATCCTGATGAAAAGTCCACTCGTCGCTATACAAACAGCTTCCAAACTTTATTAACTTACTCTCCAGGAGACCGACATAGATTTGAGCAGGTAGAGATCTTTATAAGCGTGTATGCATTGGGTCATTTATATATATCTATAATAACACTTTAAACTATCATTCGATTCTTATAATGTTTATTTTGACTGAAGCTGCTTTAACGTAATTGTACGAGTGCAAGTTACTTCGAGTAGTTGAAATGTCCACATTTTTTCGTTTTTTAAATATGCGTTTTTTTTTTGTTTTTTGTTTTTTTAACACGCAAAACATAATTCAAATAAATTTTTTAGAGACATTAGCTCATAAGACTTCCGAAATGCAATAGTGGTAAATACTGGAATACTTTTGAAGGACATAAATAAATTGCTAGGACAAAAGAGCGTATTGATATCTTGGTCACAGATGGTCACCCAAAAAAAAAAAAAAATTATATTCCTCTATTTCGTTATAAACTTAAATGCTGCCAAGAAATTATAATGAATACATACAATTTTTTTCTAAAGAAAGCTAAAATTGTTAATCACAATTGTCCATTGAAATCTTGTGGCTGCAAGAGTTTCTCAATGATATTATGACTGGTCAAACTTATAAAGTAAAAATTACAAAATTTGCCAACTGAACTTAAAACAAAAAAAAAAAAAAAAACGGTAACTTTGCTTGCATCCCGATATAATACGCATACGCTTCATATTCAAATACAACAGATGCCTTACAAGAAATTTGATCGGTCAGTTTGTAGGGAAGCTAAATGATATAGTGCAGTGCTTCCCAAACTTAGTTTTGCCACGACCCGGTAATTTTCACACTGCCATTTCGTGGCCCACTTACTTAATAATATTAAACTCAAAACTATTACATGAGATTAAATAATACACGCTTATTAATAGTAAGAGAAATGTTTTATTAATATTAAATTATAATATTTTGGTATCTTTGGTACTCACTTTTTAGTGCGAAGTATGTAGCTGTTGATTATTTTTAATTATAGAGTTCAAGTTTGCTGAAAGTTTTATTCTGAGATCGGGTTGCACAGTCTGTTTCAATATTTATGTTTAAGGTAAACTGGTGATGAAAACCCAGCTTCCCATTTGTAAGTGGTTACAAAAGGCATTAAAAAATCATTGCTTAATGAGCTAGTATTGTGCATTCTTGACGACAAGACAAGCAAAAATACGTCAATGGTCTTGTGTCAAATGTATCCTTGAGTGTTGTTGCCATCGATTGGAGGAAAATATACTTGAAGATTGTCTTGTGGCAATGCAGTAATGTTGTACTCTTTTTGTATTTCACATAAATTACTAAACGCTCTAAAGTTCCCTGTCTCCGCGCGTTGTAACCACACTATATTGCAGATTGCACTTTGTCTTGTAACTTAAATATTGTTACATTGTTGCCTTGCACTGCCATGTTTAGATTATTTAAGAATTCAAAAATATCAGATATGTAAGCCATTTTTACCATCCAGTTAACATCATGAAATCTGTCCCTGAATTCAAATATTACATCTCTAGCTGTTGGGGGATGTTGCTCCAAAAAAAACTTTTACTTCTTTTAATTCAATAAGCCTTTTTAAGACATTATCTCTTGACAGCCATCGTACCTCACAGTGTAAAAGAAGATGTTCTTGACCACTTCCCATTTCTCTGCCCAAAACAGAGAACAATCTAGATTTCAGTGGACGAGATTGTATGAAGTTAATGAACTTTACACACTATTGCATCGTTGCTGTCAAGGGAAAGGACATTTTTTTGACGGCTAATGCTTCCCTATGAATGCTACAGTGCGTCCATACACATTCCGGAGCTATGGCTTTTGTCCTTGGATAAAGTCCAGTACGAATGCCTGACATTGCTCGTTCGCCATCACTACTTAATCCCACACACTTCTTGCATTCAATGTTATTTTTATTGATATAATCATTAATGAAGTAAAATATTCTTCGGAGGTCGTTCGTGTTGGCAAAGATTTACAGAACAAAAACTCTTCATAAATAGTATTATCATAATCATTATCGGATATTGGCAAATCTTCAAAGCATTTCTCTTTATTCATTCTCGTATAAATTCAGTCGCTTTACATATATTTCTGCCTTTGAACGTGCTCATTTCTGCTAAATTACAGATATTTCTGCCTTTGAACGTGCTCATTTCTGCTAAATAGCAGCGAGAATGGGGAATTCCGTACTACAATTCCATAAGCTCTGTTAGCCGTCCAATCGAATATCATACAGTATTCCATTTGCACCTTCTATATATCTTTAAGTTCTCTGGCTGAGCTTTCGCCTCGCTCATTTGTTTCAACTTCAGGTCAGTCATCAGCGGTGAGTGGCAAGTGCGGCCGATCTCCGCTTACGAATATTGCGGTGCATCGATTGATCGATAGTAAGTGTTATTTTGAAAGCAAGGTCAGAATGTTGCGGTCCGGTACTGGGTCACGACCCGGCATTTTAAATAATAACTCAGTCAAGTTTGGTGAATATATCTTGTCAAACGAAAAAGTTTTCCATACAAGCAATCAAGACTTATGACCGAAAATTGTCATAATCGAACTATAACTGATCAAGTCTCCAGCTCTCACTGATACCAAAAAGAACGAATCTGTGACTGAAATGAAGAAAAGCGATTCGATACTGCGCGTTCCCCCCATATGCTCAATATATAGATTTCAAACTTCCAGTTAAGTTTCTACTGCATATATCGGTCAATATGTATGATATCTTAGAAATATTAACTGAATGTATAATATTGGATATACTTTAGTTTATTGCTGAAAATGTGTAAAATTCGTCCACAAATTACCCTAGTCACCATATGACAGAAATAATGACTTCCTTTTGTATTATATTGATTAGTGTTCAAATTACCTCAACAAAGTTGTGTAAAAGCTTTTTCTCAAGCTTCGTGAAAATTAACGAATTTAGCGTTTCCTTTCATTTTTACATTTTAGTCTTTTTAAAGACAATTTTATAAATCATACTCATGAAATTTATGCTTAGAATTGCAAATTTTGCCTTTAGCTTTAATTTTTTTTTTTTTTTAATATTGCCGGTGAAAGGAGTATATAATATGTCATATTTTCATGAATTTTCCGTTTCGCTTAATACTAACGGCAAAATAATAACAAATCATATTTCATCAGCCTGAAAAATGATATGCTTGTCTTCACTACAAAGTAAACAAGTATGCACGCCTTTCGCAATTCCAGCAATTCCAGCAGCAGAGCACATGCGTCACACACACGTCACATGCCAAACACTCAGGCCGACGCGACACACACACATCCACACACCTCCACATGTGAACGCTCACACGTAAAGTTGTCTAGCGCAGGCTAGGCAAATATTTCACGTCAGACAATGGCAAGGAAAATGAAAAATTGAAAATTATTTATTTAAAATGTCGCTGCGACAAAAGCAAAAACACGAAAAAAAGTGTCTACAGCAGCAAGTTGAAAAAGTGCCACTTGAAACCTGGCAACAAATGTGAAGAGGCAATAAATTAAAATTCTCAATGCAATATAGACGTAAGCACTTGAATCTGCATTTGCGCCTATGTCTACACAGAACTCTACACACACGCATACTCATGCCAGGCAGTACTTGTACGAGGAAGAGTAGGCTTGGTAGTTAAGCTGTGTTGCAGGCATGCTGGCAGTAACATGGTAATGACATAAAAGTCAAATAATGTCAAAGATTTGGAGCAGCTTGAAAGCAATGCGTACGGCTCAAAGTCAGCTTGGGGATATCGGACAAGGCTGGTAGAAGTGCCAGGGCGTATGCAGTGTTTCGATAATTTAGGCAAATGCCCATAACATATGTTAGCTATACATATATAGTAAGTTATATAGTATGTACATTAGGTTGAGTAAAAGAAATTTTAATTTTTCCACTTTATTGATCCACTTAGATCAGGGCAGCTTAATTTTTAAAGCGAAACCAAATTGATAGTGGAAAAGATAAATTATCAAAAATAAATGAAAAATAATTCATGGAGGACCAGAGATGTGTACGCGGCAGCGGTGGAGACGGTTTTGAATGTTTTTGTATCCATGCGTTTTTCACATAACCTCAAAATTTCTGCGAAAAATCGAAACTCACATTTTTGGGTGCAATTACAAGAAAAAAACATTTTACCACCCACCTTAATGTACATATATGCATGTTAATACCCAGTCTTACACAGCTGTGAGCTCTTTGAGTGTTTAATCATTTCGTGGTAATCGCA
Organism: Bactrocera latifrons; assembly: GCF_001853355.1. Lineage (NCBI taxonomy): Eukaryota > Metazoa > Arthropoda > Insecta > Diptera > Tephritidae > Bactrocera > Bactrocera latifrons. Next base: position 2,433,940 of record NW_017537267.1, on the reverse strand, counting down.
GCAGTTAACAATTTGCTGCCGAAACAAAGGATGTGCTGCCTGGCAACCTATGACCTGAGCGCATGACAGCAGCCCACAAGCAAATAAGCAAATATGGTAAGTAAGAAATCACCAAAACAAACCCAACAACAACAACAACGCATAGCTTCAAAATAGTTGATATTTTGCATAGCTTTTATTCCACACGCACAACACCAAAGCCAACAGTTGAGAGCTAATGGTTGCAAAATGTTAGAATCGCTTGAAAGAATGAGGCACACGAAAGCATGAAAAATTAGAAAAATCACACTAGTTGAAAAAATAGGCAGCCGCAGGCTTCATAACTCGCGGCATGCCATCCAGACAGACTGGTAATCGAGCGCCGACCTGTCACATGCACACGCACCCGGCCGCTTTTTGTTTTGTGTCTGATAGGATCCTGATGGATTATTTGACAGAATGACTTACGCACTCAGCACACATTCCTCAATTTTACCTCGTGGTTGCTTGATTTGTATTTGTTGTCTTTGTACGCAGTATGTGGCATTAAATGCCTTGTTTTTACCTAGCAAAGGTTTTTTGTTTGCAAGTACATGAGCTTAAAATGGTTTGAATATGCAATACTATTGAGATATGGAACATAACTGGTACTTTAACTTCTCTCTTTGGACTAGAAGAATCTCTAGAAGAATAATGAACTGAGCTTTTTCAAGGTGACGAGAATTTTTGCCTGAAATATTCACGCATACACAAGCTGACGAAAGAGTTGTGAAGTAAATAGAACACATTATTGAAATAATTCATTGTAAATACCTTAATGACCTACTCTTTAGGGCTTACCGTATTCCGATCCATCATCAAATCATCATCTACTTCAAATAAGATTATCATAACCAACTTAAACCGACCAGTCTTTGAAAAGAGGACAATAAGTCACATTTGGATCACAAAGTCATAATGTGGACTCTGTCAAACGAGTCTACGGTCTGGGTATAAGAGAAAGAAAGCTCTTTGAGATGGAAATAGTAGTTATTGGAAATAAGAGGATAGTCTCGGTTCATGCTGTAATCAAAGATGAGATTAATTTTTTTCGCCGACGTAATGTAAAATATTCGGATTAGCTCGACCCTCAACTGTCTCTCAACGGAAAGTATATTCGGAAAAATCTCCATCACCAGGCAATCATCATGAAAATGCAGTCAAAGCAGCTGACACTTATATATATAGAGTAGTGAGATAACATTAGTTTCCAGTCACACGATTTTGATGTTAAAGGCTGTTTCTTCCACATTTTTGATGGCTAAAACCGAAAATAATAGTAAAAATTTCGTAACACTTAGTATTTATGAGTTATGATTTTTTATTTATTTTTTTTTTTTCAAAAAATAAAATCAAATTTGGCGAAAACAAACTCACCACTTCAAATACCGCTACTTTTGTAGCCAAATTGTCTGGTTTTCCAAAAAAAAACAAGCATAATTTTGAATATCCAGAGATTACTTCACCGATATGACCATTAAGCCTACTTTTATTATTAAATGCTAATCAACTTAAGGGTTTACCAATTTATTGGTCATAAAAAAAACATCCTAAAAACATTCCGTCACAAGAAATTACCCTCTTAATACAACAGTTTCTGAGTTTTTGCAAAACTGAAAAATAGTAATCTACGAAAAACTTGTAAGCAATTATTCGAGCTCCATGCTATATTCCTGCAAATGCACATTCTTCACTCGCATTTACATTTCTTTCTCGGAAATTTCGATACGATTAGTGATGAGCACGGAAAAAGGTGCCAATAGGACATCCTAACGATGGAGCAAGGGAAAGCGATCACCAGTATAAACGAAAGTATTTTGGAATTGTTGTAATAAATCAAATCTGTTATTTTTAAAATATCTCAACATATGTACAGTGCAAGCATAAGAAAATTTCAGAAAAAAAACAAATACTCTGTAGCACAAAATCTGTATGCAGTGGAAAATTTTTGAACTCAAATTCGTAACCAGAACACCACAAATAGCCTCACAGACCACTCACTTCAGTCGCAAATTTTACTTCAGCTTTGTTGAGCAGCGTAATCACCAAATAATAAATGTGGATCATTTTATGAGGGCAGTTCAATAATGAATTAGCCTCACCAGCAGAAAGCCGCACTAACGCAAGGGAAGGGATAAGACAGGGAAAACGGAAAATCAGCAAATATTGATTGATAATTCGATTCTTGTTTTTCGTGACAAACTGACCAAATTGACCACACTCAGCTATTAACTTTGCCTCATTCATCTTTTTGGCTCTTGTAGATTATTTTTGCCTTCAAACTTGAAAAAGTGACGAACAGTCGAATGAGCTACAGAAACCTACTCTGGAGACCTCCATATAACCTATATTTCAGATGATTTAAAGAAGTTCGCAAACCATTGGATCACGAGTGTCGAGATAAAAAAGAATATGTTAAGGAATAAATCGAAGATTTTCGTTTTTCTTTTATAGTTTTGGAAAAACATCTAAGGGTTTCAAGTTTAGTGGTAGCCGTGCAAACACGAAGTAATAAAATTCCACAAATTGAGAACGTACCTTATTGGGCTTCAAAAGTCTAAAAATATTCAAAATGCAATTTTCATATATATTTTTTCACCATAAGCAAAACTTATTAGAAAATTAAGACTCTACACTTATATATACCAAACCTCTTCCTGAAACACTTGATAATGGGTTCCTTAATAATTTATGATTTGCAATTGTAAACTCAGCGATCAGTTTCTCAGCAAATCCTTATCAATCACTTATTGGGAAATCGAAAGCATATTTCTATCACACTGTTGGGCAATCAACCAGCTTTCTAAGTATTAAAGTTGAGAGTTCGACAAATTCGAAACATGAAAAAAAATATCAATACTCAACGGCTGAATATGTACCGCAAGCGAACAGGTGACTAAGTCGGAATAACAGCGAAAGGTCAAGTATTTAAAAAAGCGCAAAGTCACTCTCTCTTTGTCGGCTGAAACGTCTTTCGTATTTGATTTTACATTCAATTGGAGCGAGCGCCCGACTCACTTGCCGCCTAACGGTTATTTTTGTTGTTGTTGGWCGTTTCAATGGAATTTGTTTACACTCCAAGTTTTTCCACTTTTTCTGTTACTCGCAATTGTTGTTGTTTTGCGTGTAATTTCTTGTTGCTGCTTTTCTTGGCAGCTTTCCGACTGATCGCATTCGATTTTCCAATTGAGCAATCGCAGCGAATTTCTTCATTTCCTGCCAAGAAAAATTTGAATTTATTACATCGATATCAGCACAAAAATGGAAGCGCAGTGCAAACTAAAGATTGTACATACGCATACATAGATGCAGCTATGTAATATATATTTACCGTTAATATATATTTAGTGTTTGCAGCGGAGTAAAAAGCAGTTAAATAGAAACAAAACGGCAACAAAACTGTTAAGTGAGTAAAATTCACACTTTCATTTGACCAGTGCCCTGCAAGGGAACTTCTAACACTTTGTGAATAATCTTTGGCGAATGTGCATTTACTACTGCCATACATACTCCCACCCATCTCTATGCAGTGGTTGAGCGACTCCATTGCAGGCCCAGTGGCGTTCGAGTTTGTTGCTGGCCTCAGCATTTACCGTTCACTCCACTTGCAACAATTTGGCTGAGCTAACGTAATGCGACTCTAGTTAATGCCCAAGGCGAATGTGGCTCCGTAGTCATTGAGAGCTAACTTCGGTTTCCAGTGTGCTATATGTCATATAATATGTATATACAGGAATGACTCGATTAGTGCCTAGGTTAGGTTAAAAATTCAACCCTAACTGGGATCTCATTTCAACAGCTTATTTCTTAGTCATAAGAACCTTACAAATCGATTAAGCGTTTTGTGCCTAACACAAATTTGTGGAGACGGCTAATGAAAGTATCGGCTACGTCTTCTGGTTGATAAAACTGCCGAAATGTTTCACACTCAGGCTTGGTGAACAAACGTGCCTGGTTTCGGTTTTTCTGTTTTTTCGATACAGTTTAGGGTTTGTCCGAAAATAGGCTCTTTCTGCATCGATACACCGCTGTCTTAAGAGCCGAGGTGCATGCTGCTTGGATCCCCTCTGTGGTCGCAAAATACTTGCTTTTCATCGGCCTTATCAGCATGGAAGCAAAAAAAGTCCAGAGGAGAACATCAGGGCTGTAAGGTGGCTACGGAAGCATTGGGATGCCGGCCTTGGTTAGGAAGCTGCTCACAACAAAAAAACGGTGTCCGCCGGAGCTTTGTCGTGGTGCAACTTCCAATCGGCTGTAAAGACTTGTCGGACCCGATTTACCCTTTGCTTGAGTCTCTTGAGGACTTCCACGGAAAACTTGGCGTTGACGGTTTGTCCAGGAGGAACGAATTCATGTTGGACAATGCCTTTGATGTCAAAAATAGCAGTGAGTATCGTTTTCACTTTGGATTTGTGCATTCATCAGCGAACTCTTCCCTGGTGCCAACGAAACACTCCACTTCTTGCTGAAGCAAGTCCGCTTGTCGCGCAAAAATTTGTGTCCTGACCAGGTGCTCGGAAACAACTGACCAGTCGCTCGTTCATTTGATAAGAACGTCCTCTATTGAACTCGGTCGGTGCGTACATGCTACGAAGCGGTGGAAGAAGCTCAATCCTATTACTTTCCGGACAAACGCTGTATGGTTATGCAGAAACTCTTTCAGATCGTAGTTAAACAGTATCGCACATAGCTGTGCAACGGTACTACAGATGTTTGAGATCCCTACTGTCTCAGTTATCTCGCATACATTCAACCATTTGTCTGGAAAAACGATATCTTGGAGTTATATCACGTATATCCTCTATAGAGACCGGGATTTGACTATCGCCATCGAAGGTCACCCTTCATTCAACCTCCAAGCGGTCTTTCATTTCAAGGTGTGATCGCGAATCATCGACTTACTCAACTGAAATATTTCCAAAATTCTCGTATGAACCCACTTCCAAACGCTTTCGAAATAAATATAAGAAAACTTGTGTGTCAATTGTCTGTGAGAATGTATTAAACAATTGGACGGTGACTCTCCACACTTATCTCACCACTCTCATACGTATGCCTTTGCATTTTCGATTTCTTGTTTTGAGTTTTTGAATTCCAAAATTGATTACGATTTTTGCATTATCAGCGCATTTAGCTGCTGCTGCTGCTACCGTTCTCTCTACAATAACTGCGCCATTGTTTTGCTGCTTCACTACTGCACAGCTGCAAGTGAAGTCCTCTGCTTTGATTTCGAACAGTTCGAGTTGAAACTTTGCTGCTTCGAAGTCGTAAAAGTCAATGGTGTGTGTTGTTTTCTGTTTTCCTTCATAGTTTTGTTTACTACTCATATTATTGTTTTGTGTTCATATTGTTTTGCAGTTTTACTCATTTCCTCTTATTGTTTTCACTTCCGCAAACGAATCAGCGGTACGAGCTTCCTTTTTGATTTTATTTGCCAAGTCCACACAGATTCCTAATTCGCTGCTGCCATTGTGTTGTGCTTCATTTGCAAAATACCAACATTTACTTATCGATGTAAATATTTGCATGGATCAAGCTGAGAATGCATTTCATTTTGCTGTTGAGTCACTTTCCTGTCCGTTTCCTCAATATTTTGATTGCTGCATGAACTTTGCAAATATATAGACACAAATGCGGTTAGAAACTAAAAACAGGTCCAGATGACTTGAAAATATTTTTTTAGTATTACTTCACTTTGATGACCCGGAAATAATTCACGAATTGCGTACCCCATTGAAAAATTGGTTATGACAGCGTTAAAGATGGCGCTGAGTCTCAACATTGCTTGGATCGCTGTGAACGTTGGTTCTTAGCCGTACCCAAAAACTATTAAAAATTGACCACCAGATCCCCATAGATGACAAAGCGTACCACAAAATTGTTAGAGCGGTAAATACTTCGCCGTAGGTGTATCTACCGATAAATCTCAACCTCCGTCTGGCAAAAGCTGGGTAGTAGAGAAGAAACCACCTTGCCTTTCTTCATACAGCTTCGGCAAAGAACGTCCGACAACGACCGTAAGCAAATTGGGCAGTGTTCAATCAGATCTCATTGATTAGCGTAGACCAACACTAGCCGACCTTACGGATAATTTATATCGGGTGATTTTTTTGAGGTTAGGATTTTCATGCATTAGTATTTGACAGATCACGTGGGATATCAGACATGGTGTCAAAGAGAAAGATGCTCAGTA
>NW_017537267.1:2390960-2427429 GCF_001853355.1 Bactrocera latifrons | reverse complement strand
GAATGGACCACCTAAGACGCAGCCGCGGTCAACATTTAAATGAAATTATCTTCAAAAAGTAAATGTCATGAACCAATCTAACGTTTCAAATAAAGAACCGATGAKATTTTGCAAATTTTATGCGTTTTTTTTTTTAAAAAAGTTATCAAGCTCTTAAAAAATCACCCGATATATCCTGCACTAGAATGCGGAATGTCAATACAATAGAACTTTAGAGGACAAGATGAAGTTTGGTATAGCCAGTATTGCCAGTCTTTCTGGTGCTACAATATATTGATTTAAAATCGAAATGCTTTATGCACAGAATAAAAAATTAAGTAAAGTGCAGGTTTTGTATCCATTCGCTTATGCGCCTGTGTACAGCGGACCTTATGATGTTTATAATAAGGGTCTCTATAGAGTTTTGGTACGAGAGTTTTTCTTAAAATTTTTCTGGAAGGGTAAAACTAAAACACAAAGTCAAGCAAATCGCTGATTAAAATTCAATATCAGCGTCAGACGAATTATACATGATAAATATTTCGCTTTTCGGGATTACATGGGTTTACGGGTTTCAAAAAAATAGATTTTTTATTGCCTTATTAAATTCTACAACATCTCTAAAATATTATCCTAAATTTTCAAGTCGATCTGAGTAATAGTGTTGGAAAATTAGCGTTGAAAACTTGTTCGCTCGAGGCTAGCTAGGCTAATTGCGCCGCGTTTAAACACCTTTTTCTCGAAACAGTGATTTTTAAGTGGGTTGGCAAGATTTCTCGAGTACTACTCAATCCCCTGGTCGCAGGATTTTTTTTTCGATTACAATTATTAAAAAAATGTCGCGAAATTTCCATATCCATTTTAATGTTTTTATAAAAATGTTTGCCAAATTCCAATTTTCAATTTTTTCCCTTCGTCCAACTTCTCCGTAAAGGTTTTAACTAAAAAACGTATTTTACCACTTTAAGTGATCCTATAAGGAGTTAGCCTGCCAATTTATATATACATTTTTTTGTTTTCAAAAATTTCAGTGTAAATAGTGTATGAATAAAAAAATATTATGAAATGTTTAATTTTTTACAGGAAAAAATTTAAAACAAAAGCTATTTTTACCCGAGGAAACCTATGTAATCCCTCAAGAAGAAGAAATTAAGACAATAACGCACACTATATTACGTCAGAGATTGTCCTTAGAAGCAATGGCGCAGTAGATATAGTTGCTGCTAGAAATATATTGGTTTAGGTAGGTAGAAGGTAGAAGAAGTATCCAGCCTTATATAGATAGAACTAGTGTTGGGTATCTAGCTGCATCGTAGTTCAAGGAATTAAGGGTAGTACCAAAATTAGACATCTAGTCACGCGTAGATCGTTGTTGGCCTGTATTACAAGCATTTCAGCTCAAATTAAACAGAACCTTCACCAAGCATCACTGAGTAACTCAAGGTATGGTGTGACATTCGGCCGATGTAACCTAAACTAACTAACCTCAGAATCATTTCATCTAAATCAGTTGTTACAACACATTATAAAAGTTTCGTTTCAGTTACGTATTAACTCTAAACAGTCAGCATTAAATCTCCGAGCATATTTTCACCATGAAAATGTTATTCTTTAAATCCAAAACTACGCAGAATTTGACAAATCCCACATTTATCACCAAACTATTTAGTACACCACAACAATATGAAGACGCTTGAATAAACATTCAAAACTATTTATTAGCTACTCGATTTTCTTACAAAGTTTTGTAATCCATTAATTCCTGTTGAGTGTTTTTCATGCATATTAAATCAATTGACTATGTCATAAATTTATGCTATCATGCCATTATACACAAAATCAATTGCCATTTCTTACTTTTTGCAAAAGATAAAGTCTACAAAACGTTTTGAGTTTACTATGTCAGCTATTCATTTTACCTATTTGGCCGTAAGTCTACTTTTATTGTTGAGTATTTTGGCAAAGGTGAAGAAATAAATATGAATAAACATATTTGTATACCTATATATATACACTTCCTGTATATATATCTATATATATATGTATATATATATTCAAAATATATATATATTCAAAAATTTTAGTTATGTACGTACATACACGCATATGTAAATATATATGTATGCTGTCTCTTATACACATCTAGATGTGTATAAGAGACAGGAATAAACATATTTGTATACCTATATATATACATTTCCTGTATATATATCTATATATATATATATATATATATTCAAACGTATATATCTATTGTTGCTATTCGTAGCATAACGGTGTAAGCGAGCGCAGTAAGCAAAGGAAACAGGAAATAAAACTTCACCCAACTCTTTCCAGAAAGGATTTCATGCACTACGAACTTCTGCCAAATAAATATGAAAAGATATGCGAAAACATGTGCAGGTAGTTATATATATGTATATATGTATATATGTATAATATATATGAGAAGATACACGACTTTTTGCTTTCCAAATGAGTGCTTTTATTTTTCAAACTGACAAAGGAAAGCATATAATAAAATAATATTTTACAAGGAGTGAGTAATGCTTTTATCTATACTCATACATGTGTACGTGTCACTAACTGGCATTAAATTTTTGCTAAATCATAATTCACTTTAATGTCGTAGACTAAGACATAAAGCAGGAAGCAGGCATAGGAGACTCATGTAGCACGCTTACATAACACTTCACTATATCTACGATATACTACACCTGGTAAGCTACAAGACATGTGGGATGTAAGTACGTAAAAGAGCGACACTTCTATTTATATGTATATATGAATGAATATACGACTCTTCTGCTGAACTTAGACATTTAGTGGGCGAACAAAAGACATGAAAATAAATGAAAAGTCAAAAACAGACGAAAATATGGAATGAAAGCGAAATTAGGTGGGCTTAGACAAACTTCCACATAATAAACACGAGAGCACACGTGCATGTAGAGAGGATCGAGAAGCTGTTGAATTCAAACGATATCAAAAGATGCCTAAAGCTGTCGCATAGAAGCTCTAATAGAAGAATACTTTCACATAGGACGAAAATAACTTTCTTGTTTTAGCATTGAGTGATTTTCTTGCATTAAATACTACTTTCAGAAATTGAATTTTTAGCATTTTTTAGCACAAAATACACGTAACAAACAGTTATGTAGACATGTATATACATATATGACCGCGCAAAATATTTCCAAAAGAGGCAATAAAAGCCGAGAGCCACGTAGCAAACGAAAAGCATATAAAAAGAAATAAAAAGCTGAAAGTGAAAGTAAATTGTGGAATTGGAAAATCGTATGTGAACATTAAACAACGATTTTGGTAAATGAAACGATGCATTGATTTTAGCTTAAGAGCAAAGTGGCCGTACAGGAGTACCAGTTCAGTGGGACGGTAGAAGCACAAGCAAAAAAATGTATGTGTGTGCACACTAGGATGTCCCTTATTATCCAAATTGTCTTAGTTTCTGCTCTAATAACATTCTTTTAAAAGTGACACGCAGTTAAAATTATATTCATACAAGTGCCTTACAAATTCTGTGTTACTTATACGACATGCTGCACCGTATGACTGGGGTTTTTTTTTTAGAGCGAAAAGTTTTATATGATAATGCCATTTTTTCAAAGTCGTACTCTTATTTTTTTGGGGACAAAAGAATATAGCATAAAATCAAAAAATACATGTCAAATAAATGGGAAATGGAAAATGATGTTCACGGTATAAAAAATTAACTTGGTCAATAACATATACTGTAGTGCACATACATATATGCACATAGTTTGGTCACATATATTTGGTTGGTTACAATAATTTAATGTCCGCCAACACTTTAAGTGGCTTCATAAAATAAATTTTAGTACAACGGCGACCAAAATCGCATAAAAACATCAAAGCTCAAAGGTAAACGCACTTACCCCAATAAAAGCAGAATTTAGTTGTCTAAGATATACACTTGAAATGTTGTGGAAGGAGAGTGAAAGTCATAGACCGATAGTTAATAAAAGTTGTTACAACAAATTCATGAAATATTCTGGGGTATATGCACGTAGCCACAAAATGTTATCTAGTTCATGTGGTGCGTGCTTTAAATTTAATATATGCTTTATGAAAAATTATTAGAAAAGTTTGCTATTTGTATTGAATGAGAACTTTATACTCGTAAAGTTATGAAAATCAAATTGGTATAATTGTATACATATTTACGGAAGGTTAGATAAAATTTAGAGAGAGCTTAAGTCACAGAGGCTGGCATTATCAACTACAGATTGAATAGAAAACGCTATTTCCAACGTAATCACATACTTAGTTACACTCAACCAAAAGCTATAAATATGTAACCACAGCTAATACGTTTTCTGGAGTACTCCAAATTTCCTATCGACTCAATTTGTGCCTTATTCGGGAAGATGCCGTAGGTCACACGAACTGAAGCTTAACAAACGGTGGTCGTTACTCTTCCGAACGACAGGATAGTATTCGTTCCAGTTTTCCGGGTGAGGTGCTTTGTTACGACAGTTCCTTAGTCTCGGTTGCTTAGCAGTGGTTTTAAATTCAAAAAAGTTTCCCAATTGCGCTGAAATAGTGTTAAAAACCTGAGTTTGCTCTCACAATTACACTTGTTATTCAAAGTCAGAAAAATTCGACTCAAGGCGCTGACAGCTTTCCTATGCACACCATTTCATGTGGGAGTAGTGGGTCATCCAAGCGGTGCTCTGAGTTATCTAATATCTAAGTTATACACTTTCAACTGATAATCTGCTTATATGCGACCCTACACTTTCTCACGCTATGAAACTTGTTAAACGAATGTACGGTGGTCGCCGTCGAAGGAGAAAATAATTAACTCCGTTATTTTACTTCAAAAATAAAAATAGAATCACCGACGAAAATATGTTTCATTTAGAAATCGCGGAAGCGTTGTAATTTTTATTTATAGAAAATCAAAACTATTTGGAAGCTTACGGGCAAATCTCCTTAAGTCCAAGTGGATAATACCAAATTTTAATGAGAGAGTATAATTTTTTCTGAAGAAAAGAATTCGTATTTAAAACATCTGCATAGAATTCGGTTTAAAGCACTGAAGTATTAAATACATTTGGGTCTTGGTGCCAAATTTTAGTGCTGTGTACTCGAATGCATCCGTGTCTATTATGAACTTAAAAATAGGAAAAAAATCATCAATGCTGTTATGTGTGGAAAACCGTTTAATCTCAACTATGATATTGTAATTCTATCACAGCAGCACTAGTTTTTTAAGCACAATAAAATAAAATGCATATGTATTAAATTAAGTCTAAACATTCAATTGTCGAAATATTATTTTGGAATTCGCAATTATTTATAATATATTATATTTGGATACTAACACTGATATTCAATTATTAAAATCCCAATTAAACTGGAAATCAGATACATATGTAAGTACCTATATGCGTGCATCAGTCGTACAATAAATCTAAAGGCGAAATGAGCACCAAGTGTTACCGAATAAATTTTCTCAACTGTCCACATTATTCCGTTTTTAGGTAGTATCTGTAGCAATATGTCGCTCAATTTTTATACTTTGGTGCCATCCATTCAGCACTCTGGCATTTCGTTTCGGGATCGTATTGGAAACACCACGTTTCGATACCAGTCACAATATTGTTAAGGAAGTTTTTGTCCTTTTTAACCTCTTTAATGATGTACTTCGAATGTTGGATTCTGAGCAATTTTTGGTCGTCAGTCAATTTGTGCGGAACAAACCATACACACACCTTTTGTAAGCCCAAATGTTCGGTCAAAATGCGATAAAGTGATGTTTTGGAGATGTTCAATTCCATTTCTATGATTTTAAAGGATGATTTCGGCTGATTTTTGATGAATTCTTGCACAGTTTCGATGGAATTTCCGGTGATCACGGATTTCGATTGGTTGTTTGGCCCACATGTTGATCATCATTTATGCAACCACGACCACTTTCAAAACGTTGAAACCACTCGTGCACTCTGTCATCGCCATAAAGTTGTTTCATCAATTGAAATGTTTCGGTAAAAGTTTTAGCAATTTTAAAACATAATTGGCTTTTGTTCGGAGCTCATTTTCACACCGATAACACAAACATACTGACACTTAAAATGCAGTAACTTCACTTCCAATCAATGCAATGTCATGAAATTCTCACTGAACAATCGATAAATAGCAGATTCTAACGCACCAGTCGCCCTACCAGTGAGCGCTAGATTCAAAAATAGATTCCGGTTTACTTTGGAACGCACCTTGTAGATATACTGCTGTGGACGATAAATAGTAAGACTTTTGGTATGTCAGTAACATTTGTGCCAAATATCACACCGACATAATCATTTGTGTTTAAAATATGCTTGTCTATCTGAAACGCATTAAAAGCTTTCTGTGATTTTTCGTATGAGTGAAATTCTCTAACAAAGAAGTTCCATTAAATTTTGTGTAGGGAATGTTGGAGGATGATAACTCTTTGTCGCGAGCAATTGTTTTTGATTGGTAACAATTTTTTCAAATAGCGTCGAGAACGCGTTAACGATGAGCCACGTCCAAAACGGCTATCAACATCAAATGATGATCCACACTTCAATAAAATAAACGAATTGGTTCTTGAGAATCGCGGATTATCAGTTAGAGAGTTTACTGACCCCGTTGGGCCTAAGAAAAAAAAACACGATTGGTTCCAAAATCACAAAATTTTTTCAAAAATAGTATCACATTAATGTCTGTGAAACGTACATTACTGGCGATGAATTTTCGATCCATGCTTACGACTAGGAAACAAGCAAAGATTAGCCGAAGTCGAGAAAACCACATCGAAACAGATCAAAAATCAAGGTTATGTTGAGAGTTTTCTTCGATTAACGGGGTGTGGTGCGCTCCGAATTCCTGCCAACTGGCCAAACTGTCAACTCTCTGTTGATTGCATTGCATTGCATTGGAGTGTTAAAAAGAGGGCGGAATTAGGGGCCGTCAACTTACAATTTTTGCACCACGATAATACACCATCGCATACTATATTAATTCTTTGTGACTTTGTTGGGGACAAGGGAGTTTACTTTGATGGCGACGATATAAATTTTGAAGAATAAAGTAAGAATTTTAAATTAAGAACAAAGTCTTACTATTTTTTGCGCATAGTAGTATTTAATGAAAAAATTGGAATAGTTCAGAAACTTTTGAAAATGTTAAAATTAAGCTCAAGGAAAACATAGTCGCGGGAGATCAGATCACCAACAGATGGAATTGGAAGTGCGGAGTTGAATTTTTAAGGTTGACGCATGGTTTATCTTAATTTCCAGCAAACCTACGACCCTTATGGAAAATAGTTATATGACAATGTTGTAAGTCATGTTTATGCTACTGTAAATGAAGTCTTCTAGTCAGTATTTTCGTATGACATTATCTCTATAAATATTATAAACCACCCTCTTCATGCTCTTACATTTGACTGCAGCCTAACCCCTCTTTACGACAGCTCCGACGCAGTCATATCATTCAGAAGCGACCGGCTGGGTAAACAAGCAATCTGAATGCCAAATAAAGTCGCGCACCTCTAACATTTTGACACTTTATGCAAACAACGGCTGCACAAATCGGCAACATTTGCCCTTTGCGTGATTATTGAATGTTTGTTTTTGTATTTGTGTGCACTTTTTGGGCTCATCAATTTAGACGAAAATACATGCAAATACAAGTCGGTGCCTACATGCGGCCGCATCATCGGTACATACAATTTATGAGAATTTAAAGCATTCAACTGCGAGGACCCTACACCCTCTCACCCATGAATTCGGTGTTTGTGTAACAACAAACAAAATGATGACTGCTCACAGCGAAMTACGACCTAGTGAGTGCTGACTGCTGACTGCTGACAACCGGCAGTCGACTTGTTGGCATGGATTTCGGCAATACGTCAATTGCCGTTAAATATGCCAATGTGTTTGCGCTTGAACTTTGACGGCATTTTATTACGCTTTGTTGATTTTGGTATTGTTTTCAGTGGCTAACTGTTGGTGTTGCATTTTGCCCTTCCGTTTCGGTTTTATTGTTGATTTTATTTTCGCTTTTGATGCTTCCGGCAAATGTATGAAATTGTGGAACGTTTGTTTTTGGAGGTTAGGGTCTTGCATATGCATCGGGATTTTAACATTAGGATGGTTGCAATCGGCGACAAATAACACTCATAATTATAAAATCGAGATAAAACCCATATAGAAAGGCGTGTTTATTTTTCATTTACCCTCTTCTGGAGACACACAAACATTTCATATTTTAGAAAAAGAAATTAAAGAATCAACTTTGTTGAAAATTAAGCAGCAAAAAGAAATCGGGAAAGCCTCAAAGCCTCCGTCCGCTAAAAATAATATAGTCATATAGTAAGTTAAATTAGGTGCAGGTAATCCCGAGTCGTGTCAAGCTGTCGTGTTATTTTTGATCGTTATTGTATGGCATTCCATCATGGAAAGACTTACGCCTGAACAACAGATTGTGCAAACAATGGGCTCTTCAAAAGTACGGAAAAAGATCTGACAACTCCGAGCCAAATTTTGTTCCGAGGCCCTAAAGAGATTCATGAGTTGTTATTTCAAAGCATCGTGGTATGAAAGCCAGTGGAATCATTGGTCCACATTTCTTCAAAAATTACAAAGGTGAAAACGTAACCGTCAATGGTGACCGTTATCGCGCCCGATAACCGACTATTTGATGCTTGAAATTGAAGCTCTTGGTCGCACAATCCCGCTCCGATTCAGATCTCAGAGCGAAACACCACGCGCGTCGTTCGCCAGTTATCATCATCGAAAATTGAATTCAAAGAATGGACTGTCTGAGACGTAGCCGAGGCCACTATTTGAAAGTGATAATCTTCAAAAAATAAATGTAAAAAAATGTTTTTTCGGATTATAATAAACATTCTCCATTAAAAGAACCTCAAAATCAAACACCCTTTATAATATTATATATTCATACAACATGAGCATATAAAGTACAAAGCATTTACCGCTTTTCAATGACGGATAACATCGAAAAAGTTAAAGAACTGTGGAGAGACTTGGCAACGAAGCTGAAGAGTCGATACTCATCAAATAGCGCTCCAAACTTGAGCTGAAATTAACCGTTAGTACGAGCTACACTACATAGTCTTTTTTAGCCACCTATGTGAAGCGATTCGTCCTATTCTGGATTCTTGGACAGCTAATTCGTTATTTTTTCAGCGTGATAATGCGCCGACACAGTTTAACGTGATTGTGCCTGACTTTTTGGTCAAACACAAAACGAGAGTTATAGCTCAGCCTACGCGTTCGCCGATTTTGTTGTTTGTGTCATTTTTCTGTTTTCAAAACTGAGAAATCGATTTCTGGGAAAATGTACTCAAGCCATTAAAAATCATTCGCTAAAACCATAAAAGCCTATTCCAACTTAGGCTTTGTAAAGGCTCATAACAACAGTAAAATTGGTAAAGCGTTAGCAGCTTGAATGGGGGGAGCCTATTTTAGAGTCATACTACGAAATGGTCAATGAAAACGTTTGATATATGATATTGTTCATCTGTAAAACCATTAATCAGCTTTTATTCAGAAAGTATGTTTTTTTCAGTTTGGTTGGACTTTACATAGAAATGTTTTAGTAGGTTATTTCTACGGGTATAACCTGTCCCTGCTTGTGGAGACGTGTGAGTACGAAAGCGTGGCAGCTAATTATTTAGAGGTGTTACGATGTTGTGTCAGAGGTCAAATGAAAACTGTACTCAAAAGGCAGAATATAAGATTCTACACCAGAGAATTTTCAGAATTCAATTTAAGGTGTTTCAAAACAAAAACCTTCGAATAGTCCAGGCCTTAATCTGTCTTAATTTTTTTATCATAAATAATTAAATTCTGCAAGATGTTTAAACTGTCAGCAAGAATAATCATTTTAAAAACTAAACCGATTCATTCTTTGCGAAAAATGGAAGCTCATCCCTTATAATGGTTTCTCCCTTGCTCTAGGCTGCCCAAGCACAATGTTGGTATTGTGTGTGCAAAACAAAAATTCGAAAGCCTGTGAAAACAAATAAGCTACAGACAAATATTTGGTGGTCGCCGAGTTTAAAATTGTTTTTGTACTATATTTTTTTTAGCTGCAGGCAAACATGTGATCGATTGTTTATTCGAAATAATGGCTATTTATTGGTTAAACGCCAAGCTCTAGAATTACCACATGCGGAATACTAGTACGATAATTATTTTAGGGTGAAAAAAAACAAAAAAAAAAAAAGTAATTTAAATAGAATAACTTTAATTTGCAGTAAATTGTTAGTTTATATAATTCCAGCAGAATTTAAATGATTAACTAATTTAATGGCAACTACTATTAAGGGATTAGGTCAGTCTAAGATTTTTAAAAAGGCACTAATTTCTTTTTTTTCTTTCTCGAAACGGTATTTTTCTAACCGGACTATGATAGTCTTAGACTATCCACCGCTTGAAATTTTAATGTATTATGTTTGTATCAATTTGTCTGTCATAAAATTCAAATCTCTTTTAATATCCATCATTTTGCGAGAGATTGATATAGAGCTAAAAATATGCATACTTGACTAACCAGTCTTATGAAATTTAACCAGATCCTGGTGTATGTTAAGTTTGCTACGAAGTTTTTAACATCCGAGGACCTTCTAAAATATATTAATTAATCATATATTAATTAATCATCCAAATAGTAGAAGGATAAAATATCGATCTGTTGGATTCATCGATATCGGTCCACTATAGCAATATTATGGAAAGGCTTTCGGTTTAACAAGATTTCTTCACAAAAAAATAACATGACGCCCAACAGATATTGTTACTGACGAAAGCATCAACAAAGTCCACAAATAGTCTTTAATGACCGACACTTAGAAGATATCAACTGAACGAATAGTTGTGTATGAGAGACTATAAACAACGACGAGTTGATGATTCTGAGCAGTGTTTGGCGATATTCAAGAGTAACAAACCCCAGCTTTTGCGCCGATATGTGACAATGGATGAAAATTTACATTTCACTCCGAAGTCTCAACGAGTAGTCTGCACACAATAAACCGGCTCAAAAGCGGGGAAAAACACAACAGTCGCCTGACGAGGTTACGGCGTCTGTATTTTGTGATACGCACGGATTTTTTTTTTTTCTTGACTGTCTTGAAAAGGTAAGGTTATTAGACCGTTTGAAAGACGAAGTCGCCGAAAACTTTTCTTGACTGTCTTGAAAAAGTAAGGACCCTCAACAGCGACTATTACACATGGTTATTGGACCGTTTGAAAGACGGAGTCGCCGAAAACTTGCCACATTTAAAAAAAAAATAAAGTGATGCTTTACCAAGACAATGCACGGTGTCCCAAGTCAATGAAAATGATGGCAAAAATTTATGAGTTGAACTTCTGCATTCACCACGTTCTTCAGATGTGGCCATCAGCGACTATTTACTGTTCTTAGCAGAACTCTCGCTGTTAAGGAAATTTCGTCGAATGAAAAGGTGAGGGCCGAAACTGAGGATTTTTCTGAAGCAAAGGACAAATCGTACTTCAAAAATGTTATCGAAAACTTGAAGAGTCGCAATAATCAGTGTATCACCCTTGAAGATACCTAAGAAGACATGTTAGATATCAGATAAGGTGTGACTCGCGAAGGTCTAGGTCTAGCTTAAACTAACATATATATCAGAAATAAAGAATTTATCGGTAGCACTGTGAAAAAATTGTGTAATTAAGTTTTGTAGGCATTTAGTATCCCTTAATTGACTTATTAGATCACCATATTTATTAGCCTATTGACATTACGCTATTAGCACCTTCAAAAGTCTAATTATTTAATATGTTCTGCCAAATTACGAGTCGGCACCCTTTTCAAAACGGCTGCACACTTTTTAAGTACACATTTCCCCTTTAACGTCAATCTTTAAGTACTTTCTGCCATTTCGTAGCTAACTTGTTGCTTCCAAACTAATTAAAATGACTTTAAACATTTATGCGAGGCCATTCGTCAGCGAAGTGAAAAGTTGACACTTTAACGAGACAAGAAGGCTAATGGTTCTCACCGAACTAGAAAAATATATGCGACGACGCTCGCACAGTCACAGTCTTGGTAAAAAGTCGCGCTAAACGAAATAGACAATGCTTTGACAAAAGTAAAGGAATATTATAAGTATAAGTAAAATCTTACCCCTCCGCTTGGGAAAAGCGCTGGAAAGAAAGCAATTTAATGACCGTCAAATGGCTGGAAATGCTCATAGCGCCAAACATTTGTCAAACGAACACGCTCACCATTCAAATAAGCAAATAAAATGTCATTATTTTAACCAGCGGACATATAGAATGACATGAAAATGGCTACTTAAAGCTGATAACGATTGTGGACAGTCCAATATGCGCGCTGAATTCACACGACCAACCAGTATTGCCAATATATTTCCGAATGAATGCACACTCATTTCTATTGTATATGTGTTTATTCAAATCCAGACACGATATAATATGTAAATTGTCTTTAGTTGCGGCGGTTACCCGTTAGGGAGTATAGTGTGTGCAACATTGCCGCGGTCGACCGATATTACTCAGACGTATAGGAGCCTGAGTAATTACCCCTGAGAATATCAACCATCTGAGCATTGTCGAAACATTTAGCAACGGTTTAGCTACTATCAGAAACTGGTGAAAGGTAAAACAAACCTATCAAAGTTATACAAGCATAATTTGTTTCCATGCAAACTCCCCAAAAAACTGCACGCAGTAAGTTGCTTTTAAAGAGAATAAATATGGGAATTATTTTCTATCGAGTATATACCATGTTAGTCTCCAATTATCCAAATTTACATTAATATCAAATTAATATCTAAGCACTTAGCCTAAAAACACTGACAGTACCCTACTCCAAAAATGCATTGGTTCTAATGGATATACAATGTCACTCTATATTCACAACCAGTTGGATACAATTTTTCTTCTTTACTGGCGTAGACATCGCTTACCCGGTTATAGCACGGCAAGCGTTCTTCCTTTTCGCTATTTGGCGTCAGTCACAAATTCCAAGTGTAACCAAGTCCCTTTAAATCTGTTATTTCCAACGGAGTGCAGGTCTTCCCCTTTCTCTGCTTCTCCAGGTACTTTCAGATCTAGAGTGTCTCCATCCATTGGCACGACTTCCACTTGGTCTTCCTAAATCAAGTATTCTTTGGGTAGCCAAAAATCATCCGTTTGAAAGCTAGATAAAGTGAGAATGCGAAACATCGTTCCCCAGGATTGTGTACTGAGTTTGGGACAAGCAATGTAAAAATCACCCCCCATGAAAGGAAAAGATACTTTTCAGTCTATTGAAATTAGCCGCCTACCAACGTTTGCACCCCAAAATTACTAAATGTTTGTAATATTTGTTGTACTTAAATTGAAAACAAAATAAAACATCTTCATTTATCTAATAAACGGCTGTATACAATTTAGATTTTGTTTTGGAAATCAATCTCTAAAGAGGACTATTTCAATTAAAGGATGCACCCACACCAAACTATTATCATACTAATCGGACCCCCTTAATGGGAATGGACTCATATTTATACTCGAACCAGTAAGCTGTTCTTACAGTGATGACAATACGCGGACCTAACATGACCTCTGCTAATCGATACTTTACGTGGTCAATACATAAAGAAGAAGCCCGAATCCGAACAGCTGGACCCATCGACCTTTACTTTTGACACGACATTTCTAGATATATATATTCGTAAATTATATACCGTGAGAATAAGATTACACTCAGAAGTATAAATATATTTTTCGGAAAGACGCCATTTGGATAAAAGTCAGTATTCAGATTAGTTCGTCAATCGTTATTTTTTATTAGTGATAGTTTTTTAGTTTATGTATTTGAGGTAATTTGAAACAAAAAATTGTCTACAGTCTTTTTTCGGAGTCCTCCAGAAAATCTTCAAAGGGACTAAGGAAATCCCAATTTTTTAAACTGAATCACATTTTCCCCAAATGGTTTGAGGATGATTGACTTCGCTGGGGCCTGGAATTTGGTTATCTGTAATACTAGATTCCAGCATAATGTTCAAAAAATCTATGAAAAGATGCGACGACTAATAGAAGGTTTTACTCGTATAAAACCCAATAGGTGATCTAACAACCGATGTCCGGTGCATTCTAAAATTACAGAGGGAACACTTCTCCAGCTTGCTGAATAGCAGTGAAAACACAACGTCAGTAGGTGGTGAACCCGATTGCCCAATCGATGACGATGGAGCAGATGTTCCATTACTCGACCATGAAGAAGTTCGAATAGCGCCCATTTCACTGTGGACAGTCATAACTTTCAAGTCGTAGAGAATTCGTCTATCCTGGAATCAGTACTAACACCAACAATATCAGCCTCGAAACACAACGCAGAAAACCTGTTGCCAATAGGTGCTACTTCAGACTGCGTAGGCAATTGAGAAGTCAAGTCCTCTCTCGACGAACAAAGACAAAACTCCACAAATGCCTCATCATCCGACCTGCTAAATGGTGCAGAGGCATGGACGATGACAATATATTACGAGTTGACGTTAGAAGTCTTCAAGAGAAAAGTTCTGCGAAAGATTTATGGTACTTTGCACGTTGGCCAGTGTGAATATCGCATTCAATGGAACGATGTGCTGTCTACGGCGACATTGACATAGTTCAGCGAAATAAAATACTGTGGCTACGCTGGCTGGGTCATGTTGTCCGAATGAATGAAAACGTTCCAGCTCTGAAAGTATTCAACGCAGTATCCACCGAGGGAATCAGAAGACATCCACTCCGTTGGGAAAATCGTGTGGGGAAGGACCTGTACACAGTTGGAGTTCTCAGTTGGCGACAAACAGTGAAAAGAAAGAACGACAAAACCGAAATCTTTGAAAACGATAAGAACTCTTTTTTTTTAGGTCAATACCCCCAACATAAAAATTTCATTAAAAATAATATTTTTTTATTACCGCAAACTTTCTCTACTGGGTCCACATAACTTCATACGATGTACTCTGGTAATTCTTTTTTATTTTTTATTTTTTTTTTTTTGTGACAGTCAGCAATTATCCACGAGCTGTGCGCTGTGAGCTTAAGCTATGCATGGCGTCATCGATTCGACTATGACTATGGCGAATGCAATCAACAGACCTCAACATTCGCCATCAACGTCAACGTAATAAATAATTCTGAAATTACTTTTTCGTCCGTCTATGTATATCGATTGGTCCACCCCAACCCTGGCCCGTTGTTCACGCTTCACTTGACAAAACGTTTTCTCCTCTTTAATTGCACTGTTACAAAGGAGTACTTGTTACGAATAATATGAATTTGAAATGCACACGCAATACTTAGTCGCGCAGGCAGCTATAGTCGTAGTATCCTTCACCATCCTTTAATATCCTTTGCTTTGAGCAATAGCGATTCCTCACATTTTGAAGAAAAGGGTTTGCGTGTAGTATCGCCTCTGCATTTACGGAAATTGCCAAGTAAATACATCATAATTGAATTTACGTGTCTGCATTACTTTTACCGCTTCTTCGTTTCTTTTTGTTGCTGTCTTTTTTTGTTTTTTGCGCTCATCGTCTGCGCGCACTTACTTTTAGATCCAATAAATGAAATGTGTAATTTTGAGTAATGTGTTGAGGTTGAAATTTAATACACGATAATTTCAGATACATAAATGTAATTTATTACATTAAAAGTAATTGAAGTGGTTCATAGCTGGGGAGGCGATGGCTTGAGTTAGCATTAAGTCAGAGTATACGGGCTTTTAAGAAGAAGTTCGAATTGCATGTCGATTGCTGTTGTTGTTTAGTCGCAAATTATCGTATAGAAGTATAATGGCATTATAGCCATGATATGAAATGCAACGTCGAATTAGAAAACCTTAGCGAAAAGAGCGCTAAGTTGAAAAAGGAAAATATTTTATTTCTTATTATATTCAATACGAGGTTCGAACAAAAACAGGTATATTTACATATGTATAACGGGTATATAACGGTTATATCTTTAGTAGTTTTCAATGATACACTACTTTTTTCGAAGTATGATGCGCATCCTCAAAGATATCGTACAAAATATTGAAGAAGACCCGATTGAGCCCATCCGCCAGCGCACGTCAAAATTGCAGCTGTGCCTACTACTACTTAATAGAAGATTAGGATAGGATGGAAGGGTTTTGTTCAGAGGCTTGCAGAATCCAACTCCTGTTAGAATTGACGCCGAACGACCACAAAACGCGTGCAAGTTCGGTAAATGAACCCGAAACCACTGCCACTTATGCCACAAGAAAACTTGTTTAGCGATGAAACCCATTTTTGGCTTAAATCAAATGCGAAGCTATGGAGGCATAATTAATAACTTTTTGTACCTGAATTAGACGATGTTGATTTGGAGGATCTTTGGTTCCGTCCAGGCGATGTTACATGTCATGGGGCCAACGAAATAATCATTTAGTTGTATAGAATATACAAGATGTGCCGTATCTTTGATATTGGTATAAACACATTAGATACATTAGAAAAAGTCAACCATTCCTTAGCTTTGAAATATTTTTGATTGATTTAATATTTTTGATTTGGTTCGATTTTTTTATGAATACAAGAAGCCAGCGGTTTTTTCTAACTTTAACTAGACCTTCTCGGACACCCAAGATATGATGTTGGTAAGAATATTTTCCTTGAACTCTTAGTAAATCAAGCATTGCTGTGTTTAACTAGACTTTTAAATAACAATACAACAAAAAATAAGTGGGATCATTTGAAGATCGAACACCCAGGAAAATCTTGCTGCAGAAACTGAATATTTTGATTTGGTGCGTGGCTCGGTGCGGCGTCTTGAAAAAAAACAATTACCTTCAGAACCTATTTTAAAATATTGTGGCAGGTAACATGTCAACATCTATAGTTAACGATTGCCATCGTTCCGTTATTTACTTTACGAAAATAAGAAGTGAATCCTCTAGTTAAGCAATTAAGCTTAAATGAGGAGGAGATAGGACCAAGAATATTCTAATATGTATTATATACTTATCGACGTGAGATAAGCTCAGCAAAGAAAAAATACTTTTTCATTACCCAGTTAGAAAGAGTGATATTTTCTTTTTCAGCCTAACCTAACCCTAATTAATTTCTGCTGTTTTCATTATAACTTCCAACGTAATCTAAAAACCTATCAGAAAATTTTACGTAACTTCCTTCATCACGATAATACTTGTGCATAATACTTATTTCTTATGTATACTCGATTAAACTTTATGTTTTCCCAAAAGTGTTTAGAAACCGTTAGCCATAAAGCACTCCATTGAAAGTATTGTACTTTACATACACCGAAAATTATGCGAACATTTAAGAAAAGCTACGCCGAAAATCTAAACTGCACAGTTTTTTGTGAATATAAGTGACCATATATTTAATTTTATTTTCAAATAGTAAGATATAATATTGTGTAACTGAACATTTTTACTTTTGCACCTTGCTAGAATCGAATTCCGAGAAATTCCTTCAGTAAAATATGGTAGTTGGGGTAGTACCCACCCGATTTTTATTTCTTTTGTCAGTAATGCGTACTTTTCCACATACTAAAAAATATTTCTAGAGTTTCATTCAGGTACTTCAGATACAATTACCATTCGTATGGAGTAAATTCAGTCAGATGTTCGAAAATTCCGGGTATAAAGTTCGAAAATCATTATATCAGATATACGCTGGCTCAGGAAAGTGCTGACTCAATTCAACTAATTTTTATACACAGAGACTCTATTAAAAGGCGAAGAGTTTTTCTGAATTATGATTGTATATTCCATAGATTGAGCGATATTATTGGTGAAAACTCAACTATACCATAGAGTATAGTCCACAATTCCAGTACTTGGGGCTTGAACAGTTTTGGTTGGATTAAGACAGTTTCTGGTCATAAGGTAGCATGCTTTAAAGGAATTATTTCTTCTTGGTTTTTGTACTGGAAAGTGAAAGAATCAAGTAGACTTTAAGACTATGCCCTTTTAATAGTTTTTATCTTCCGATTTTAACCATTTTTAAAGTATCAGTAGTGTTGCTAAAGGGATTAGCTCTAAGGGAATTTCTGTGTTAAACTATGTAGAGTTTTATATCAAAATTTAATCCTTAGCCTTTATGGCACTCTATATGTTTTCGATCAGGGCCTTGTAGCAGTGGTCCGAACGCGACCATCTACGAGCTCCTAATATCACACTAACTCTATCTCGCTCAATTTTAGGTGATACGTGCAACCATTAGTTGAACAAAACTAGAGTAATCAGTGGCATCATGTTGCAAGAGTATAAATATAGAACTGAATAGAAAGGGATCTCTCACTTGGAAATATTCTTTTGGATGGTCTATCCACCCATTTTTTTCGAAGTATAAGGTGAAAACATTGACAGCCCCAAAAATATATAAATAATATCACATTAAGCTCTGAAAATTTGAATATCTTAAAGAAAAGAAACCCACGGAGCGGTGAGATGAAAAAACTTGGACTTTGGCTATAAGTCAGAAGTAACTTTAGGGCAAAATACACAAATCTAATATTCTGGAAATAATGAATACGCTTCTGATTCATTAGTATGTCCATTACTTCTTGCAGGAATCAAAAGAAGAACAGAAATTCTAATTCTAGACTTCTAAATGCTGCAGAGATCAAGTATTTCAACAGAAAATTGAGCGTTGTTTGGTGCAACGTTTATTGGAAACTGTTTGACTTCACTTTCTGTAGCTTCTGAACAAATGTTTAAGGAAATCACTGTGATTGGTAGAAATTTCAGGGTCAACATAACAATAGAAAGACTGAAGAGCGACATGAATACAATCTATAAACACTCAAGCACCGAAGAAATTTGAATGGATTAACCGTAAAACAATTGTGTACCAAGTTAAGTGTTATTATCATCCCAAGCATCAATTTAAAGCGAGAGATATAACATTAAGTTCACATAAAATTTAAATTTAATTCGAGTTAGAAGAAGACACCTTAGCAAGAGTATGCTTGTATTTTGCCTGAACTACTCTTACAAACCACCATCAGGTGGTCACAAACATTTTACTCTTGGGAAAGGTCATTATAACTGTTATACATAATCGAAATGAAATCCCTTAAATGTGCCGAGGGTGGAAATTGCACACTAACCCAAATTCGCTGCCGTACGAAGGCAGCGCCTGGCTCAATGACACAACTGTCACACGGGAAAGTTACGCTGCCAAGTGTCACATGTAACGTTACTTTCTACCACACACGCAGTCTCTCATACACTCACACGTACTCACTGTATATCCATGAATATATGATTATGTATGTATTGCAAAATTCTCTTCGGAGCATGGCATAATTTTGGCCGCTCAACGGTGAGTGTAGTCTGCACGGGCTCGTATCCGCTGCACGAGCACTGGAACGGACAGCGACGATGCCAAGCTCGGCGGAGGTGGTGAAAAGCTCTGTTAATATTTCAAACTACTTACTGTCACTACAACAGCACGCTTATGCCAAGTGCAGGTGAGCTAAGCAGGTTTAATGTGAGAGCATAATACAACAAAAACAGCGAGCGTGTGTGAGCGAGTGTGTGTGACACGAGAGTGTGTCGGCTGGAACTGAAATTGCCTTAACCACAACAAGGTGTGAAATCGGCAACGAAACGCATTAACACCGACACACTAAACTACAGCGAAACTGAAAGCGAAACCAACAATGTTGCCACAACCACCGCAACAACAAGTAAAGAGCAGCAGCAACAACAACAAAAACAACAATAAGTCTAAATAATAAGCGTACAAGTAATGGTATTTATGTGGCGGCAATTTCAGGCTCTCACGCCACTTTCGCATTGGCACTTCGTACATTTAATTATAATGCAACGGTCACCGGGGTGCAACTTAAGTTAATTAGTCACCGGACCAATGGACTTCGGGTCGCACTTGTAGTGGGCGGTGGAGCGTTGCGAGCGCGCTTATGCAAAGTAAACGTCACAGTCACTTAGGAAAATTGCAAATATGTTAATGACATTCTATTTACATTTTTTCGTATGCTGATAAGATTTGCGGTATCCGAGTGCAAAGTGAAGTATGCCTTGAATGAGGTGTGCTTGGAATACGATTATTTAAAGGCGCACAAACCACTAAGAGACTTTAAGTTGTGCAATGGGAAAAATTATCTGCTTGTCAGAGGGATATCTAGGCATATAATATAGATTCATTATTTTGAAGCGTTTTAATGATTAAGTACTGAATCATTTTAAATTTGCAGATTTTAAATTATCGATTGCAGTTAGAAGTAGCGTTAGTTCTATAATCATAACGGAATAAGTTAGGAAAAATATTATCGAGATTTTGAGGTGATAGTGAATAACGTTGAGTAATGAGTAATAAGTAACACAGCGTAAGAGTAGTTTTGTTTTGTCAAGCTTCTTTGCCGATTTTACATGGTTTTATCACGATGATTTCAAATCTGCATTTCTGGTTTTCGGAATATGAGCAGATTACATATTTAGTCAGGTTACATCCCAGTTTAATGCCAAATTGACAATTTTCAAACATTCAAACAGATCGCTGTTAATTTCTCGTTAAGTTATGATTGGAGTAATTTTGAAAAATGTCGTTTCGAGAGAAACGCGTTTAAAGTTTCACTTACATTCATATATACATATGTTTGCACCTCCGAGCGGTCGCTCTTTACAACGCTGCCATCCAAAAACTATTCAAGATACGACCTTCCCGATTTCAAAATATATTTATGAAAAATTAAGCTATCGAAAAAGCAAATATTATTTTTTTTTTTTTTCAAAGTGACACACTGTTATAGTCCCTTAACTCCTTCTGGTCCGATTGTGCTTTAAAGTTCAATCAATCGTTTTGCTCTGTTAAACGAAGTGAGGTATATTTTTGGCGCATGCATAATATTTTCCCAACATGCTCATTGCAAGTTGACGTTTGTTATAGTATAGTCTCAAAGCAAGAGTGCCGAGAGTTCTTGAAATTATTTCCTGCAAAGTTTTCAATATTTTTCTTCGAATTAAAAATAAGATATTAGTTTCGTGCCTTATTAAAACAGTAATAAAGTTAGAAATATCTATCTCTTGTTTGTCTGGCAGAGACTTGTTTGCAATACATATTTTCATATATGCGATTAAATACAATTTTTAGAACATCATGGATCGTTATTACTGTAAATCTTTAAATAATGATGAAATTCTTTAATTTTTAGAGAAATACATACATATTGATAATAAAACAAACACGAATATAGAGCCTGATGATGAAAAAGACCACGCTATAATTTTGGATTTTAGATGGAGATTAGTTTTTGAGCGACGATATATTTATAATTATGACTAAAGAAACAGCTTTCTTCTTTTTTTTTAAGATACGGACACGCCGATACAACTTTTTTTGTTGTACATTGAAACTATTGTTGAAGGAACCATATTTGATTCAACTTATTTGTGGGCGTTACCATCAACTTGCAAGTTAGCGACATTACTGGAGTACGAGCAAAGACCTGAAGAAGGATTTAGAGAAGTAGAGAAAGTTTTTCTGTCACTCACAGAAGATGAGTGAAGCAGGTACTGTTCCTGTACTTTCACAATCAACTGCGAATTACCTAAGGTATAGGCAGGCGATCTAAATAATATTGGCATAGATTGTTTTGGGGGCTTTTGGAAATAACGTTTATTAATTCTTATATCGTATACTGTCAAACACATGAAACAATCACTCATCTAATGAGGTAAATGGATATTGGGGGCAATAAACGAAGCTTGAGTCAGACGCCAACACATTCACGCGAAAAATCCATTGAATACCAGCTTAAATTTTTTCGGACCTCTATTTAATCGTTTTCAGGAACAATTTGAAGTAGGTTGGGTATCGGGCACAGGTTCTTCACTGGTATTTACGATAGGTCTAGTAGCCGATTTTAAATTAGAGTAATTTTCCCCGTTTATTCCCTTAACACTCAGAACACAAAAATAAAAGATAAGAA
The DNA here is from genome assembly GCF_001853355.1 of Bactrocera latifrons. Lineage (NCBI taxonomy): Eukaryota > Metazoa > Arthropoda > Insecta > Diptera > Tephritidae > Bactrocera > Bactrocera latifrons. Next base: position 2,405,452 of record NW_017537267.1, on the reverse strand, counting down.
AGTGCGAAGTTCAGGTGCAACATTTTATACCCTTTCAACCTGCATTTATCAAAGCCAGGAAATTACATTAAAGTTTAAAATGTCAACCAAAGGATTGGAAGCCAATGTACACTGACCAATATATTCGACGAATGTATTGTTAGAAAAGCGAAAATCAATATATGTATGTACAGTCGAAACTCTTTATAACCAAGTTTTCTTTATTGCGAAGCAATTATAAAAACACTGTGTTTTGGGTCTACTTTAAGTGTAAAAAACTACTAAAGTGTATCTCCATATAACGAATTTCTCAATAGCGAATATTTCCTTATAACGAAGTATTCTTCAAGTAACTTCAAGATTGAAGCGTTTTCAATCTCCATGCCTACAAATAAATAATATTTGTGACAAATGAAGGAGAAGGAACCTCCCACACGCATAAATTTGCTGGATGTCATACATTAAGCAAAGTGTGGGATGTGAATGGAAAATCCGAGACAATTTCAAACTCTTTTAGAAAAGCACGATTTGTAAAAGTTGGCACGACAACAAACAACAGTATGCTTCGGCACGAAGAAAACTATCTACCACTATACCACTTCGCCTTTTTAGTGTCTTAATTTAAAACAGTTGCTAATAATTGCTAATATTAATGCAGCATTTAAAGACTACATCAATGGTGACTGTGATACAGCATTACTACAGGCAACCCTTCCGACGAAGATATTCTTGAAAGTGTTCAAAAAAGTATTGGAACACCAGCTATCTCAGGTATAGAAACAATAATAAAGAAAATCCTTGGCTAATAATTTTCTGATGTACATTATTATTTCTCTTTTAACAGATTCAGATTAATACGAAGAATAATCTGCGGTTATTGTGAAAGCGTTATCCACATATGAACCACTTTCTTCATCCGTTGAAGGTTTCCGCACCTATTTGGAAATGAAAACGAGCGTACCAATTACTGCGCATACTTCTCTAAATGTATATGAAAATTATATTGAAGAAGAAAAGTGGAAAAATTTACTTCAATCCAAAATAACTGACAACAAATAAAAAATGTTAAAAGGAATAAATTTTTTTTTTCTTTTCTACAACTTTGCTGCCGCCTTTTTTCTAGGGTCAAGCTCTGGTCGATTAAGTCATTTTATATCGATCTTAGACATTTTTGTCAAAATTAACCCAACAAAATATTTGTAGAGATCTGTTTGCATCCAAACTTATTCTCAACTGAAAATGTCACTTTTTGAGCCGAATTCTCGACATTTGCGGAAATTTTGCTTTCCTTTTTTAATTCCAAGAAAAGTGCGGCTGAGGACCCGTCCACGCTTTACTGAGACTACCATCTATATGATTTCTATTAGGTATTAAAAAATTATAGAGTTTTTGTAAAGCAACATGTGTTACTTTACAAAAAAAATGGATCATAAAGAATTTCATGTGTTAATTAAGCATTGCTTTTTGAAGGAATATGGGAAACCACTTATGGACCGTTTTTATTGTATAGACTTGGATTTACAAAAAAAGTGGCATGAGAGACCCCTCTTTTGAATGCGAACATTGCAAAAGCATTACAGATTACGATTTAAGAACATGTATCTGGAATGTTTGGTCTCTTAATTGAGAAGGTGCCGCTGTACTGTTAGTTGATGTCCTCATAAATATAAAGGCTGACATCACCGTCATTTAAGAAGTGCGATGCACGAGACAAGGACTGAGACGAGTAGGTCCTTGTGGCATTTACTATAGTGGCCATATAAAAGAAATGAACGTCTAGGCACAAACCGTATCAAAGCGAAGTTTCTGAGAGATCTGCCTCCGCCAACATGTCAAAATCATGATTGGCGATTTTAACGCCAAGTTGGGCAAAGAAGGTATCCAAACGGATTGAGGCTGATCGAATTCGCCGGGGCCCGAAATACGGTTATCTGTAGCACAAGATTCCAACCTAAGAAGTTTCTTCAATATATTTGTTTCCGGATCGAAAAGCCACCAACCAGCTCGACCAGTGTTTTAAACGTGCATACGCTCGATGATCCTAGCATTGACTCGGAACACCAATACGCACCCGCCTCTATGCAGCAAAAAACAGACCTACCTCGCAACGTTGCTCCCACAACGCGTGCGGAATAGCACAGATACCGAGAATTCATAAGAAAAACGAGAGACAATTGCAGACCAAAAAAAAAACAAAAATAAATGCCGAAATATGTGAAGAAAAACCTGACAAGCACAACTCGACAACACGATAGTCTAATGCTCGAAAATTCTATGGAAAGATGCGACGACTTACAAAAGGTTTCAAGAACGGAGGTTTCATACTCTTTTAGAACCCCAGAGGTAATCTAGTGACTGCTGCGCAGAGCATACTGAAATTATGGAGGGAACACTTCTCCAACTTACTGAATGGCAGTGAAAGCACTACGCCAAGACAAGTAGAACTCGATTCCGCAATCGGTGGCGATGGAGTGGACGTTCTATTGCCCGACCCGACTCGTCTAAGGAACAATATTTTAAAAATAGGCGTGGTCCCGCGCTCTAAATGTTTAAAAGTACATATATTCCAAATTTAATATATCCCCACTTAGCTCTTCCTTACTTATTAAGATTAAATTCTGTAGAATTCTGTTTTATATAATTAATTTACACTCTCTACTACACCTATAGGGGTCAAAATTAACACGAAACGCTGAGTTATTCTCAGATTAAGATGCAAATAATAATCCTTCCATTAGCTATTGAAACACTGTATTCATAACTGTATATAATTGTATGAATGACAACGTACGAGTTGCTCTTCGAAATGCTTACAAAAGGAATTTGAGAGCTTTGCTTCCAAAAAATTAAGCAGCTTCTATTATCTCATTCCATTTCATTGGCATTGCATAGCTTTCGTGCTGCTTAAAAACTTTTTAATACGTTAAACAAGTGGCCAACCACTTGAACCTACTTATGCTTATACAGTTTTAAGTACGTAAGTGCGTAAGCACGATACCTACGTAGAATGTAAACCTATTTACACACACCACAACAGCACGCCATACTTTCGCATGCACTTTACATCCTTATCCTTACCTCATACCACAATTCTAAGGGCTTTGTGGCTGCGCTTTCATATTTCGGATTTTGCCCGTAAGCGAATTTTCGGCCTTTCATACGGCAACTCTCCAAGTTTCGTTATTTACAGCAGCATTTTAAATATATATTTGTGTGTGTGTGTGTGTATAGTGTTTGTTTTTGTTTGCTTTAGCTTCAATATTTCAGCACAACTAACTTTTCGGACGTAATCTGAAATGTTTGAGATATCTGATTTATTGAAATTTCCTGAGGAACTTGCACAAATTTGCGTCAGCGCTCGGATATGGCGCTGCGAAAGGCAAACCGCATTCGACACATGTCTATGAAAAGTAAACAGCAGCAGCACAACAACAACTCCAACAACAAAAACATCGTGTGCAATATAAGCAATAGTAAGAATATCTGAAACATATAAGTGGAGCCCTGACGGCGAAGCCTCGGCTGTCTGCCTGCATTGCTTGCGCTTCACTCCTTAAGCCTTCGTTGGTAATAGAAGCGCTTAAGCGTCGGTCACTAAACATTATTCCCGCTGCAGGCGTAAATACATACATATTAAGACACCACTCAGCTGCTCAAGTGCGCTTTTGCTTTGCTAAGCAGTCAAACGACAGACGGACAGGCAGCCAAGCAGACAGCAAGTAGTCAGCTAACTGGCATCCCTAAAGACGAGCCAATAAGCGTCTTTGCTACTAAGCATTGTTGCAACCTACTAATGCACATTTATACTATATATAAATGTGTGTGTGTGTAAGTTTATATAATATAATGTAAGCGCTGAGATATATTTTATTTGCATTTTGTGCAGATATATTTACTCGATACGCCAATAATACATAAATGCTGGCGAAACGCTCAATTTCAGTTCGTTATCGGATAATGCATGTAAAGTGAAGCGTTGTGCGTTATGCGTTGTGGGATTTATTTTGACTACAAAGGGAACAACTTGCCTGCAGTTATAGTTTAATAAGGAAGCATGTTCAGATATCACATGTCTTGTGTATAAGTATATATGCATGTACTGGGTTTTCCTATGGGGATGATATGATTTCTAAGTCTCGTTTTGAACATTTTTGTATTATTTAGTCTTCCGTGCGACAGATTCAAAGGGAATCGAGCAACTCGCACGCGTGAAGAAATGTGAGTAGGTGTACCCCACAGGATGGAATTCTCTCTCCTCTTCTATGGAACCTGGCCGTTAACGACATGTTAAAAAACTTGAGGATAGTGGCTATTGCGCAATTGCCTATGCAGTCCTACATATGGTTAAAGGAAGTTCCTGAGAACGAGTTGGTGCAGGTGTATCTCAGCGTCATCAAATGTGGCACTTAACGCCATACATATAAACCCTGTTTATATGTATATAAATATATAAGGTGGATAAAAAATATGCTATGTGTTAAATATACCACATCTTCATAAATCTCTTAGAAAAGCGTTCATAAATCGAAATCTATACATTTAATTTGGGCTACATATCCACTTGAAAGTTTAATGATGTTGAAGCACAAGCACAATGTATTATTAGAGATATGTACCATACATACATCGAAATCTAGCGGAAATCTTTTAAGATTCCGTAATAAGCAACATTATACGACTATTGATCTATTATTCCGTACTAAAGTGAAATTTTGTTTTCTTATTAATAGACCAGAGTATATGATGAAACTCATTGAAAACGAAGAGATAAAATAACAGAGATGATAGGAAAAATAATTCTTGGGAAGATACATCAAATATTATGAAAGAAAAAGATTTTCACAATGTAAAAAACGCGAAATCTTCATAATTTCAATTTTTTAGATGAACTTTGAGGTTATTTGGAGAAGTTGTTATTACCGAAGTTGCAGATCTTTTTATTTCCTACAACCATGACATAAAATTTTTTCTACAAAAGTCATAACTTTGCTGAAAAGTGCTAAGCCGTTTTTAATCTCCCAAAATTCAACCCAAATTAAAGTACCAAGATTTCACCTTCACTGAAATCGTAAATCTCAACAAATACGAATCGCTCCATCATGCCACTGTCCATCACCCCCGGAATCATATAATGACTGCATAAATATGAAAAAGTATCCTTTCTGCGAATATTTCGAAATATTTTCGAGTATTTTCTTTTCATAGTTTCTACTAACACATTGACAGTCAACTCCAGAATAAGTCTTAGCAGAGCAAGCGTATAAAAGTTCATATTTCTATGTGAACGCAGTGATATATTTCAATCAACATTGGGCTATATGGTAAATCGAGCATACATACATATATGAGAAGCACGTTAAAGTGAAGCATTAAACTGGCACAATTTCTACGAAAGCCGTATTGGAAAGTTTCGACATTTCAACAATATTCCCATACAGCGGCTTCGTGATATGTTAATATGGTTGTTAGATAACAGTTCTATGTATGCCAGCAAGAAATTCGTGTCCCCGCTAGATGCTTTCTGGGTGCGCTTGAGACAATTTAGATCCACCAAGCAATTGGAAATTCTTCAAAATTCTTCTTTTTCCATTGCATGAATAGAGATCCAAGTATAGATGACATCTAGAATAAACTACACTACCTCATCCGTGATATTTTAGATATTTAATATTATTAACAACCACTACTTCCTACTCCCAGAGGATAAATATAATGTATCATACCTAGAACAATAAATAGCTTTAGACTCAGTTTCGCAAAACTCGAGTTGATGTCTATCACTCAGCAGCTTCACTTAATATGCCCTTGCAACTTTTTACATTTATCTTATGTATTCGCCTTTTCCTGCCCAAATAATTGCATAAGATCGACTTGATTGAAAAACTCAATTTGCATATGGCATCCAACACTCGACACCCGACACACTTCCTGTTGTCCTCACGTGCCGGCTCCCATATGAGGCTAGATGCTCCTATCTATTTCCATACATGAAATACAAATATCGGAATGTGCAAATACCATTGCTCAGTTTTCCATAAGATAACTAACTGTATAAGTGCGAGTGTGTGTGTGTGTGTGTGTGGAATGTCGATTTCAGCTGAGCTTACTACCATTCCCAATGCTTATCAGTTTCATGCGATTTCTGTGCAATCCGGGACATCATTGAATTGTGAAAAACCTCTGAATTTTGTATGCAAAAAGCAAAAAGCAAACAGCTTCTGCTGACTGGCATTTGATATTCGAAAGCGTTGACTTTAAAATGCAGGTAAATAGAATTTGTGAGACACAAAAGCTTGCGATTTTCTAGGTCGATGAAGTGAAAGCAGCAAAAATAAATATGTCACAACGAGAGAGGTATTAAGCGAACTCGCATCAAAGCTCAATTCAAATTGACAATGCAACTGAGAGCAATTGAAATGAGGTTCCGAACAATGAAAAATGTAATTGATGAAAATTTTGTCTTAATCGGTGACTTGTCAACGATCTACCGCAATCCAATCCGATCAACTCAACTTACGGCAAACTCTAATATCAGTTATTTTTAGATGTCTCGAAAAAACAACAGGAACAATGATGCCAATTTCTATAAGGATAAAATGAACATGCGACAGAATTAAAATTATTCGATGAAATCGTATATAAATTACAAATTACACTTTCGTATCTTCTTGGCTTACTATAACGCCATAAACTTAGACCTAACTTTATTGCTATATACTTAGCGTCAGCTGGAATTATATCAAAAACATCTTCAAAAAAAGTTGCTAAAAATAATATACTGAGTTAATGTGGAAAACGTCAATCAGAGGATTGGAATTCATTATATAAGGAACATGAGGCTTAAGCCAAGGTCTAGATCATTTCCAGTCTAATTCAGCGTTAAACCACATAATTTTTAAGAAAACATTTTCCATTTGGTTTGGTTTCTCAAGATTTATTATTTTGACGAAAGTATTTATATTTAAATCAAGTTGATGAACTCAAATGAAATATAAGTAGGTGATAAAAACTTAAAGAAAGAGTTTAAAAAGGGTATGTGAGAAAAGATCAAGCAGTATATTAGTGGTATGAGGTTCGGACAAAGGTCTCGATTAATTTTATTTATATTCTGCGTTAAAAGACACTATTTTTAAGGAAAAGTAACCCATTAAAATTATTTAGATTTCACAGATTTTGACCATATTATCACTTTAATTGCAGATAAAAAGTTAAATAGTGTAGTGTAGTAATAGTATTGTGAAGCAACGGCATATATTGCATTTACTTTTTCCATTACTTAAGTATAATTTTTGAAGAAAAGTTACACACTGACCGACATATTGACCACAAAGTCTAATGGAATAACGAAAATCATTATAGATTATATCAGGGAACTGGAATAATTCGCAATTTGACATATTTTCGTCATTTAACCATAGTATAGAAAATATAACACTTTCAATTACTTACATGTGCGGTATAAAATAAACTGGAAATTCAAAATTATTTATATTGCATATGCGAGGGCTACAGGAAGTATTGACCAGATTCTATTCAATTTTGAAAATATTCAGTCAGGATTTCAATAATATACTTCATAGACTGCTTGATAGTGTCGGTAAAAAGTTACCCATACGCACTTGGGTCCACGCACTAACTTAGTATCTGGGACTTGAACAACTATAATCTAATTTTAACAATATTTAGCCATTAGTTGTAAAGTGGAAAATTAAAGAATTAGATGACATTTATAATTGTCTGATAGGGAAGGACGATATCTCAATTCTTTCTCAAGTTCAGCTTGCATGGATAGAGGGAGGTCCAGACGACAGGCAAATAATTACTCTATTTCAACTCTCTTCGTCATTCAGGTATGTTTATATTTCTCGAGATCCATATCGGTAAGTTTCTGCCGATACAAACAACTGTTAGATGAACAAAACTATTATACTCTCTATTACAACATGTTGCGTGAATACTTTTAGCGAAAATAAGTAGAAACACTTAGAAGGCTCTTGCTCTTATTTAAAATAGTCGTTATTGAACTTAGATTTTTGGTATTTGCTCTCTAATTACTCATCGCATAAGAGCGAAATTCTTTAGTCTTAAAATTTTATGAAAAGTTATCAGAAATTACTGTTACAGTGTTGACATTTTTAATCAATAGTAAAGCTGTAAACGGAGTGAAGGAGGGTAAAACGAAATATCTCCAACCAACCAAACAGTCGTCGCACTCGAGACTTGCCTCACTGTTGATACTCATAACTTCGAAGTCGCACATAATTTCATCTATCTTGGAACCAGCAACAACAACGTCATTTGACATAAATGTGACTGACAGTACTACCAATATATATCTGAACTTAGCAATGTTACTACTTGTATTTTATCTTCATGGAGCTTCAACCACACACTAAGTCAAGTACCACAACCTAATGCGGTTACTTAATAACTTCCACGACATGCCATATTTTCGACAATAACTGCATGTACAAATATTATATATAATTATAGTTACTATATATACCGACTTATATATACCGACATATATATACCAGATGTCGACAAAAATCATTCGATGGCAGATTAAGCAGTGAAATTTATGTATTTACTCTCTTCTGTGCAAAAATGTATGCACAAGCCTCCCTCTAGTCTATTAAAGCCTATATTATTTAACATAGACACTATTCATGTCATAGACTATCATAGAAAGTACTTGTTGGCACATAAATTGGTACGTTTCATTGCCTTAACTATGCCAACGAGTAGGAACTCTCATTACTTTTCGGGTTTATTATAGCACGAAATATGACTAGAACAAAAACCGAAAAAGAGAACTAGAAGCATATGAAAGTGGCTGCAAACAGGTGTCGCAAACGCCTCACTTTAGCTCGGCATACATTTGGACGAGCATAACAAAGTGAATGTGGAGCGTAAATTTCTTTCATGAACTACATCGCCCGGAACTATTGATGGACAGAAAGGGGAAAATGAGGACTATAAAGCGGATGGGTCCAGCCGCTGTCTTTGGAATAGTTTTTAACCGGTCTTGCAACATGAGCCCGAGCTTTGTATTGATTTCATTGATTCTGCGAGCTTTTACTGCGTTTGGCAACAATCTCATTGAGTAATGTTACCAATTCCTCATCCTCAAACTTTTTTGGTCGCTCAGGACGTTATTCATCTTCCAAGACAAAATCACCACTTTTAAATTGTGCAAACCAACTTTTGGCAAATTTGCTCAGTTGCAGCATATTCACCATAAACCTCAACCAAAGCACAATGACTTTCGGCTGAGGTTTTCTTCATATTGAAGTAAAGAAGAAGACGATTGGGATCCACAAGTTCCTGAGTGAGCCGTAAGAATGCTCCTGAGCTACTGACTTTTAACAAGGGTAACCTGAATGCAATTGTAGGTATACTGACTGGACAATGTCCAATAGGATTACACGCAGTGCGGCTAAATATTCTGTCGGACGCTTTTTTCCCAAAGATGTCTGAAAGAAGGTGAAGGTCAAATGGCATTATCTTGTCACTTCCTCCTCTATGCATAGACTTTTTCAGACTGAGTTTCATTAACATCTCACACACCTTTAGCGAACCTAACGAAATGGCTGGAAATGATATGTATTAAGTGCTTTAACAAATTTATGGTGATCCGAAAACGTTTCGTTATGCATATATCTGTCCAGATCCATCGATTTTGGGATTTATCCCTATCAACTACCCTAACCTAACGAAGAAGATCCTCCTCAAAAAACTCTTATGATCACGAAATTTGCCGAAATTGTGTTAGAAAAATATTTAGATTTAGATATTTACGCTTAAAATAAAGAACATTTACTACTATGTATATTTTCTTCAGCAAAACCTCACTAACGCCAGACTGACTGTACCTATATTGTCAAGAATATAAATTATCACGAAACCACATTTTGTTTCCTCTGTGAAAAAGAGAGAAGACAAGGCAGAAGTCACAATGACACAAGACTATCAACCTAAATGCCGTTATCACATCTGCATCTACATCAACCATCAACAGCATTACCATTATCGTCATCGCTGCTATCACCATCATCTCCAACATTCAACAACATGATCAGATACAAGAACAAAACAACAGCAGAAGCATCGATTTGCGGTCAGCCGCCGTAGCTGGCTACAAACAAAACCCTCGCTTTCCCATTGTAACGGCATTCGCAACTTCACTGCTTCACAAGGACTGCTGCGGTGGTCAATGTGTTGACTCACTCACCGCTTGTGCAACCTTTGACGATGCCTTTCGCTCGGCTTAACTCCAGACGTACTTTATGATTCGTTCGCTCAGTCAATGGTGCATTTAGGCAGTAGTGACAGGCCCAGTTAGTTGGTTAGTGGCACATATGCCGCAACATATTTTCGGATGGCAGGCAATAAACGAGTTCCTTTTTAGCTATCAGCTCGGGCACGTGTGGCTGTGTACGTGCACTAAAGGCGTAGGTTGCAAGTTGCTAAATGACGCTTTACACTTTATACGTGCCTTGTTTAGTGTCTATGTGTATGTCTCGGTGTTCGTATATTTGATGGTACGTGCTCTAGTTGCCGAATTTTCCTTTAAAAGATGCCGTGTTCAACTTAAAGGCTCGTCCCAACGAAACTTTTATATACGTTTTAGACCGAATTAGTGGCTCAACTAGGTGGAAAATTGTTGCTGTTTACATATTTTATGGAAATAGCGCTCAATTTGAAGGAAAATTGGGCACCTTCAAGTATTTTAGTTAACAAATAACTAACCAAAGATAAACTGGTGATTCGGTGTAAGTAGGTCACAACAAAGTCAACAGGTAGACAATAGTCTGATACCGTCTTCTCTACAGGAACTCGCAAAACAATTATTGATTAGGTTAGGTTAAGTTGTCCGAATGGACGAAAACTCTCCAGAACTGAAATAATTCGACGCAGTACCCGTCAGAAGGACGCCCGTCGTTGGAAAGAACAGATAGAGAAGAACCTGGCTTTGCTTGGCGTCTCCAATTGGCGCCACCTTGCGAAAAGTAAAAGCAACTGGCGCGCTGTTGTCAACTTGGCTATAATCTCGTAATCGGCATTTACGACACTAAAGTAGAAAAAGAGGCCTAGTTAAAAGGTCCACCCAAAACTTGGAGAACTGAGAACAGCGGTATACTGTAATACCTTAATACTTCAAAGTATTAACCGACAAAGCGCTTTGCGCTTACCACAAATTTATTGAGTCCACTAAAGTCAATTCCGGTGAAATAGGGGCTCACCGTAGATATATCTATCTAAATGTTTCTACCTTTGTATCTGGCTGCTTTCAGCTCACCTTTTTCCACAATTGTACAATTGATAATACCCAGTAGAAATTTGGGGCACAATAGTTCTTACGTCGCGTTGCATACCTTATTTTGCAATCTAAGAACTCCGAGGATTGCTCTAAACGTGTTCTAAGCAAGGATGGCAGCAAGATAATCCTTTGAAAGAGTAAGTTTAGAACAATCGTAATAGTTCTTAGTTTGGACTTGATTTTAGAAAGGATTATCATGCTGCCATCCTTGCTAAGAGCAAGTACAGTAAATTCCAGCTTTTCACTCAAATTTAGAAGAATCTCGCAGTCTCACAGCTTGTTGTTGATCAAGCGCAAAACGGAAATTGATTTCGTCCCCAATCCGAGGGAAGGATGCTTTATCTTATATGACAGAGCACCTAATTCAGTCTGATAATAAAGTAGCCTGTCTAGTTCACAGACAAGTGTCTGAAGGGCTGGTTTAAGAAAATTAAGACGAGGAGCTTTACTGCTTTCAGGCATAAAAAGAAAAATCCGAGTTATAAGGAAGTTATCAAAAATCTGGCTAATAATGTAATATTGTCTGAATGAAAATATAAATTGTATAAATTGTCGAATAAAAGCTAAGCTGCTGTGTTCAAAATAAGGTATTCCTAAAACCTTAATCAACCAAAATAGATCTTAAGCTTCGAAAACTGCTTGCTATATCTATCACATGCCAGATGGCACAAAAGCCCATAGTCCAGCGTGACCTTCACCATCTCTTTGACACCTTTAAAGCCGCTTACAACATGCTGTCTGCATACATAATTACGGAGGCTGCAATCTGACATTTCCATTGGAAAGTTTGACATTTTTTAGAATAACATCACTCAAAACGTTTTGTCATTTAATCGTGAATTGTGTTATTTACGAGTTCACATTTTGTTAATATTTTGTTATATTAACTCGTGAACATTTTCGTGCGATCATTTTTCACAACTTTCGACGTGGATTATCACGACAAGAGTGCATCGATTAACTAAAATATTTATATGGCTATGAGGCACCATCCTATAACACTGTGAAAAACTGGTACAACGAATTCAATCGTGGCCGACGCTCGCTCAAAGACGAATTCCGTAAAGGTCGTCCAGAAAACAACGATGCTTTCACGTACGGCTGATTATGCAAGACCGTCATGTAACATACCTTCAGATAGAGGCATGCCTATGCATTTYTCCCACCAGCATACATTCGATATTGCATGAACACCTGGCCGTAAAAAAGGTTTGTTCTCGTTGGATCCCGCACAATTTGACAATCGCTCAAAAAAAGGCTCGTGTTAATTGGTGTAAATAAATGCTGAAAAGATACGATCGCGGTGCTTCAAAAGACGTTTATATGATCGTCACAGGTGACGAATCATGGATCTATGCGTATGAGCCCGAAAGAAAACAGCAATCGACCGTGTAAGTCTTCCAAGACGAGCCAAATCCAACGAAAGTTGTTCGTGGAAGAAGCACTTCGAAGCAAATGGTCGCCTGTTTCTTCGGCAAAACTGGTCATGTGGCGACTGTTCCGCTTGAGCAACGTACGACGGTCAATTCTGAGTGCTACACCACCATTTGTTTGCCTGAAGTCTTCGGAGAAATTCAAAAAACGCACAAGACAAGACGAATCATTGTGCACCATGACATTTCGAGCTCTCACACATCGGCTCAAACCAGCGCCTTTTTGACCTGCCAAAACGTCGAATTGATGAGTCATCGGCCGTACAGCCCTGACTTGGCACCCAATGATTTTATTCCCACACATCTAGAAAATAATGCGTGGTCAACGATTCTCGTCGCCATAAGATGGTGTCTCAATCGGAGTGGAAAAAGTGCTTCGAAAATTGGTTTGAGCGCATGCAAAAGTGTATAAATCTTGATGCAGAATATTTTGAAAAACAATAAAACCATTTTCGTTCATAAATATTCCTATTTTCATTATTAGGCCAGAAATATATGTAGCAGCCCTCGTACATTCTTCACTTTACTCTTTTCACTTGTAACTGTTGGACGAAGAAGCTCTTACCAAACTTACTTGCGAAGTAATAAAACAACTTTAAAGTTCTCGTTTAGTGAAGAAACACGCAGCAGCTAAACTAAATATATATGCCTAACCATCTTAACTCACTAACTACTTAAACTTCGATGCACTTTTTTTACTCGCAGGGAATTTAAGGTGATTAAAATTCATTTTCAGCTCGAAATTTTGAATTTCCCAGTTTTGCAGTTTCGAGGTCAAAATGAAAGTGAAAGGTGTAATAAGATATGCATTCTACTTTGGTAAGCATATCTACGGATATATTACAGATTTCACAGTCACGATACAAATGTATGGTAGCTAGTATATGCAAATAAGGACAGTCACAAATAAAAGCATTTCAGACTAAATGTAAATAGTATGTTTCGCTTAGTAAAACGGGATCAGCGTTAACATTAAAGATATCAGTTTTGGCGATTCCATAGTCGGCATGCGTAGGTTTCCTTTTATATCACGAGATTTGGCAACCCTAGTATTGCAATCTGACAGCTCAGAATCTAAAACTATGTGACTCTATGGCAGACGTTAATTAATAACGTCATTGATCTACAATTTCTCATAAACACAAATACCTATTTCAAGTGAAATATTTATAGACCAAATTCATTTATATTATATATCACTAAAGATTTCACAGTTTAATCCATAAATTTTGTGAAAATAGCTAAAGTTCGGTTATTCCCGAACATAAAACATCAATATATTTTTCATACGAACCGTTTTTTTTTTTATCTCATCTATCTTGTACCGAACTTCATTTCCGAGAACTCGCGAAGGTGCTTGAATCCGCCGCAATTGGTGTAAAAGCAATTTATAGATACTAGAAATATCTTACCTAAAAGGAAAGGAAAACGGGAAGCAGTTAGTGGCATAAATAACAAAAACTAACTTAAAAGTATCTATGCATAACTTGGATTTAGATTTATTAGAAAATATTATTTAAATAAAGATTTTAAGATTGAATTAGGGTTGTCATACCATAATAACTTTATGAACACCTCAATTTCGCTTCCGATACAATTAGAGAAAGAGAGGACCATATAGTCAAAGCATACTTATAAAGAATGATTTCATTCAGGCTCCAAACAAGTAAATTTGGTGATATTTTTCTTTTTTTTTTTTTTTTTTTTTTAAAAATTTTTTTTATATTTAACGATCTCAACTGATGGAGATCTGTGTT
>NW_017537267.1:2385240-2390010 GCF_001853355.1 Bactrocera latifrons | reverse complement strand
CCGTTTTTTTTTTTATCTCATCTATCTTGTACCGAACTTCATTTCCGAGAACTCGCGAAGGTGCTTGAATCCGCCGCAATTGGTGTAAAAGCAATTTATAGATACTAGAAATATCTTACCTAAAAGGAAAGGAAAACGGGAAGCAGTTAGTGGCATAAATAACAAAAACTAACTTAAAAGTATCTATGCATAACTTGGATTTAGATTTATTAGAAAATATTATTTAAATAAAGATTTTAAGATTGAATTAGGGTTGTCATACCATAATAACTTTATGAACACCTCAATTTCGCTTCCGATACAATTAGAGAAAGAGAGGACCATATAGTCAAAGCATACTTATAAAGAATGATTTCATTCAGGCTCCAAACAAGTAAATTTGGTGATTTTTTTTTTTTTTTTTTTTTTTTTTTGTCAAAAATATATTCAATATTTAACGATCTCAACTGATGGAGATCTGTGTTAAAAAATTCTAATATTCAAATTTTTAGCAGGGTTGGGTCTTAATTTTTTTCTTATTTTACTAATACCAATACCAGAGAGGATTTAGACAACATAGACCCTCACACCGCTGTTAAAATTGATGTTGTGACTGAACTTAGTATGTGAATGACATGGAATGCATACTTTCCTTACCGCACGTTCTGTCCCTTAAACCAAAAACCGTTAGCAGAATGTCTTTACTCTTACTACAGTACATTTGTGATATATATTATTGCTCAAATCTAACCGCTCTGTTAAAAAGCTAATATCTCCATATCTAAATCGTAATTATAGTCTTCGAAATAGTTAAGAAAATTTGTTTCAATCCTTTTGTGGGCTGTGAAGAAGCAAACATAAACCCCTGGAGAGCGACGTATAAAATAAGTCGAAGCAACCTAAGAACTCTTAATTTTTGAGAAACGTTGCCTAAGCATTATTCCCGAAAAATGACCTATGTTAAGCGAAGCGAATCTACAGAACCACACCTTTTAGTCACAGGAGAACTATTTTCTATTGCGAAAAAACCAAACCCTGCAAAGCGCCTGGAATAGATGATATACCAAACAGAGCCCCAAAAGAAGCCATAATTCTAAGACCCTGTATTTTCAGTAAAATTTTCAATGTGTGGAGGATAGAAAAGGTGTTTCGCAGTCCGTGAAAGGTACAGCGTTTGGTTCTACCCTCAAAAGCAAAGAAGACACCCGAATAACTGTCATAATATTGACCTCTGATAATGCTCGACGCAATTGGTAAAATGTACGTAAGTATAAGAAGAAACAGCTTGGAGTTAGCAATCCAAAAAGCTGGCGGATTATAAAAGAGACAATACGGCTTTGCATATATAAGAGGTCCACTATTGATGCACTAAAAGAAGAATATACTGCGAAATGTGTAATAAGTGGCAAAAGATGGAAAGGTGAATGTGAGGAATACGTTTAGACTCATTCCGGACATACACTCATGGATAGATAGACAACTTGGGTCCTGGATTTCCACCTAACCCAAATACTTAGTGTCCATGGGTGTTTTAAAAGCTGCCTGTTCTACAGAGTATATAGAAAACTCTTTACACATACTCTTTCATCGCCCTCGGGTTTCAAGTATAAGAGAAAAGCTGAAAACCGCACTTCGAGGTAGCCTCACAATGGAAAATTTTACTCCACTTATGTGCGAGTCCGCTGTAAAATGAAAAACTGACAGAGAACCGGCAGCTTTAATTAGATAAGATTGAGACATTTATAACAGGTTAGGCGTCAGTCAGTACGTTCAGAGATTTAAATATCTTCTTCTCTCCCATGAAGTAACATTTAGTCCAGTGGTCCTTGAGATGGGAGTAGGTTAAGTTTAGTGGTTTAAAGTCCTGCACTCTGGCTGTCGATGCTTCCTCCTACTACGCAAACAAAAAACCAAAAGTCTTTGTGTGGCCCAGTATACATAGCAAACCAAGTCTGATAAATGGAGATGTATTTTACTTGTATTTCGCAGGTAATTGGTTTTTGATACTTGAGATCTCTACCTTTGATGTTCCAAAGTAAACGATCAGCAAGCGCTTTTGAGATATTCTTCGTGCAAAATTTAAAAATATCATTATATTCAAATATTATTATACGTAAAATATATTTTATGAAATACATCTGTTGCAAAAATTTAAGCACTTCCATTTGTAAAGCACGAACATTTTATTGATTACTGCTCGCTTTGCGGCGTTCATGAGTATCCGTACTCAAAGGAATCCTCAATTTGTGCTGTTAAAAGTAAGACAATCAATAAACTACACAACCGCAAAAGCATCAACGCGTCTGAGCCACAAATACCTAGGAACACACAGATTTATAAACAAACATAAATATGCGCACATTGGTGGGAGCATAGCAAAATAGTTACAACGAAATGCTTTTAAGGAATTTCGCCGATGCCAATCCAGCAACTGCCGCAGCGGTTCTTTTCGTTTCGGTTAACACACACTGATATCCAGTGTTGCCATATTAACAATTTAAAAGGTAAATTAAACAACCAAAATATTTGTCATAATAAATTGCAATGATTTCTTGCAAAATTAAATTTAATTAGAACAAAAAGTGACGCTTATTACAATTTTTCTATTTATTTATGAAAACAACTGGTGCGAGTTGACGTGAATATAATGATGTCGCATTTATGGTAAATTAAATTAGTATATGTGACCTGGTCTACAGAAAGGGGGCTCAGGTGTCAAAAAAACTTAGTTGATTCGRATGGAAGATGAGATGCTTTTTCACGTGATAGAATCCAAAAAGTCATAAACTAGTTTTCGCACGTTAGCTCCCTTTTCGTAGACCAGGCCACATATAATAATTATAACTATATTTCCTTTTTTTGTTAAGAATTACAATTTCTTAAACAAAAACAATCTGGCATCATCAGCATCCTCAATACTCGCATATGTAGAAGCCAGTTTGGGTAATTGTGTTTACTTTGCAACGATAAATGCCAATAGCCGAAGCACAAGTACCGTACTCCAATTTTGCTTTTCTGTAACGATACAAAAGTACCACATATGCAGCATATGGAGTAGAATGTACTAACATACATACCTACCTATATAAGTGTGTGCATTTTCGTTACATACTATGCCAGCTGATAAAATGCGTGAGTCTTTCCAATTTATGATTAACTGTTGAGCACCATTATATGAGCGCCACAGCCTAAATATGTATTCACCATCAGAAAATAGTGGCTGAGCTAGATTGAAGCATCCAATATTTTCTTAACTATCTACCAAACTCAGCTGATATCTCTTATGCAAAAGTATTATATATTGACAAGGACTGAAGAACATAAAAATTTAAGGAAAGCAGCTGATACTCAAAAAAAGGTAAATAAGCGCGTCCACAACTGCTTCACCAGTAATAATTACGAGAGTATTGTTATTGCAATTTAACTGGACAAACTGCTAAATATGTTGGAAAGATGTGGGCAAAAAATAATAATTTTATTTCGTTGCATAACCTGAGAATATCATCTGAAGTGAGAAAAATCTATTCTGAAAAATTGTGAGTTGTTAATATTAATATTAGCAGTTGACTATTTTAGATTTTTAATTCATTTGAACAAATTAGAACTTACCCCCGAAAGAAGTTTACCGATCTACAAATAACGTCTAATATGATTTTTTTCTAAGTCGACGCTTTAAAAAATTATTCGAGATCAAGCCTTAACCCCTTATCGTCCGACGGTACTTTAAAGTACGATCAATCGTTTTGCTCGCTTAAATGGAATGGAAGAAAGATTCAAAACTTGCGGACTAACTGTATTATAGAGTACAATCTAAGAAGTATATATTACTTCACTTTTTGGCACATGTATTATCCAAATTTTCGCTCCAGGTGCTCAATGCAATATGACATTTGCTATAGTTCAGTCGCGAATTTAGAGCTCCCTCAAACAAAATTTCCCCTGAAACCAATTAAGTGTGTTTATAAATTGTGTTATTTATCGGAATAATATGGCTATACTAAAATATTCCAAATATGCAAAGAAAAAGATGAAACTGTGGAAGCAAAGTAGAGAGTGGTTTTGCCCTCACAAAATATTATTGGTGCAAGAACAAGTATATATGTGTACTTTAATAATTATTTTACCTCCGTTAGACTTCTAGAGTACCTCCAACTCTGAAAGTGTTTGCATATGGAGCATACAGAGTTAATCGAAAGGACTACCTTCAAACGTGAAGCCAGAGAAACAAATGAAAAGCAGCGAGTTTTATTCACAATCAACAACGAATGGAGCAATTGTTGATAAATTTAAACTTAATCGACCAATATTTTTGGCGTCTAATTTTCAAAGCACTGAGCTAGCTACAATAAAGAGAAGGGATCGAAAAGACCAGGAAATACAAGTTCAATGTCCAATCGTTAGAGATCACAACTCATTTCTGGGTGGAGTAGACCATGCAGAACAACTGCGAAGTGCCTACTGGCGATCAAAAAAAATGGTGGCATAGATTATTTTGTGGGCTTTTGGAAATAACGTTCCTTAATTCTTATGTCATCCTGTAATTCCACTCCACTCACCTGTTAACATATTTAAAGTCTCTTGCATTGTTGAAAGTGTCAAGGCCAATATAATTAACGCAGAGCAACGAATGACGAAWTACAAACATAAGAAAAACGAACGAACGAACGCTACAAAAAATATTTAGGCACACATTTTCTTACTAATAAACATTTATAATTTAACGTATTTATATACATTTAAGGCAACACTTTGCATTAGCAAATTTATCATAAATAAAATAAAAGGATTTTA
>NW_017537267.1:2381435-2384743 GCF_001853355.1 Bactrocera latifrons | reverse complement strand
TATGAAATAATAAAAATGTTCTTATTATTTGGGGCTTTTTCTTATATTAGATACATTGATCATTAAAAATTGTAAAATTCGAAGAAATAAAAAAACACAGCAAAAAAAAAAGTATGCTTTTAAACAGCTGCCACATTATTTTAAATGTAAAAGTAAACAAGTAAAGGAATGGTATTTAATTTAAATGGATACTTTTCTTAATACAAACTAATTAAAATAAAAATATAAAATATAAATAACAAGTAAGGAAGTGCTAAATTCGGGTATAACCGAACATTTTTACTCCTGCAACTTGCAAGGACTAAAGCTAGGGAAGTGCTTTCAAGTGATTAAGGTTTGTTAATCATATGGGGTTCAGAGCGAGTTTTCACCCAATTTTATTTATTCTAAGCAAAAACGTACATTGAACATGCTCTCTCAATTTATCTCAATAAAATTCATATATTGATTCATAAATGCGGTATGAAGTCAAACCGAAGTTCGAAAACATTTATATTAGGTGTATGAACGCTAAAGGAAGTATTGTCCCGATTCAGCTCAATTGTAGCACACAGACATACTACTATCAGTAAACGATTCTCTCTGAATTCCAATTCTATATCTCACACATTGACCAACAGTTTCGGAAAAAAGTTAATTATAAGAACTGGATCCATATATAGTATTCAATAATTAGCGGCTTGAACAGTTTTGGTTCGATTTACGCAATTTTAAGTCATAAATGAAATGATGCATTCGAAAGTTTTTGTTTTTTAATATATTTTGCCAGTCGAAAAGATCTCATTGCAGTCGTATATCTCCACTGCTACTAATCACATAGTATCATGCTATATAGTGTTGGAAAGATGAGATTTTAACCTTCAAAAGAAACCAAAAAAAACAATCAAATTCGGGGAAGTTGTTAACAAGTTAACACTGTTCAAAAATGAGTGCAAATAATGAAGAAATTTATGACATTTTGAAAATTGGTATAAAAAAGGGAAGAATGCCACGTAAACTACTAATGAAATTTCTGAAGTTTACGGGGACGATGCCGTAGTAGACCGTGTAGCACAACACTGGTTCGCTCACTTCTGTCCGGGATTTTCGACGTGAAAAATGCACCTCGCTCCGGTCCACCTATCATTGAAAAACTCGATGATACTATGAAAAAGGTTGACCAGGACCTTCACATAAGCAGCCATGACATCGCTAAGGAACTTAACATTAGTCATCAGACGGTTTTGAACTATTTAAAAAAGGCTGGCTACAAAAAGAAGCTCGATGTTTGGGTACCACATGAATTGTCTGTGAAAAATTTAATGGACCGAATTAACGTTTGCGATTCTTTGCTGAAACGTAATGAAATCGAAACATTAATGAAGCGAATGATAACAGGAGACGGAAAGTGGATCAAATAATGTGCGAAAAGATCATGGATCAAGCAAGCGTGGTGAAGCTCAACAAATGGTCGCCTCGAAAAGTTATGCTGAGTGTTTGATGGGATCGGAAAAGAATCATTCACTATGAGCTACTTCAGCCTGGTCGAAGGATTTATTCTACATCTTACTGTCAACAACGAAAAAACTCCCAGAACTGATCAACAGAAAGGGCTTCGTCTTCCATCAGGACAACGCTAGATCACACACATTTTGATGGCTCGACAAAAACTGGGATAGCTTGACTGGGAAGCTTTGATGCATCCACCATATAGCCCTGACCTTACACCATCGTACCATCAATCCAGAACTCCCTTAATGGAGTAAAGTTGGCTTCAGAAGAAACCTGTGAAAATTACTTGTCGCAGTTTCTCGCCGAGAAACCAGAAAAGTTTTGCACTGATGGAATAATCTCTCTAGCGGAAAAATGGTCGACCAAACGGGTACATATTTTTTTCATTAAAGTTCAATATAAATAAAAAAAAAGTTGAAGTTTGATTAGAAATACGAAAAGACTTTTTCGACTACCCAATATATATACTATATAACTCTATGTGTATACTATTATATTCTGCAGCAAGGGTTGCAAAATATAAATATATTCTTATCGTATAAAAGTTGGTGAATAAATTTTCCTTTATTTTTGAGTATGATATTTGTAGTAGTTAAGAATCCATAATTTATGAAAATTTAATTATTTATTTATTACTGACTTACTTGGTGAACTCTTAGCCCAATTGCTTGTTTAGCAGTTCACGTTCAATCGAAACTCGAAGCTTAAACAAGAATGCCACTTTATAATTCGAAAAACTCAATCAACTCCCAAAGTGAAATCCAGGGGCAGAATTAGACACATTCTTGCAATGAAGCCTACGTCTTTAGAATATAAAAAGACGATATTCGACCAAATTTTCTTTCTTTCTGAACAAACGTGCCCTACCTATGCGATCCTAATAGTTTTTGACTTAACAAATATCCAATTTTGCCAAATCAAAAAGGATCACAATTTTAAGTAAAATACAAACTCATTTTTTTAAATGCAGTCAGCTTGATAATTTTTTATTTATTTATTTGACCGTACGGACAATATCTTACAGTGAGATTTGTTTGTATATTTATTTTTTATTCGCTGGTCTTTGGCGTGGCGATTTAACAACAAACCTTTTCTGCACATAAAGTTTTCATCTCCTCGAACCATAAGTAATAGTATAAAATGTAAGTTCTCCAAATTCCTCACGGAAAAAGCGGCTTCCAAGAATCAACAACACAGTTTTAGTTTTCTAAGAGCATAAAATTATATGCCACTACTTTCGGAGGATTATGACATGATACGACACCCTTGACAACAATCATCGGAATGGAACTCAAACAAAGTGTTTCGAGGACTGAAAAATTGTTAGCACAAGGATATTACCTCTAATGGAGACCTTTTGAAAACGACTAAATAAATTTTGATGAAGAATTTTTTTGCGTTTTATTTCCTATCTGCGGGTATTTTTTTGTCACAATCAAATCGTAATTAAAAGTTGATGAATTTTGAATTTGAAGATTTGCGTAATAAATAAAAAATATAGTTTTTAAGTTAAAGAGAAAAATTAGAACAGATAAAAGGAATGATTTGTATATTTTCTTTCTAACATTATAAAAAATATATTAAAATATGTTAATATGAAATGACGAACAAGAAAATAATTCATATATACTGAATTAGGCACCCTGTCACTACAATCACCTGTTGAGAATACTCAAAGTCTCTTGCATTGTTGAAAGTGTCAAGGCCAATATAATTAACGCAACGAATGACGAATTACAAACGTAAGAAAAACGAACGAACGCTACAAAAAATATTTAGGCACACATTTTCTTACTAATAAACATTTATAATTTAAC
>NW_017537267.1:2361535-2381253 GCF_001853355.1 Bactrocera latifrons | reverse complement strand
TTTACATTGAGTACCACAAATGAATTTCTCCACATGAGAAGGGGGCTGTCACAATTATAGCGCGAGAGYGGAGAAAAGCATTTGTTTGTGTTGCGCACAAAATTTACTCCACCGTGATCGCACAGGAGAAAATGTTGAAAAACGTTGCAGCAAAACGAAGGGGTAATGCAGTCGTGCATGAACTACGATTGTTATTGCTTGCTCTTATTACATTCATTCATTTGTCTCCAATTATTATATAAATTACTACAAACAGTTATTACAAACTAGGAGTGAAAGAACACAAAAAAACATTAACCTTTAGTACCGCATTAATCTTTAACATTAAATAATAGAAATTTTTAAAATTGCATTTATATTTATAAAAATTTTCTTGAAACATATATTAATTTTATATATAAAAAAAGATAATGTTCGATTCTTTTTCTGGTGATTAACATTCATCTTAAAAAGTAAAATGCGAGGGAATTGAATACCGCTGAAGTTAAAAATACTACTTTATATCGTTATTTTAAATTTTTTAAATTTTCTGAACTAATATGCGAACCTGTGAAAGTTAAACAAAAAAATGGCATGTCACATAATATGACTAATAGTTTTTTCTAAAATGAACGAATTGTTGTGAAGAAAAATTGAAGAAATTATATTTTGTACACAAATCTGGGATTGATCAAATGCGAAAGATTAGGCAAACAAGTAGTTTTCTTTCTTTCTTTTAACTTTTTCTTTATTTTGGTGTTAAAAAGTTAAGAAGTGCTAATGTATGTATATACTTAATGGATTATTCCTTTCATTTTTAATATTTTAGCTTACATTTCTAGGGTCTGTATATGCAATCATATATTATTAATTGATATGAGAATGGTATATGCACAAACGAATGTACGTGTACCCGTTCAGAATCGAAATCATGATTTATCACTTATCAATATATCGGGTGGTCCATTTCATGGTTGCCGCCTTAAAAAGTAAAGCACAGAAACTTTAAATCTAATTGAGAAAGTTTATGATTATTCGAAAGAACTACAAGGCATGAAAAAGCACATTTTTTCTTAAAACTCTTTTTTTTTTTTGATTTTGTGATCTCTTGAAATATGGAAAACAGGTATGATAAAAAAACTTTGGTAATGTAATATCAATTTCTAGTTTCTCATGATAGGTTAAAAAATTTTTTCACTATTTGATTAAAATATTATTCTGCCAATTAGTCAAATTCCCGGAATATTCAACAATCTTATAGAAGAGCAAAGTTTGACCATACTTAATTCCAAGAATTAACAAATTTTCTAAAAGCACAAAAGTAGCTGAAAACTACTTTTGGAAGATTACGACACCCTTGACACCGAAGAACAAAAACAATTAAATTAATTGAGCATTGCTAAATGTCGAAAATTGTAAAATAACAACGGAAATAAAAACATAGCGTTGCACACATTTCCGGCTTCACCACCCCCACCTAATCAGTGATGATTTCCAAACCATAGCACGTGTCTGCCCTCTCGAGCGGCATCGAATTCATCGCCCGCAGCGCTTAATGTTCCAAAGAAAAATGGAATTAAAAAGCAGCGAAGCACCGAAATACTCGGCACGAGCCGTTTGTATGTCCAACTTGCTGAGCACTTCATCGTTTCTTGCGCCATTGCTTCGATTGCTCTATTTCCCCTTCAGCATCATTTCTTTTTACTTTTGTATCGTTATTTAAATTGCATTAAGCCGGATAAGCTGCTTGTTTTAACGTTTCACCAGCGGCGCCAGTGCCAACAGCACCAACGCCCAGTCACACAGTTTCGCACTTTGCTGAATATTTGCCACAGCGATTTTGGGCTATTAACAGGGCGTCGCATATTGCACGGCTGCTTAGGCACCCCAACAAAAAGCAAAAAGAAAATTAGGAAAAGTAGTAAAAATAGAAATAACAATAAAAATATATTCGGAAAACTATGTACGAGTATGTGGGGGAGGGATGGAGTATCCAACAAACGCTACCAAGGCCTCATTGCTGTCGACGACTGTGTTGCCTTTATGATTCCTGAGATCGGTGGAACCTCTGCTCTTCTCTTTTTGTTCCCTCCTCACAAATACTTTCCAGTTCTGTATCTTCATTGCTCTATTTGCACACGCTCAGCTGCTAGCTGAAGGCTATTTTAGATTATGAAACTTCCATTCGCACTCAATAGATAACCGAACACATTAGTGTTGGTGTTGGTGTTGGTGTTGCTGTTGCTATTGGGCAACTTTACCGCAATAAATATTTTATAGCAGCGAAATATGCAAATATTTATAGTTTATGAGTTCGCATCTAAACATTTGTTGGTATTATAGCAGAAAGCGCTTGCCAGCGCTGACTTGGCAGCGTTAAATTATTAACATTGTTGTTATTATTGTTGTTAGCAAGTTGTTTTGTTATAAAATTGCCCAAAGAGCTTGTTGCGGTGGCTTAGCGCCTAAATCTATGCAGTCAATCAAAATCAATAAGTGCGCTAAATACGAAAAGCGTGTGCGTTTATGTGTGGGTATGTGTGGGGTGTAGCGGTGCCTTTAGCTGCCTACAGTGATGTTTTTTTTTTTTTGGTGATTTGCTTCCCAAGTTCTAGCTAGTGATTTGTAAAATTGATTTTTGATTAGCGAAGCTTGGCAGATACTGTTTTGCGTATCTGAAGAAACCCATATCTTCTTCTTCGTTACTGGCGTAGACGTCGCTTACGTAGTAATAGCCGAATTAATAGCAGCGCGTCGGAGTTGAGGTCTTCCACTGCTTTCCCCGACGGCTACTCTCTCAAATACTTTCAGAGCTGAAGTGTTTTCATCCATACGGGCAACATGACTCATACAACTCACGGTTCCATCGAATGCGATATTCGCTGTTGCCAATGGGGAAAGTACGATAAATCTTCTTTAGAAAATTTCTCTCGAAAACTCGTAACGTCAACTCATCCAATGTTATCATCGTCTATGACTCTGCACCATATATATCAGGACGGCGATGATGAGCGACTTCTAGAGTTTGGTCTTTGTTCGTCGAAAAAACTGTACTTCTCAATTTCCTACTCAATCCGAAGTAGGCAAGAGTTATTCTGACATTGTTGTTGGTTTCTTTTTTTTTTTTTTTAATTGAGCAGAGCACACTTAATTTCTAATCGTCAGGCATGTTTCGTCCGACCATATTAAAAATAAAACACCTTAATATTTGCGTGTCGCAAACACACCTCTGTTAATCACGATAACTTTAAAAAAAAATTATAAGACACAGTATTCGAAAATCATCGTGTTACCATCACGGAAAAAGCAGAGGATCTCAGCACCTCTTATGAATCGAGTCAACACAATTTGGTAA
This sequence comes from Bactrocera latifrons, assembly GCF_001853355.1. Taxonomy (NCBI): domain Eukaryota; kingdom Metazoa; phylum Arthropoda; class Insecta; order Diptera; family Tephritidae; genus Bactrocera; species Bactrocera latifrons. The sequence continues at coordinate 2,377,919 of NW_017537267.1, read as the reverse complement.
ATGTTTTGGGTATGAAGCGTGCTAATGCTTGACTTGTAACAACAGACGTGAATCATTTGCATACCGTTCCCACAATAGTCGGGTATAGGGCCTGAAGTCTTTGGAGAAATTCGAAAAACGAACAAGAGAAGACGAACCATTGTGCACCATGACATTGCGAACTCTCACACATCGTCTCAAAGCAGCGCCTTTTTGACCGGCCAAAACGTCGAATTGATGGGTCATCCGCMGTACAGCCCTGACTTGGCACCCAATGACTTCTTTTTATTCCAACACATCAAGAAAATAATGCGTGGTCAACGATTTTCATCGCCAGAAGATGCTGTTGAAGCATTCAAAAACCATGTTTTGGAGGTGTCTCAATCGGAGTGGAAAAAGTGCTTCGAAAATTGGTTTGAGCGCATGCAAAAGTGTATAAATCTTGATGGAGAATATTTTGTAAAACAATAAAACCATTTTCGTTGATAAATATTCCTATTTTCATTATTAGGCCAGAAATATATATAGCAGCCCTCGTACGTAACCGGAACGAACCCGGATTTTTATCCGGCAAAGAACTATCAACTCGACAGATTTCTTCCGCCACAGCAACCACAACCGTTTGAAAAATTGAACTCGAGAGAGGTTCCAAAAGAGATGGTTGTCAACATGGACGAGGACCCTAGATTAACGAAAACCTTTATTATGGGTGACAAGATGTGGTGGTGTCGAAATTGTCCAACGTTATACAGAATGGCGCTACAAATGTAAGCTTGAACCGAAAATCTGGTAAAAAAAAATAATGGCAATGCTTATTGGTTTATCAATAAGGAAATAAGGATTACCAGACGGCCGACTGTATATATGGCCATTTATTACCATACTATTACCACCATATTGCTACATCACAATCAAGCATTTTTGCGAATATTGTTTTGAAAATAAAAGATCCCGTCCGGGAGACGCGCCGTGAGGTCATTAAAGCCATTGAAAAGTCTTTTGCCGAAGGCAATAAGAGAAGATTGTATTTTGAAGGTGATCCGGTATCCCTTTTGCATCACCTTTAATCGAGTTGAGTCGCTTAATGGATCTCTAAATGAAGATAACACATATTTTCCCCCAGGAAACAAGATCAAAATAAATTAAGTTTGGAAGCCGTCATCTAGAATAATGTCTTTCTGCCACAGTCACAACGTCAAGAACATGAATGGTGATATCTACCCTGGGCATTTTTCAAACAAATGGAGGACAGATAATTTCGTGTTCTTTGTTGAAAAGATACTACGTCAGTCAAAGATACCATTTAAGTAGATATCCCAAAGAAGTTGTTAAAATGAAAAAATGCACAAATTGATTTTGGAACACGACGGTGACGTACGAGCTCACAATAGAACGAAAAAAACTGAGAATTGATGATTCTGAGCAAGCTTTGGAACAGTACAATTGAAATTAACCAGATATGTACGGCATTTAAACTTTGGGAATGTGATAAATATTTCTTCCATGAGTTTAGAAAGGCAAGAGCTATAAACATAAATATACAAGTATGCAGTTAGTGGAATACCAAAAGGAATACCATAGAAGAAGCGCGAAGAAAGCTTAATCAGGTTATGATACAGTGGCAAGCATAGATCGCCGCACTTAATTTCCAGGTCACTACGGAAAACATACAAAAAATTAACACATACCCCTTGAAATAAATATACAAACGAAAAGCGATATTTTTATCAGATTAATGTTGGCCAAAGCTAAGCAAAGAAAAGTGGCCAGAATGCACCGCTAAAAAACATCGGAAAACAACAAGAGCATAAAAGAAGAAATAACGAAAGATATAATAAAAAAGTGGCAATGAAGGCGGTCGAATGAAAGTCGCGGCAGATGGATGGCCAGACTAAAAAAGGCCCTAAACTTATGAAAAATCCGTAAATTCGAAGAAGTCTACTTTTGCACAACTCAAATACTATGAGAACCCGCAAAAAAAGGACTGAAAGGTAGAAAAATATATCCATTACAAGACGAAAAAATTCAGAAAATGAGGCACAAACCACATTTTTTAGATCTGGCCTCGCAGTAATTTTTATTACTCTTCTGGCTTCAAAAATACGCACTAAAGACAAATTTACCGACTATGCCATTTTTTTTTTTTTGGTTATTGCGGGATCTTGAAAATTTTTTTTCCCTTCGTGTCAGCAGATTATTTTCTTAACGCTTTCAAATTAATATTTCGTGTATATTCGAAAGAAACCAAATTTGAACCCATGACCGACAACAACAACTATAATATTTTTACAGAAAAGGTCCGCACATTCTCAAGTGTTAATTTATAAAATGATCCGCGTGAAAAGCCTAACAAAAGCGTGAAAATTTTACCGAATATCTTAATATCCTCTTCGAGTGGTTGGAAAGCACTTAGCGGAAGTCCTCTGAGTACTCGTATGTATGCGTTTAATTATTAAATAGTATTCATTACCCATACAGCGCAGGCAATATACGCAATGCAAAAATGCGATTTCAAACAAAAACAACAACAACTATGTATATCGAACACAACAGAAGCACAACAGTAACAGCATTCAGGGCCAGTGTCGCCATTTGTAAGAATACTGAGTTTCACCCGCTGCAACAAAAACAACAATTTGACTCAGCTCGCCTTGCAAATGCGCCGAAAAGGATAAAAGCTCAACGCGGCACCGACGCACCGAAGAACCGAGGCAGCCGCCAGCATTCGTGCCGCCGACAAACAGCCGCTTGAATAGTTAAGCCCTGCAACAGTAGTACAAAAGCAACAACAATAAAAACAATGAAAAATGTAACATGAATTTATATGGAACTTGATTAAATTGTTTGGATGCGAAACGGCAAAATTATGGCGGGCGCGCGGGATGATGCGGGTGTATATGTAGCATATAATAGTCTATAGTGGAGATTGCTCCGAAGCATAGAACATTTCGAGCTGTCAAGCGACAGACAAACGAAATACTTAAGCGCTTAATCCAGCAACATGATGCGCCACTGTATGGCAAACGACTAAAGCTACTGCAATCTATGTACGCATTGTTGTTGTACAGCAACTGAAGGGCATATGAGGCTTTCGTCCTCATGCACCCACACATAAGTATACACCCTCAAGGACGTGCAACTGCGAGCAAGTGGAGCTACAGTGTAAGAGCAGATTCGGATTTCGATCGTCTGGCGACGTATGCGAATAAGGCATTTGCGATATTCGTGGTTGCCGTATTGTTTCGAATTAGTGAAAACTAATCGTCACATAATTCTACCTGTCTTTAGCTGAAACCCAGCAAAAAAGTGCCTTCAATAATACATCTCTGTATTTAACAACTATTTTCCTCAATCTTCTTAAAAATATGAATTTTTATTTACAAAGCTATCGACCACTACACGAGCGGGATGAGATAGACACGCATTTGCAGACAAAAAAGGAGAGAGGCCGAAATTGCCGGCCGAGCTACATATTCAAATCCGACGGCGAAGGATATGGTCGGTAAGTCTCTGCAACACCGCGTATAAGTTTCATATAAGGCTTTAGACCTGGCAAAAGGTTCTGCGGATGATTTATGGTGCTTTGCGCATTGGCAATGGGGAGTATCGCAATCGTTGGAATGATGAGCTGCTCGAGATATACGACGACATTGACAGAATTCATTCAATTAGCAGACAGCGGCTACGTTGTCTACGTAATGTCGTCTCAATGGATGAAAACACATTAACTCTGAGAGTATTCGGCACAGCACCCGCGTGGCAAGCAGAGGAAGAGGAAAACGTCCACTCCGTTGGAAAGACCTGGCTGCACTTAGAAGGAAGCAAGAACAAGACGAGACATGACTAAATGGACTCAACTCATCACGCCAACCATTTAAATACATTATGTCCATCATATGTTTTGTAGTGTTCCCGACGTTTCCTTCTTCTTGCTCCAAATTTCGTGACAAACCCTGTTCAGAGTACAAAAACTGGGAAAACAAGAAGATTCCTTCTACAAGAGATATTTAAAAACCTGGCTGAATCAGATAACAGCGAGCTGCTGCAGGAAGTAATTAAAATGATATCAGCTGTTGAAACCAAAAAAAGGTGGCAATCTAGAGACAGCAAGGAAAAAGAAAACTTATCACATTGGAAAACAAAACCCCTTCCGCGCACTTTTGAATTTTTTATATTTTAGACATGTGTTATTAAATTCTAGAACATTGCCCAAATTTTTCAAGTTCATCCAAATAAAAGTTTCGGAGATTCCGCCTTGAGTTGGCAAGATTTCTTGAGAACTACTCAACCGATGTTCATGCAATTTTACATAGGTCTTTGAGATACAATTCTTAAAGGCTTACAACTATTTGAAAAACATGTCCCGAAATTTTCCTTGAAATCATAATTTTTTTATAAAAATGTTTGCCAAATCATCAAATTTGTTTTTCCTTCGTCGTCATCCTAAAACACGAATTTTTTATTTAAGGTAGAAGATCCTGTAAGGATAAGCGTCGCAATGGCCCAGTTTTAAATCTTTTTTCTTTTTTAATTTCAAAATTTTTTTGTTAATAGCATATGTTTGTAACGGTAAAAAATTCTAAAAAAAAAAATGTTTTATTTTTATATGAGAAAATAATGGTTGAAAAGGATATGTTTTACCCGACTAAACCCATATAACCACTTTACTGTTTTTGAATATAACAGCATTCCAGTATATTCGAAACAAAATAACAATTGGCAATACTGCTGAAAGCTGTCAGCTGCCTGAATGGTCGCTAACAAATTGCAATGAAAATAAAAATTAAGAAATAAACAACTAAATACAAAACTGAGCATGTGAGCGCATAAATAAACAAATAAAGAGCGAACTAAAGGCCATTACTTGTAGATTTTCTTGCGCGAATTAAAAATGCAGACAGATGTGCGCACCACTCAAACAAGATATATATATACATAAACAAACATATATACATACCATATATGTTACAAATGTATACATACTATATGCAGATATAATAAAAATTGGCTTAAGTATTTTGCCGTATGTTAGCAGTGGATAAGTGGATATGTGCTTGAATATTGTATGCGAAAATGCAAACATATGTGTGTATGTAAATTATGGGTATATATGTATGAAAATAGCTGTGTAATAAAACAAACAAGTCTGAAGAAACAAATGCGACAAACACTCGAGTCTCTCACGGCATTGTTATTTTCACTTGTGCAGTAATGCATTGGGTGGATGTCAGGCTTCAAGGATAAGACTGAGCTCAAGGGTATTATTATTCGGAAGTAAAAATACTTACATATACACACTTATTCAAATACATTTATGGAAAAGTGAAACACGTTTACTATTAAAAGTTTATAATTATAATGATGATGTCCTCAAGTCTGTGGAGAATTTGTGATCATTTGATTTTATATTCAATTATCTTTCAGTTATTTACAAAAAACATACATACATATATTAAGTAAATACATATGTACTTATTTAATATTTTTAATTAAAAAAGAAATAAGTGGAAAGCAGAATAATATTGAAAATTTTAATAAAAAATACGAAAAGCCAAGATGCGATTTGTCCTTGTTGTAATTTTATATGGCGCCTCTATATAATATCTATGTATGTATTTCTGTATAATATAATATATGTAATATGTAAGACGAAATATTGACAATACAAAGGTTACTCGAATAATATCTAATTAGAGATTATAAAGGGTGATCCCTTTCGAGGAAGAAAAAGCACATAAACTTCAAATTTAAATTTTTAATTTTAATAACGGCGAACGTTTATTATCGTTCGAAAGAATATTCTTTGGCATTAATTTTTTGAAGATTATATCTTTCAAATGCTGGCCACGGCGGTCTCAGATGGTCCATCCGTTGAGTTCAATTTTCGATTACTCCTTCCAGCATTTCGACTGGTAACTGGCGAATGACACGCGTGGTGGTTTGCTCCAAGGTCTGCATCGAAGCAGAATTTACATATCCCCGCATTAAATAGTCTAACTGTGAAGTCCATTAATTGATGTGTGGGAAGTGGCGCCGTATTGTTAAAACGAAATGTCACCGAGATTACGAAGTTATCAAATAGTCGATTATCATGGCACGATAACGGTCGCGACGGGTGATAGACGGTTACGTTCTCAAAGGCATAATTTTTTGAAGAAATATGAACTGTTGATACCACTGGTCCACAAGCCACACCAAACCGTTGTTTTTTCAGGACAAAGTGGCAGCGGAAAGTTTGCTCGTTCACATACTTATTGAGCAAGAAATGTGCCTCATTGCTATACAAAATTTTACTCGAACTTTTCAAGAGCCGCTAGAGCGAAACGATGTCGCTTGGAAATGTCGAGCGGCTTCAGTTCTTGCACAAGCTGTATTTTGTACGCTTTTAATTTAAGATCTCGAGGTAAAATTCGACAAGTTCTTCCATGCATCAGTCCGAGGTGCTGCGAATAGCGCCAAATCGACTCTTCACGGTCTTCGTGTACACTGTCAGATGCGGCTGCTACATTTTCTTCTCTGCGTACTGGACATGGTCTATTCGTTCGAATATTATCCAACAAAGAATGCTGGGTATCAAGAAAAGTGATGGTGTTGTGAATAGTTCAGTAAGCCGATTATGTTGACGATAAATTGTGCGAACGTTTAAAACACATTCTTCAAAGAACGTTCCTAATAAAGTTGAACATTTTGTAAGAATTCTTCAGGCGTAAATCTTTACATACATGACAGCTTGAAATGACGCACTCGTGAAAGGCTATGGGAAAAAGTACCTCTGCTTTTATCACCCGTTGAAGTATAATTGATTTTAGAGTATTTGTTTCATACAGAGAGAGCTCAGCCTCACTCAAAATTGTAACGATCATAGTGGGAACAATAAATGAGAACTATAAAGCAATGAACATACGGAAAGCACCCTTATTTCATTATCTTCAAACGGCAATAGTCACGCGGTTCACATATTCACATATTTTCGATGCAAGCCAACTGTATGCGTCATCGGCCTTCTGATATGGAGGAAATCTAAAGGGATAAATTTACTAACCAGTCAATCTATTAGTGACATGTTTTCACCCCTTTTATTCATATCTTAACAACAAAGTTAAGAAGGCAATTTTGCGTTCCTTATTTTTGTAAAATAAACAATGGCGAACCTTTATATTGACTTAGTCGGAACCTAACAATAATTTTCAATTTTGTCCTCAAGTGAAAATTTTCAAATTATCTTAGTAACCCTATTATTTTTTACTCAATACTACTAAAAACATGCTAAGCAATAGGACTAAGCATAGAAATAAAGAGACTTTACCCTTAAGATGAGGGAGGAAAAGTCTTAAAAGATAACCTGTAATGACATCAGCATATCGAATAAATTTATAACGACTACTCTAGCCTAGATTAGATTAGGTTAAGATTCCTTATCATTGCGGATTCATCACACTTAGACTGTTATCTGCAGTACTTTATAAAACCGAACTTCTATAGTTGAATATTAGCTATCGATAAAGCGCCCTGAACCTATCATAAATCTGCTTAGCTGTTTTCTTTCTAATTTTGCTATTTCACCTAGACATCAGAAAGTATGGGATCCGGGATGTTTTTGCCTTGCTCTGGTGAAAGCGGAACATTCAACAATGAACAGTTGAGATGATTTTATCTCGTCTTTTTCCAAACAGGTGGTGCAGCTGGCATCCGATAAGATATTCAATCTTACTGCATCAATCTCGATATACACCCTATACACTCCAGAGTGTATAGTAAAACGCTGCAATGGTCAAGAAGCCTAAAACTGGAACTGATGAAAAGTACCCTGCAGCATACTCCTCCACCAACCCTCCGCGCATGTGTTGATGCATTCGTGAAGAAGCTCATGGCTCCTCTCCTTCACACGGTCTTGTCCTTCTATGCCCCCACGAGGATATGTAAGCAGAGAAGCAACCGCCAGGGCAAGGCTCAGCAACCTGGAAATCCAAATAATTTAAAATGAAGTCAGCATGTGTGAGGATTCCAAAATGCGCAGACTTGCAGACGTTTAAGTACCCAGATTCTTTGAATCTGAGGGCAGCTTTTGCCGCCATACACCTTGTGCCTTTATCTACCGCTGCTATATGTAGCAAGACCTTCAAACGCCAATTTTTTCACGAATGTTGTTTTTGGCAGAGCCGTCCGCTGCTATATGTAACAAGACATTCAAACGCCAATTTTTTTACGAATGTTGTTTTTGGCAGAGCCGTCCGCCAAACAACGGAACAATGTTCCGTATAACATTGTGGGTTCAACTATGGATGCATAAAGCCAAAGAACCACCCTACCGATGATAGTTGCGCCTCTGGTATTTTGTACTTGCTAGTGAATAAAACAAGTTCAGTTTTGCAGCCCAGTTGCATAGGATGCTAGGTACCCTTGTGGTAGCTTGTACACGGTATTCTGAAATTTTTCCTCAATCATGAGAGCTTCGTCGTCCGCGTAGGTAATCGCCCGTCAGCCGACGTGCTCAAGTTTTTATAGAAGATGATTAACAATGATTAATCGGAGAAGTAGCGAGAGAAATCTCTTTATAGGGTACCTCTACTCATGTTCCGTGTATCCACGTACTGCCTCATTGCGCCACGATCTTCAAAAGTTTGTAGATGATATGCTTAAGGTTGTTGAATGTCCCTCGATATCTGAGATACTACCACTTAAGTGCAGATAAATCAATCTATCTAACGTTCTTCGCAAGAAATAGGACAAACTGATTGGTCTAAGGTCTTAAACCAATACATATGATCTTTTACTGGCCTTCAGGATGAACACAATCCTAACCTATCTCCAGGTCCCAAGAATACATTGCAGTCTACTCCAGCCTAGATAATAGAAATTTATAATAACTCACATGATTTTTAACCGCCGTGAAGATGACAAGTGGAAAAAGACTTTGATAGGCAATCCCAGTTATTAGGACCCTTTTCTAGATTCTTCATAATATCATAGAGCCGGCAATGTTTTTCTTACGAACTGATTCTAATTTCATTATTTCGCCAAATGCAACCCATAGAAGAATTGAAAGGGAAAAGTTAAATTTCATAACTTCCGGATTATTCTGAAAAACGATTTTATACGAATAATTTGGACTAAGATTCCGAATAAGATCAACATCCGGCTTCAAAGTAAAAAATTAAATTTAGCAATACAAATTTATATTAAAATTTTCGATTATTTATTCCAACTGATGTTTTATATTCTCGCCAACGCCCATTTTGTTCATGAAGGTATATAAGGTAAATGAGAATTTAGCGATCTTGAAAGAAAAAGAACCTGAAATTATTTCTCTCGTATAAATTTGTGAGAATGTTTTGCCCACTCTCTAACCACGACTTACCGACAAATTAGTGCCCAAATTAATTTTAAAAAGCTTAATAGCTACAAAAGAGATTTCCTTCTGAGCGCGATGCATAAAATAGATCAACAGACGGCGCGAACGTTTATCCATATCCCACCAATTGCAATGGAAGATCGCATCGGGCAACCTTGCGCAGTCCAACTCGAGCATCGATGCCTGATAGCAAGCGAGTGAGGTTTGCGTTAGCACACAAAGGTAATAGACAATCGTAATTACGCGATTACTCGCGTCGGCAAATAAAAAAAGATTTAGCATGCAAACACAGAGTATAGTGGCGGCTATTGTGAACTGTATAAAGAGTGTGATGGAGATCACGGAGCCGACAGCCCTAGAAATTCTGTTGGTAGATGGAAAAATTACAAGTTTATGCATGATTAATGCTTAGCGCATGAAGGTAATTCTTACTGCAATAACTCCTGATGCGAGCGTACGCAATCAACTAATTCGTGATAATTATCCTCGTCGGTGAGCTCCGGATCCTCGCCCAACCTGCTRACGCGGTCCGTAAGCAAAGTAATATGTGTACGTATGGCTTTGATGTAAACAGCAGGATATAGATCGTTCATGCATTGAGTGATCAGTAAAAAGTATAAATAAACCACCTCGATGAGGAAATGAAGCCAAAAGTGTATGGTCGGATGTGGAATCCAGTCAATAAAAGGCAASCATATGTTCAGGATTTGAGTGCGCGTAAATGCTGATGATAGCCAAGCAACAGTGCCATAAGTGAAATATGAAACGACAAGTGTTACGAACATGTGTGTCGATTGGGCAACGTTGTTCCTTATTGCGAAACGTGCCTGTGGATTCTGATAGCGCGCATCCAAACTTTTGTATATCGGTTCGACACTACGTAGACGATCTAAGTAAAAGGCCGTAACGAACGCCTTCAGCGGTAGACCCGGCGAATTGAGTGACACTTGCAGAGTAGTAAATATAACGGCCATTGATGACGTTTGCTTTGTGAGTTGAATGAAACCAACAATGAAAAGCGCAGGGCCGATGAACAGACAAAACCAGCAGAACGCCATTTGCAATAAGCGAAAGAATCCATAGGGTTTCAATGGTTTTACGCCAATTAGTGCCCAGCACCAAAGTATTAAGGGAAACGATTCATTTGTCTCGAATTCTTCACTACCACGTCCATAATAGAGGTCGAAGAATGAACGCATATTCCTCAAAGGTTTTGCGCTGCAATCACCACATGAGAAGAATAGAAGAAACCTGTTACAGATATTCTGAAATACATGTACAGGTACTTACAGTACTACAAAAAAAAAGAAAAAACTGCAAAAGAAAACATAGTCACTGATATTTGAAATTAAACTAAATCTGAGCTTTGTTTTGGATAGAGCGATTAAGAAGAACTGAATCAAGTAATACCAATAAATATTAAGATTAAAAGATTAATGTAACGTCTTGTACGCTTCGTAAGCCAGAATGCAACAATATTTTTAATGACCACTTCAGGATTCAGAGGTGAACTAGTGATGATGCCCAGAGCATACTAAAATTATGGAAGGAACACTTCTCCAGCCTGCTGAATGCAAGTGAAAGTATAACGCGAAGTACGCCGTTCCATGGCCCGACCATAAAGAATTTCGAACAGTAATTACCCACCTGAAGAACAACAATGCGGCGAGGGCGGATGGATTGCCGGCCGAGCTATACAAACACGGCGGCGAGGAACTGATAAGGAGCATGGATCAGCTTCTTTGTAAAATATGGTCGAACGAAAGCATGCCCAACGATTGGAATTTAAGTGTGCTCTGGAAGGACCCAAACCCTTAGTTACCAAACGAGGCTTCAGACAGGGTGACTCTCTTTTGTGCAACTTCTTAAATCTGCTTTTGGAGAAAATAATTCGAGCTGCAAAACTTAATCAGCAGGTACAATTCTTTATAACAGTGTACACCTGCTGGCGTACGCCGATGATATTGATGACATTGTCCTCAACAACCGTGTTAGTTCCGCTTTCTCGAGAATAAATAATGAAGCGAAGCAAATGGTTCGGGTCTGCTGTCATTAAAGAAACAGTCTTCGCACTCACGACTTGGCTCCCACGACCGTTGAGAGTCATCTTGGAACCAGTATGAAACCAACAACAAAGTCAGCCTCGAAATCCAACGCAGAATAACTCTTACCAACATGTGCTATTTTGGACTGAGTAGGCAATTGAGAAGTAAAATTCATTTTCGACGAACAAAAACCAAAATCTATAAGTCAATCATTATTCCCGTCCTGCTATATGGTGCAGAGGCTTGGAGGATGGCAACAGCTGATGAGTCGACGTTGCGAGTTTTCGAGAGAAAGGTTCTGCGAAAGATTTATGGTCCTTTGCGCATAGTTCAGCAAATTAAAACACAGCGGCTGCGCTGGCTAGATCATGTCGTTCGAATGGACGAAAACGCTCCAGCTCTGAAAGTTTTCGATGTAATACCCACCGGGGGAAGTAGAGGAAGAGGAGGATATCCACTCCGTTAGAAAGACCAGGTGGAGAAGAACCTGGCTACGTTTGGAATATCAAATTGGCGCCACATAGCAAAAAGGAGAAACGACTGGCGCGCAGTTGTTGACTCAGCTTAAAAGCTGTTTTCTTTATAATTTCTCAATTGGCTTTAATTTATGTACACAAAACTTGCAGCTTTTGAACGCTCGCTGATCATGGCAAATAAGTCAAAACTGTAAATCACAACTTATTTAACAATAAATTTGGCCTTTAGAAAATACACTGTGATCCATAATTACGTAATAGAAAACTTCCTAAGTACCTAAGTTTCTGTTTTAGTTACTCTTGAGGACACTACTTATTTTGCGCAGAGGCGGTAACAAAAGCAAACCTTGATTAACACTGTGGAGCCAAAAGGAAATACAGTTATTTATATTGCTTACAATTAGTTAACTCCCAAAAAATTTATGTATAGTGATCAATGCTTTAGAAAAGAATAAAAAGTTCTGCTAATTTTTTAATGACCAAATTTCTAAAACTTATCGAACTCTTATTCCGGTATTACTGCATTTTTAATTAACGTTATGCAACCTCGCATGCCAGCCACGAACAGAACTACTTCGACCTCACAAAATGCAACTAAATTATTAAAATTTTACTTACTTATGTATTACAACTTAGTGAGAAGTTATTAAAAAGAAAGAAATTAAAAATGCAAGTTCGGCTACTTTAGCGTTGGTGCTTTAGGGGCGTGTGTGCTTTTACAGAGTTTTCGTATTCATTAGGGCTAAAATCAAAATGTGTTTGAGAAAAGCAGGGTTAAGGGTTAAGCGAATTCGGTCATTTTGGCTTGAACAGATTGAGAGATACAGTACTTGTCCAATAAATTACGAACGAAAAAAAAATATGCAGAGTTCTATATAAATTTAATCATTAATAAAAACAAAAATATTAATTGTATTTTAGAAAAAAATATTTTTTATGTTACATACATTAAACTTAAATAATAATAATACACCAAATATTGGACAAGTACTGTAAATACATAATTTCCTGATCCTGATCATCCTGATCATTTATTTGTATGTATGTGGTGGAAAACAATAAATTTGGCATTGATCCTAAGTACCACACCTTATTGAAATGCTGAAATTTGAAAGGCTGACTGTTCGATTCGACTAAAACTTGAGCAGTTCTCTTTGTATTGCTAAGACACCTCTCATTTATGAATGTGTAAGGTGTAAACGAGAATTTGGAAATCTGTAATGAAAGAAGAATATGCTCGAAAAGGCGCTCCACCAAAAATGTGTGCCCAAATATTATTGAGTAGTCGAAAAAAAGTGCTCAAAAAGTGGTCGAAAAATATGGTACATATTTTTTATTTATTTATTAGATTASAAATGCGAAAAGACTTTTTCGACTACCCACGAACCCTAACGAACCGATAAATTGTTGCTCAAATTGATTCTAAATAGTTTAACTAATGTGAATGATATTTCCGTCTGTGCGCGATGTAGAAATAGATGATGAGCTTGTGAAAGCGTTTATCCCTATCCAGCCAATTGCAATGAAAGATCGCGTCCGGCAACTTAGCGCAGTCCGCCTCGAGCATCGATGCCTGATAGCAGGTGGGTACGGTTTGCATCAAAGTAGTATACAGTCGTGACAACCTTGTGAATCGGATCGGTGAATATGTGAAGTATGCAAACGCATGAAATGGCCGCCACGAATGCGAGTTGCAGAAACATGGTCATTGAGGGAATTGATCCAACGATGCGTGGAATCACTCACTGCAGTATCTGTAACCGTGTCGTAGGGGCTGTTACGGTATCCAATCGATAAAAGGAAGACAAAATATATAGTGATTGTGCGCAAAGATCGAAACTAACCAACTGATTGCGCCGTAAACGGCAAAGGAAATAGAGCACGTAAAAAAGGCTCTGCAAGTTATTTCGCAATCTTTAATTTTCAAGTGTTCCTCTTCTCTTACATAGAATTTATCCAAATTTTCGAAAATCTCTTCGACACTACGCAATCGCTTACAGTTTGTGGCAATTACTAGCGTCCTAAATGTAATAATAGACCATTAAGCGAAGCTTGGAAATTGGTCAGTGTTGCAGTCATCGATCGTCCATGGCTTCTATTACACCAATACCAATCGAAGTCGGACTTAGTGCGATCGCAGTTCAGTTGAAAACTATGTGTAACAGATTTAAAAATTTATACGGTCGCAATCGCTTTGTGCCGGTTAGCTCCCAACTTCGAAGTAACCAGGTAAAAAAATCGTTCGATTTGATTTCTGGCTCACGGAGCTTCTTCATTTTAAACTACACTGACTAAACTGAAACTGTCGTAGAGAACTATAATTATGAAAAAAAAGAGAGAATATTCTCTAATTCATTGTTCAGAAAAAGATTTACTAATTAGTATAATGACTTAGCCAAGCATCGGTAATATAATTGTCGAGTAGTTCTGATTTTCCTTCTCAAAGTTTGGGCTTTAATTTTACCAGGCAAACGAGAAACCTACCTACGAATGAGTTAGGATTTTAAACTAGGCCGTAGCAGAAAAACACTCGATGCTTGGTGAAGTAATGTGCAAATTTTCAGATCGATATCTTTAAAACTGAAAGACTAGTTCAGGTATACACAGACGTACGGCTAGATGGACCCAACCTGCTCGTCATGCTTATCATTTGGATATATATTATATTTTATAAGATCTCCGGCGTTTCCTTCTGGCTTTTACAAACGTCCCGATCAATAAAATGAATAGTCAAATTTAATTCACCATTTTGTGAAGTCTTCTCTTATAATTAAGAAGAAGTCATATAATATGTCCAAACTTACTTCAAAACTTTGGTCTGATGCTTAAACTAAACATGATTGATCTAATCACAAACCGCATAATCGCCAAAAAGGATTAGGTTAGTCCAAAGTAAAATTAACAAAGCTCAGCAAAGGCAAAGTAATATATTGTGAATATGTTCTCTGAAAACCATTGGGCTTGGCTAAAAATTTGTACGTCCGAAAACTTTCAGAACTTCTCGAAATTATTGAAGGAATATTTTCTGCTGCTGGAACCTTTCCGAAGTAATAATAAATTATAGTAAGACTATCTAACCCTTATTCGGTTTGAAAATTTGGCTTCATTTAAATTAAGACGCAACTCATATTTTTATCGTAAAGTCGAGAAAAAAACAGGTGACGAAACGGGAATTTATGCATATGAGAGCAAAGCTTCGAAGAAATCAGAAAACCAACTCATCACCGCTACATTGCAAACCCTTTTACATCGACAGAACCAACTGCATTTGAAGCACTCGAAACATCAATCTGATGAGGTATCTGCCGTATAGTCTTGACTTAGCACGGAAGGACTTCTTTTCCGTAAGATGTGAACGTTTTACGACACCTGAAGGCATATTTTGGAAACAATGCAATCAGAGTGGCAAAAATGCTTCAACAATTGGATCACACTATTGCAGCAGTATAAAGTTCTCAATGCCGAATATTTTGATGTATTTTTTCCTAAACCGATCGACCTGACATTTTCGCACGTAAGAATAATGAGCCGCGAATTGACTAGCCCTATGATCACAACCTGTATTCTTCTTTAATAGCAATATTTTTTTTTCGATTTGAGATTATTTCGAGCAGAAAAATCTTCATCGTGGCTAGGCACCATTTTCGGAGGTCCTCCTTTAGATGAAAACAAGATTCAGGGAATTTACAATTTTTCAAAATGAATCGTAGATTATTAAAGTTTATTAAATTCGGTATATCAAATAAAATTGCTCTTCAAAAAATTATTTCTGGCTTGCAAGTGAACACAACCACTTAATGGATGTAATCGGATTAATATTGTCTTCAGCACATTAAGTAGTGCTGGTTGTTATACGACGAAAATTTGGAATATTTTCAAACTTATTTTGAATTTCACAAATCATTAGCCTATGGTTAATATACAAACTCACTAATACTAACAAATTTCACAACGAAATTACTTGAGGAAATGTCTAAACAGCTCGACTCTAACAACCTGCTGAAATTTCGTTTTCATTTCATGTGCCTTATAAATGATTGGTCCGATTTAATAGACCAAAAGTGTGCTAAGCGATATCACCTTAACAGGACTATACTTAATTTTATTTATGTATATATATAACACCGGGATATAATTGCGAAATTTTAATAAACATTTGCCGCACTGACAGGTGAGAGGTGCTAAAGTGTGCAAGTGGCATATGCTTTAATGAAAATTATTTATTTATTRCTAGACATGTCATATCATTTCAACTACCGTTGAAATAATGTTTAATGTACAAATTCAATAAAAGTTGTTTGAATACCTCAAACAAATCGGATAAACCAACTTTGCAATATAACATATCACAATATAAAAGAGTGAAGCCAGATCAAAAAACTGTACTCTCCGGACCACATGGCAGTAAGCAGAAGCATTCGCGCATTTCCAAAATCGCCCACCARATTCGTCCTAGTKRAAGCCGGCTTACCCACAATCGAAGAGAGATTCGAACTGAATCTAATGAAACTTATACCTAAGCTTTTTACATG